>NC_064221.1:10614757-10982050 GCF_023101765.2 Spodoptera frugiperda
TTTTATTTTTTTGTCTAAATCTTCCTCGCAACCTTTACTACGCTGTTATAGTAATATTATGTTTAGTCTCGTGTTACAGTTAACAGGTTAAGTCTTCTGTCATTAGCCTAGAGAAAATCTTTTCAACATTACAAGACATTACACTACACACATTAAATAAAATGCTACAAAAGCAAACACAAGTATAAGAGCCATACTTCGGCACGAATGAGCCGGCTCGACCGGTGTGATACCACGGCCTCACAGAAAACTGAGGTGAAACAACGATTTCGTTGTATTTCGTTGTATTCCATAAAAAAAACACGTAAGGTTCACTTTTAAAATATTAGAAACTTATTCTAGGTCAGTAAATAAAATAAATAGTTTTGCTGCAGTAAATTAATTTCTTGTGTAAATACAAACTAGACGTAAGTACTGCGGAATGTTTAGAAATAGAAATTAATTTAAGTAAAAGCCTAGCTAGTATTATTCTATTTTACCCAAGATAGGCTTGGTGGAAGAATTGTAAGAATAAGGAATTCTTGCGTTGATTATTCATTACAAATTGGAGAATAGTGAACCGATATTAACTCGTTTTATAATGTACTTATTTATAAGTTACTTTATTCACTTACTGCCACAATTATCTCGACCTATCGTATTAACATGTCGTCTTTAAAAATGTTTAAAAGAAATTCAAGTATTTATATTTTACCAGATCAGACTAAGCCCCCTCCACCAGATAAAACAAATCACAATGAGAGTGAAGTTAACGCTCAGCAGAATCATATTATTGAACCTTACTTAGTATCAATACTGAGACCATTAAATATTATCCAAAATGTATTTTTCTGCGCTAAATACAGAATCAAGGATCACGTCATCAAGCCCATCAGTCGGTTGTACAGCGCCGTATCTGTTATATTTTACTTTCTTATCAAGGTGTACCTTTACAGCTCAATTTTCTTGACACAAAATATAAGTGGTGTGGATGACTTCGAATATTTCTTTCTTAACATCTATCACTTTGTCATATTCTCTATCGGAGGGCTTATTAACGTAGTTGTCAACATAAAGCAGAAGTACAACAACGTGCTGTACGTGTTGAAGATCCAGAACGTGCACAGGATCCTCAAGTTGGACGAGCGTTGTTACAACCGCACCATTATAGCCAACTGGGTCTGTGTGCTCGCCATCAACTGTTTCCATATCATATGGACTTTCATCTACTTTTTTGCTTTCGATGACATTGATATTCTCAATATTATATCTGGATATGTCTGCATTCGCTTTGATTTTAACGGGATTTATGCTACTAGATGTTTAAGACTAATCACAGAATCTCTCAAGAATTGGAGGAGAGATCTGCAGATGTGTGCATACACTAATGATTCACGGGATGAAAGTTACTGGAACGCCATGTTTGGGTGTTTTATTGATATCACTGAAGTTTTTCAATTAATTGAAAAGACTTTTGAACCTATGGTATGTACTTACTGTACTTAATTCTGAGATGAAAACGTTTCGCTTTTTCTATTGTCATTTTTCAGTGTCAAAGTTATTTACAACGTTTTATGTTTAATATCCTGAAGCTTAGGTTGATTGGAATTGCATTTCTCAATGTACTCATGTCGTTAAAAAGATTGACTCTAGCTTTCATTGCATTACATTGTGAATGAATATGATGGCTCCATAATCAACATAATATTTTTACAAATTTATATTACAGATCCTTTTTTATTTAGTACACACGTGTTCAAACTCATTACAAATTTATATTGAGGCCAGATTCTAATTTTTAAGGTACTCTTTTATGATAGTACACACGTGTTCAAACTCATTACTGGACATTTGGGTTCGAGTAGAAATGAGGCCCACATCAGAGTACCCATGGATGAACTTAAGGTACGTGGAAGACTAAGGGGAACTCTCTTGTTATGATAGTCTCTCGGCTTGATGATCTGATGTGAATTACAAAATAGAATAACTTTACTTTTGATTCCAGTACACTCTGTTAACATGTTCATCCCTAACATGGGTGATAAAGAACCTCCTGATAATAACGTTTCTGTGCGTGGAGTGTGAGAAGTACTACTCGGCCATCAAACAAGTTGAGAGCACTTGCTCGCAGATGATTACTTCGGAGAGGAGCTCAGGTTAGAAGGAAGTAGAAACGTTATTTATACAGTTATACAGTTTGGCAAAAAAGATTCTGATGCGGTAACAGCTGGAACTAAAAGTCGATGACTTTGGCAATATTGCTTCACTAGCATATTGTGTGTCCGACCCGGAGCTGCGGACTGCCTAGCGGGTTAGTCAGTAAGAGTTTGACACTCCCTCTCGCCTCGCCCAAGGCGAGAGAAGTCATTGCATGATATTGCCCTCTCAAAAAATGGGAGGGTAAAAAAATATGTCATTTTTGACGTTATATTTTTATATCAGTCCTAATGTTCTTTTTGACTCAATGGCATCTTTATTTCTCTATCAACTCTTGAACCAGTATTTTCTATTATTCTTTATGTCTGCAGTTAATCAAAGAAGATTCTGCAAGAACATCGTGCGCGTCCAAGGCGCGACGTTCAACAAGCTGCGAGTGTGCGGCCTGTTCGCAGTGGACGCGTCCTTCCCACTCCGCGTGATTGCCTTCATCACCACCTACATCATTGTCTTATTACAATTTGTCTTTCTGTAAATATAAATAATCGAATATCTCTGTTGGTAACAATATTTCATTATTGTCAATTTTGTTTTATTTCTTTCTACAATTATTATTATCAATCAGCCTATTACTATCAAACTGCTGCATTTTTTGCACGTACCAGGTTGACATCAAATAAAAGAGGTTTCGTTATAGATCACAACAAGCTATCCGTCGAATTTAGAGTAATTTAAATGCAAGAAAAATATTGTACAAAAAGAGAACGGATAACATATTATTTCAGTAACTTATCAAAATCAAGTTATTAAACATTGACGTTCAAACCTTCGATGGTATTAGGTCTAGCCCTAGAGGCGGGGTGCGTGAGAGAACAAACCTCCTCACGCCCCAGCCGTCGCGAGAGACACTCCGAGCGTCGGGGATCGCGCGACGATCTCCGGCCACCGTAAGTGCGGGCCTGCGGACAGCGAGCAAGGGTAGCTCACGAACAGAACCAGACCCGTGCGTGCGTGCGTGCTCAAAGAGCCATCAGATCACTACAGATGGGGCCCAGCAGGGCTGATGCCTGATCCGGAGCTGCGGACTACCTAGCGGGTTTACCGGGTTTCCGGCTCGAAAAGCAGGAGTAGCAACGGGTTGGTTTTTAGTCAGTAAGAGTCTGACACTCCCTCTTGCCTCGCCTAAGGCGAGAGAATACATTGGATGATTTTTCCCCTCAAAAAAAGCCCTAATGAAGTATAATAAGGTTAAAACTAATGATTAAACTAGAAAGTGGGGATCAGAGGCTCCCATAGATACCAAATACCTATTATATACATAGAGATTCTTCGGAAACCAAAGAAACTCCATTAGAATGCTACACTCCTAATACCTCCTATGCTACAGAATCCTTATCTAGACGAGATAGTCAATTATCTAGCAAAGATACAACAATAGAAACGTGACTACGTCGGTATGACTAATATTGTTATGATGTAACATGTTTTTGATTCTTAAAGGGAGATAAAATAACATGTCATAGTAACAGAGAACTAGATGAAACTGTACATATGAATTCATTGAATAATAATCAAAGGAGAAAAACAATCATTGATTACTTTATTACCATTTATTATCATTTCAAGTATAAATCTTTAATACAATTCTTGTCCAAATTCTGTTAAAAGATTTTCCCAAAATTTGATTTCTTCATCGTCCGGTGCCTGTCCAGTTTTCAATTCATTGCCGATGTCCAAATAATCCTGGTTCTCTAAGGTGTATGGAGTCCATACTACGCCGAAGGAGTCATCTGGAGTAGGGTTGCTGAAACAAACGTAAAGCAATATTTATTATTTGACTAGCAAAGCTCCGTTTCGCCCCCATTGATTTTCCGTCTTCCTGTGTTTATCTTGACAATTTTCCTAAATTGTCTATGCTATAAACCTCACGAAACTCGCGATCTTTCCAACGAATGCAAAACCGTGGAAATCGGTTTGGGCGTTCTGGAGTTATAGCGTCAGGAAGGAAAACCCTTATAGACTTATTTTTATATTATAGATAGAATGGCAAGAAAGGCAAAGTAACTGTCAAGTGGTATAATTTGCGTGAAATCATTGTTATACCTAAACACTGTTGTAATAATAAAAAACATACGTTATCTAGAGACTATAATAGCAGTAGTAACATATTACACTCACCCATATTTAGCAAAATTAGTCCAAAGTTTAGTCACTACCTCAACCTGTTTGAATTCTTCAGAATTCATGTCCAGTATAGGCTCTTCTCTGGCACTAAACAAATACGTTAAATCATCGGAATGAGCCACCATTGGTTTATCTCCAACAAGATGGCCTACTCCCATCAGCTCAGAAGCCCTATTTAGTTCTGTGTGACAAGTGAACTTGTACAAATATATCTTGTTCTTCTTGGAACGGGCGCTCAGCTTAATCCACCTCATGGTGGGAAATACGAATACATCCATTGAATAAAAGTCTTTTAAATTCTCCCAGTGGTCTGGTATCTGAATTTGTTCTTTGAAATAGTACTCCTTCAATCTGTTGCCAAGCTCCAATTGGTCATTAGTGGACAATGTGAGTGACATTGGATATGACACGAAAAATTGTGGGAAGTGTTTGGCTTGTTCTAAACTTTCTTTGTAGTCACCAAAGACAGCTACGCTCATTATCCCTTCATCCGCTGTGTATCCTGTCATAATGTCAACTCCTTCGTGAATACCGTTCGACACTGCATCGATCATGTCTCCGTAGAAGAATCGCTCGTTGTTCCCAAACTGTTTTTCCTCAACCACACTAAAGAATACCTCATTATTTGTTCGTACTTTTTCGGAATAAGTTATTGGAACTTTGACTTTTATTAAATTCTCCAAAGGTTGTTGTTTTAGAAATTCGTAAACTTCTTTAACATCATCAGAATAGAATCCTAATTTCCTTGCTAACGCAAAGCCTCTTTCACGAGGTTTGTATGATTGAGCCCAGTACGAGACACTGACACCACTCTGAGCTATTGCTCTCCGGAATAGTCCCTTGGACATTGGTGACATCAAGTGGTATGTGACGCTGACACCACCAGCACTCTCACCGAATATAGTTATATTGTCTGGGTCTCCACCGAAGCTGGCGATATTTTTATTCACCCACCTGAGGGCTGCTACCTGATCCTTCATGCCAGCATTTCCAGGCACATCTTCAGTGTCTAAGCACAGAAAACCGAGTACTTCAAGTCGGTAATTGAGAGTGACAAGGATTACATCTTGTCTAACTAAGAACTTCGGACCGTATTCGTAATCGTCGCCGGCACCAGACACTAGACCTCCTCCATGGATCCACACCATTACTGGAAGAGGATTTTCATGTGTGACGTTAGGTCTGTACACATTTAAATACAAGCAATCTTCACTTCCTGACACATGTCCTTTGTCCACGAACAAATCGTACTGAAAGCAGCCCGGTCCGAATTCTTTGGCGCTGCGGACCCCATCCCATGGCTCTGGTGGTTGGGGAGCCTGCAACAATCGAGATAATGACAATAAAACCATTTGAAGATAAAGGCTTTTGTGACAGCCTACACATATACAAAAAACCAACGATTGAAGTTAAAAGAGTAAATATAATACTTAGATAGGTAGACTAAAATCACCTTAAACCTCAAATCTCCGAGCGGGGGCTGTGCGTACGGGATTCCCTTGAAGCTGAAATAGCTACCACCGTACTCATTGTGCTCAAGCTCACCCTCTAGCACACCGTCAGACACTCTCACTTGTACCATCGCTGACGTGTCACCCAGTACCACACACAACAAGGCTAGACCTAGTAGTGCCGACATCATTACCCCACGTACAAAAATATCAGTCTTATAATATTATAATCAGATAATACAAGGTAATGACTAAATTACATAACGAAAATATGTCAGCAATAAAAGAGAGAGGGGACACGCTACTGACATCGAAAGACGGAGACCCGACTATAAATAGTAGATGTAATACCCAAACTTTTTGATAAACCTGATCGTTATCATCTTGTTTTTAGTATAACAGAGATATGTATCTCACGTAAATATCGATAGCATGATAAATCCAACAAATAGGTACAACTATAGATGAGCAATCACTTCAAATAGGTATCAACATAGATTCTTTTTGATGATAACTCTGACTCATTTCAGTGTGGGAAATTTAGTATTGGTGTAATCTCTCTGATTATTGTCATCTATATCAATTTAATAATAATTAGCAATAATCAAGACATTGATTGTCTCGACAGTGGCAGGTGTGTGGTAACAAATGGGAATTTCCGACGCGTCGAAGGTTTATGCAACTGCGCAGTGCAAAAAATTACGTGAAAGGATAGGCAAAGTATCATTACTAGAGACCGGATAATATGCATTTGCATATTTGCATATGCATTTGCATATTTAAGCGATTTTCAAGGCTAATAGCATATTTTTACTAATATCTAGTGATGATGCATATTATTGCTATAATTTACAGTAGGTATTTTTCGAGCGTAGCGCACTCGGCAGCCGCGCGTATTTTGTTTTGGTAGGTACTCAAAAAATGAAAAAGACAAATGATCGATGATGAATGATGAATGAAAATATAAGCGCAGTTAGTTTCTGCCCAGTTACCTCAGTAGATGTATATGTTACATGTTACTGTATCGATTAACATCTATCAATGGATAGTTTTCTATAAATGTATGCTGATTTTTTAATAAAAAAATATAAAACTTAATAGCTTTTTTTAATTTTATCAAATAACAATAAATTAAAAAGATACATACATAATAAAGTAAAACATAAGACAAGTATTTACTAACAAAATACTTAAATCTAAAGGAATAATATTTACAAAACAAAAAAAAAACTCATTTAATGTTGCATATTCTGTCAGTTTTCGTGCATATTTTAGGCATTTTTCATGCATATTTGCATGCATATTTCAAGCTTTTTATGTTGCATATTATCCGGTCTCTAATCACTACTCTTCACAATTTGACCATTACATCGTAATTGAACCACCAAACCAAGAATTACGAAAATTAAAAACTCCACTATTAATACACTTAACATATTTGATCAAATAGTCGACTAATATGAGGCATCCGAAAGCTATAAAACTACGACCATATCGATCGTATATCTCACTCACACAGCGACACAACGCAAGCATTGTTTCACGTCGGTTTTCTGTGAGGCCGTGGTATCACTCCGGTCGAGACGGCCCATTCGTGCCGAAGCATGGCTCTCCCACACTTAAATTTTGACGTTAATGAATCATCACAGGAATCACAACAGCATATCAGCCACACAACGTCCGCTGCTGACCAGGCCGTCGCCAATGACTTTCAGTGCGGCCTCAGTCTGCTATTACAATTGTGTCAGAATGGTCGATCACTGAGCAGTGCGAGAGGGACGGAGCTATACAACCTACATAGCTCCGTCCCTCTCGCACTGACACAATTGTAATAGCAGACTAAGGCCCCAGGTCGTCTGGTTGGAAGCACCAATACTGAGTTGTATTAGTCCAAATGGAATACTAGGTAATCAGGTCCCCTTTTTCCACGCAATTCAATAAAGTAACAATCTTTTATAATATTTCAAAACTGACTCTGTCTGTTTGTTTGTCCTTTTTTTCCAAACCGGGAATGAATTGATTGATTAATTTTGACAATTTTGATTTCATGACTCAAGAGTGAGTATTGGACTGACATAGAGGACATCTTGGTAAAAGCTGACTATAAAGAAGTTACAAGTACATCTGGACTGTCAACCAATCGAACACGCTCCTTATCAATAAAGCAAAATGCTTGTATGTTGAAAGTTCTATTAAACTTTATGACAAGTAACAGCCTCAGACACACATACATAGAGGCAGTAGATAGGCCGCAAAACAGAAAAATACACAAGGACGAATACGCAGGTAAAAGCTAGTTTAAGTTAAAATGAAACAAAATTTAATTTGATTTGAATAGCAGACTAATAACACTTGATTTATTTTATATTTAGTTCATTCTTATTGTTCACAACGGTACTCTTAGCAATACTTTTGAATATTCGTTTAATAATGTTTCGAAGTCATGCAACAATATCAACAATTGCGACCGAAGTTTCGCAAAACAATCGTCTCGACGAAGATGTTCACAGACTGTTTCACCCTTTCAACTTTCTAATGACTCTCTTCTGCTCTAGAAAATTCCACATCAGACATAATCACATAGTTCCAAATGGGAGGAAATTCACTGCAATATCCATTATAGTTTTTTCTGTAATGAGTGTCGTTCATACTTATAGAGTGTTCAAAGATCTAAGTGAAATGATTTCACAACGCAACGAATTTGTTTTAACTGTGTTTGTCATGTCATTATTTCATTTATGTTATGCATCTGGCTACATTATCACCTATGTGTCTAACATCATATTCAATAAAGACAACATTGCTTTCGTCTTATTGTTCCAAACTGTCCACAATAGCTTTGATAACGGTATAAGTATCAAGAGTCTCATCATCTGGAATTGGATCTCCATTTTCATCTTTCTGGCATACAGTATTCCCCATTTCTTTGTGATAATTTCTTATTTCTTAGTAATTCAATCTATGTATCAAATACCTGAAAATGTTTTAAATGTTTTCAACGAAATACTATATATAGGTCTTGATATCAACTATGTGTATACGATCCGAGCTCTTGCGATGTTAATCCATTATCAACAAGAATGGAACAAAGTTATTACAAGTAGTAGTCAACAGCGGTTTTACAAATTGCATTATTCTAAATTATTTGGAACATATCAGAATATTATGAAGACTTTTACTGTGTACAAGAAAGTTTCACAGTTTTTCGTAAGTTGTTTTGATGATCATCAATCCTTCTATGCAGTGGAGCAACAGCATGATACTGCGGTCGATCTTCAATCCCTTTATACCCAACCACTGCCAGCCGCATTGTAGATTTCGTCGTAACGGTAGAAGTACCGTACTCTTCGTTTGCTTAAGCAGAGTCTTCTCTAATTTAACTTAAAATCACAGTTTACTCACGTATTGGATAAAAGCGCTACTATCTCATTCGAGTCACAGAGGAACTCTTCATTATGAGCAACGTGCACAGACACGGCATCGTCGCGCAGTCTACTCTTAGAATAGTTAATAATACATGGTGATTTTAGGTTATTTAGTATGTCTCACGATACTTAGTAGTTATTATAAAACTAGAGCCTACTACTACTATTTTTGACTATTTGATCAGATCAATTTTTGATATAACAAAATTATATTTCAGGTCTTACACAGTACAGCCAATTTATTTATCGGCACAATATTTTACCTACAAATGATACTGTACAAAATGACAAAGGAAAACAAGGTGAGATCAATTAAGGTAATTAAAACTGTATACAAAGTTAATATGATGTGAAGTATCAGTATTACCAACAACTCTTGAAATTCCACCCTCTTATGTGGAGCATTTCATAAGGTTTGTATAATTTGCACGCTTGGCAGACAAGAGAGTTTCAAAAATTCAGGTTGAATTTTTGCCCAGTCTCTGTTATTTTTTTTATGGAATAAGCCGGCAACCGAGCATACGTATCACCTGATGGTAAGCAATCGCCGCCCCCATGGACGCCCGAAATACCAAAGGCGTTACAAATGCGTTGCCGGCCGTTTGGGGGTTAAGAATTAAAGGGTTGTTGAGGAATCGGGGAATGGGAAGATTGGGAAGGGGGTAATTGAGTCTCCGGTAACCTCACTCACACAACGAAATACAACGCAAGCATTGTTTCACGTCGGTTTTCTGTGAGGCCGTAGTATCACTCCGGTCGAGCCGGTCCATTCGTGCCGAAGCATGGCTCTCCCACACTTAAATATTCCCTTGGCTTTTAAGACAGCAATGAGTTATGTTAAGGGTTCCTCAGGGTACTCTTTTGGGTCCCTCGCTGTTTAATCACTTTATCACATAATTCCCTGCGCAAAATATAGTAGAAGTGTTTTTAATAGCAAATGCCAAAATTTTACAAGTTATAGACAATAATACAATAATTATTTTCGTAATGTTGTTTGCTAACTTGCAGTTTCCAGACTGGAAAGTGATCTATCTGACTGTAGTCGGCGTAGTAAAGGACACGGTGTTTGCAGTACTGCCGCATTATTACTGCGAACAGTTCTATATAACTGTCGAGGAGGCGCAGACAGCCTGCATGTTATGCTTGAAGAATGTTAACTGCTCAAGTAAGTATACATATCAACATTTGTGGAGGGTAAGTATTTCATCTAGCGACAACTTGGTTGCGCAACCAAGTGATTGTCAGCATCCAAATCAACGGTAAGAATGTTAATTCTGGTGACTCTTGTAGATACCATGTTCGTACGACTGATCACTAATCATGGTCCTGATGATTTCATCAGACCATCATCAATGACTAGGCCCCCTTAATTCTGATCCGGAGCTGCGGTTTACCTTACCTACCTTGGGTTTACCGGGGCTCTGGCTTGAAAAGCAGGAGTAGGAACGGGCTGGTTTTAGTCAGTAAGAGTCTGACACTCCCTCTCGTCTTTAAGGCGAGAGAAGTCATAGGATGATTTCCACACACACACACACACACACAACTTCACGCCTTTTATCCCCGAAGGGGTAGGCAGAGGTGCACATTACGGCACGTAATGCCGCTATACAATGTACACCCACTTTTCACCATTTTGTGTTAAAGTCCCATGTAATAGGGGGTGAGCCTATTGCCATATACTGGGCACAATTTTTCTGGATGATTTCCCCCCTTAAAAAAATGCCCCTTAATTACCGTTTTTTTCTTAAAACATGTGTATTTTTTACAGAGAGCCAAGAACGTCTGTGTAAGAAGGTGATGAAGGAGAGGCGACTGTTCAGCAAGATGTCTGCGTGCGGCTTGTTCCGAGTAGACGCTCGACTGCCTGTGTCGCTGGCTCTCTTGATTACAAACTACGTCGTAGTCATATTGCAGTTTACATATCTATAGTTTAGCAATAAATCATATTTGTCTTTTCGTTTCGTTTTATTGGTGTAATTATGAGTAAAAAAGACTGTAACGATTTTGGGTAACTCGGGAATTGAACCCAATGCCAAACTTCGGATTAGAAGTTTCGTTTAATCTACGACCGTAGATTTTCTTGATTTACTAATAGAATTACTTGAAATAACATTTTATTTTTAATTTCATATCAAAACTTATTTATTTATCTTTATTTCATTCGTTCATTTTTGTGCACGAAAGTTCGCAATAAATAGAATTGCAGTATGCAATCTGCGAAGTAGGCCCTCTGATCTCAGCACTTGTGTCAACACAATGGGCCCAACTACGCCCCCTTCAGCGACCTAACCGAACTATTGACTCAAGGATATTATGACGTTGTCATCATTACTTACGACTACAGCCAATCCAATAGATGGCAGTGTATCGTACTCAGAAACAATAGCAATCCTCCACATACCGTACTATCAGTAGCAACAAAACTTAAAAGGCGCCTATTGGTAAGAAATATTAGCGAAATAATCCCACTATATTGGGATTGGGACAATAGACCGATATATTAATGAGGAAGAAGTTGATTACGTCATAATTGGCAACTACCAACACATATTTGTACTTATTACATTTTCTTTCCATACTTTTTTATGTTTTTAACTATAAGTCTTTGTTTCTTTGAGACCACATCACTCCGTATTTATTGTTAGCTTTACGCCCGCGGCTTTACACGCACCTTTTTAAGGGATTCTACCCTAATCCCTTAAAAAGGTTCTATTCTGTGGTTACGGGCCTATAGAAGAAGATGTACCATTTTTGGAAAGCTTGGGGTTAGAAAGAGACAAGAAGTAGTACTGTGTCACTCTCCAGCCGCCCAAATAACTTCACATGAAAAGTCATGTCGTGTCGTAAACTCGCTCCGTTGCTACGCGACGAAAGGACAAACAAACAAACACACTTTCCCATTTGTAATATTAAAAGTATGGACGTATGCATTGTCTTCTTAGATACTATACATACAGCTAATTGGTACCTATATTACTAAGCGACTCTTACCTTTTCGTCTAGTGTTACTTTGTAAAACGTCAGTTGTAAGTAAAATATTGTGCGGAAAATTAAATTACTCGTACTTTGTAACATCTAATATGTAATGGTTTTAGATTAAGTCATTAGAGAAAGTACAGAGAGTAGTATGCAAGTAGCTGTCAGGCTGGATCTTGAGCTATCTGTACCCTTAGTACGAGTTTGCTTTACCTTTTTATGGTACAAGCCGGTAAACAAGCAGACGAATCACCTGATGGTAAGCAATGGCCGCCGCCCATGGACACCCGAAACACCAGAGGCGTTATAAGTGCGTTGCCGGCCTTTTGGGGATTACGAATTTAAGGGTTGTTGTGGAATCGGGGATTGGGAAAATTAGGAAGGGGGATAACTGGGAGTCCTGTAACCTCGACCATACAACGAAACACAACGCAAGAGTTGTTTCACGTCGGTTTTCTGTGAGGCCGTGGTATCAATCCAATCAAGCCGGTCCACAAGACATGGGTTTTTCAGGACTCATTTTATCATCAACGTTTAAAAAGGAAAGGTGACATACAGACAGACACAGTTACTCTGTCATTTAGAATATTTGAAGTAGATCTTGTAACCTTGGTCGATTTTATTACATAGTACATAGAAGACATCGATTGATTACATTCCATTCTATTTGAGTTGAGTGTCGTACTCGAGATAATAAAAGTGTCATAGAAATTCAAGTTTAATCGTAAAGCCAAGGATACATATACGGACAAATGTCTAGCGAATAGAGATGAGCGATTTTTCGGATAAATACTCAAAATGGATAATGCACCAGCATCACGAGAGGCATCACAATTGTTGATTATTGACCATAGAACTTGAACAATTGTTGACCACAGAGGGATTTAATTACACCTTCTATAATCATATCCCTTTTTAACCAATGATTATTTACTAGGTACTAATAGAAATCTTTGCTAGTAATCTACCGGCAGAAAAAGTTAGTACAAGCCGGGGCTGCGGCAGGAGCATGAACGGGGTAGTTTGTAGTCAGTAAATACACTACCCTCTCACATCACTCAAGGAAGGAGGTATCATTTAATGATTTTCGCCATTCAAAAAAAGGCAAGGTAAATATTTTTATTTAGTTTATTAATACAGATCAGATTACTACAGTCTAAGATAGTGCAAACTGTAAAATAGCCAGTGTATATGAGGTGAGGACTCCGGCTATTCGCAGGGGCAGTGTGACGTCGACCACGAAGAGACCGAGCCCACTCATCTTCGTGAACGAGGTCACTTGCAACCGCTGAATGTTCTTGCATACGCGTCTCTGGGTATCTGAAGATAAAAGAGTAATTATCTAGCTTTGAGAATGGTTCAGTAGGGCTGATGCCTGATCCGGAGGTGCGGACTACCTAGCGGGTTTACCGGGGCTCCGGCTCGAAAAGCAGAAGTAGGAATGGGGTGGTTTTAGTCAGTAAGAGTCTGACACTCCCTCTCGCCTTGCCCAAAGTGGGAGAAGTCATTCGATGATTTTCACCCCTTAAAAAAGCTTTAAGAATGTTCCGATTCACCACAATATACCAATTTTGAGTATCGGCATTCGGTTTACCACTTTTGTATGAGACCCTTCATTCCAGCAATGGAGAACAGAGGAAAGCAGATGGGACGTCTCCCCTTATTTGGCATTTACATCAGTTAATAGGAAGCCATTAAAGCAGCCGTTAAGAAATTGCTATCGTTAACCTCTTTAACTCGTATATAAGACACAATAGAAACACTGTGTCTCACGTGGATCACGTTTAGGCACACGATAGGTTAAACAATATCCAGAACGTTCTGGTTCCAAATGACTACCTAATCATCTACTTCACGTTCCCCAGTCCTATACAACGTGGCAACGTTAGTTACCAGTGCATCCTCTAGATTGGATCAGCTCTGTACACACACTCGGGATTTGTTCCATGGCTGCGTAAAATCTCTCACTCTCGACACACAGCACTATCTGCAAGGCCACGTTCTTGACCAACCACATCTGTGATAGCACCGCATATACCCCGAACTGGAAGGAACAGAGTTACACTAAATTTGCCTTACTATGTTGAATTATCCATTTCAAAAATGCTTAGGCGTAGCCAGTACCCCCCCCCCCCCCAATAGTTAGCATAGTACATCCCCTGTTTGGCAAAGGTCTCTATGACTACTTATGAATCTGTTTATTACATATTACATAAATATTTTTTTCTCATGTATGAATTAAGCCTTTTTTTTTGGTCACACATTTCATGGGTCCACTTTCTTGAACCCCTCCCGAAACCTGGCTACGCCTATGCAAAAATGTAAATCCTTACAATATTTTAGTCCCAGTGATTTAACAAAGGTATTTATGGTAGCTGATTGCGAACATTAGATCAGCCAGGATAAGGTTAATTTCACATACATATCTTACTGCGACGTATTTGATGCTACTAGGGTTTCAGAAGGTATGAGAAGTTGATGATTTTAAGGGTATAGTATATTAGTGACTATACCAATAGTTACCTTCTCTGGACTAGTCGTGACTATTTGTCTCAATTGCAATAGGATCGCTTCGGTCATCAAGCCGTGGCAGACAGTGTGTACCGTATAATACAGTATCTGAGAATAGAAAAGAATTACTGCTATGTTATCTACTTTACTTAATGAATATGCTACCTAACTGTCATGTAACTGCTATCGACTGCATCATATCCTGACTGACATCCTGGAAGAAAACTATGACACGATTGTCTAATGTCATACACGTGACCAATGTAACTTCCGTGTCTTCTTCTACTATAGATTATAATGCACAAACATTTACTTACTTGTAAACGAAACGTTATCCTCAGAAACTTGTAAGCTTCCAGAATATTTACATACAAATCAAACATTGCGTTCCAATAACAATCAGTATTACAAGCCCCATTTGATTCAATTTCCTTTATCCAAGCAGTAACCAACCGTCTCAATAAACTTAAAATAAAGGAAGCATACACAATGTTTATGTCAAACGTAATACTGGTGTAACTGGAGAGATGATCCCAGCCATTACCAACTACATGAAACATACAGTAATACGCATTGCTAGAAATAAACACACAATTTAAGGCAATTATATAACACCAGTTGGAAACAACAAAAGTCTTCATAACTTTAACATCAATTTTAAGATTTCTAATAACATGTTGGACTTTCAAAATTAAAAACACATTGTTATTGCATTGAACGATGTTGGAGTAGTAGTTTATGATGAAACCAATAGAGAAGAAGATGAAATCGTCAATGTCACAGAGGCTGAGGAGAGAGGTAATACCGATCATTTGGTTTATGGAAGTAATGAGACTGTACAACAAGATGAAGCGGAATATAAGGGCGCAGCTCAGGCCGACGTAGTTGTATGTGTTAGTGTTGGAGACGATAAAGTTGTCGCGGATCGAATACTTCGCGCAGATGAAGAGCCTCTGCATGAGGTTCAGGGGCTGCAGGGCAGATTGTAGCGGCTTGTCCACCACATTGTGTAACAATACTTCTCTGTACGTCACAGCTGGTGCACCACCTATAATAACTTCATTATAATTGGTTTTTGAAGTCTTCCAGAAATATGGTATTATCATATTTGACTTTTAAATGCAGTGTCAGGTTAATATGTTACAGATCAACGAAGAAACTGAACTTTAATGATGAAAATTTAATTTGTCAGTAGCTATTTGTAATTACAGTGTCGACGGCCATCAATATTCCCCAATTAATTTGCAAGTAAGTAATACATGTGTACAATGTACCATAACTCTATCACTTAAACATTAATTAATTTTATTTAACAATAGCTCGCGAGGTGACGTTGGTGTTATTTAGTGACTGAACCTTAGTTAACATTTATGGAATCGTTTTTCGAACCCCCAAATTGATAATTATTAAAACATAATATATTCTGTTAACGTTAACAGAATTATACTAAGGATATAGGTGCATAATTGTATGCCCTGTAATTACAACTACAATCGGGCGTTACTAATATTGCGATAAAGCAGGTAGATAATGATAATTCATTATCTGAATTATATATTCACTGAAGTGCCAATGCACTTCAGTGAATAACAGGGTCGTAGCCAGAGACGCATCCGCCGTATTAATTATACGGGCCCCAACGTGCGTAAGCAAAAGATAAAATTTTCACAGTTTTTAATTTCATTTAAGAAATCACGTGAGTCCAATAATCAATTCCCTTTTTCGCGCGTAAAGCATGCGCGCAAAAGTTGGCAGCTATTAAGAACAATTATTAAAGTCATCATAAGGTCCCCAAAACATGGACTCGTTATTAAAATATAGCAGCAGTAAGTCCAGCAGAGGACACAGTGGAGCATATGGTGGCGGTGTGGCCTGCGTTGGCTGAGCACCGCTGTGTAGGGCGAGGGATGTGATCAGCGATGGTGACCTCTCACATCCGGCTCTGGTGCAGGCCATGGTGCAGAGCGAAGAGCACTGTCGCGGGAGACACTCCTGGCGTCGGCGATCGCGCGATGATCTCCGGCCACCGCAAGTGCGGATAAGCGGACGGCGTGCACGAGTAGCTCTTCCCAACCACAATCAGAAGCAGCGTACGCACGTGTGCCCCGAGGATAGGACCCAGTAAGACTAATGTCCGGCCCGGAGCTGCGGACTACCCAACATATTACCGGGGCTCCGCGCTCCGGCTCAAAAAGCTGGAGAAGAAAAGGGGTAGTTTTTAGTCAATAAGAGTCTAATAATCCCTCTCACCTCACCCAACGCGGAAGAAGTCATTGGATATTTTTCCCCTCAAAAGAAAGGGCCTCAACCCAAACAAATGTTTATATAGGGCCCCGCACAAAGCACGCTACGCCACTGCTTCAGTATCTAACGGAACTGCTATAAATAAAATTGATATCTGCATAAAAGCAGAGTTGCGAAGTAGAGTTGTCGATAAGCATTTACAATTTATCAGTTTAAATCATGGCGCAGATAGCTACGTACGTGTTTTTAGATCTAGAGACTACGGGTCTCCCAAAATTTGAAAATAATGAAACCCGAATTACTGAGTTAAGTATGGTGGCAGTGAAAAGACAACACCTTCTAGACACTCGGCCGGGGGCTGTACCGCGCGTGCTTGACAAACTGTCGATGTGTTTCAACCCTGGAAGATCGATTCAGCCCGATAGCACCAAAATCACTGGACTCAGCGATGATCTTCTGGAGCACAACACACAATTCAACTTGAATGTATTTAATACGATTAACTCGTTTCTACAGTGTTTAGAGAAACCGATTTGTTTGATCTCGGAAAATGGCCACTCATTTGACTTTCCGATCTTGAAAAATCACTTTGAGAAGCTCGGAGTACAATTACCGGACGATATCTTATGTGGAGATAGCCTCTATGCGTTCTATGATATACTTGAGGCAGCTAAAGAGGCAGGCAGTACTGAAGGAAACAGTTCACTTGTCAATATTGATCAGTCCGCAGAAGTTTCAACAAAAAGTGAGGAACAAAGTCCAAATGTTGAAAGTTCACAATCTAAAAAACCTATAACAGAAAATGAAAATTTGGATGGACCACCAAAACAGAAGAAGTTTAAACGCAGGATATATTTTGAAAACAAGCCAAAACCTACCGTGTCTTATAAGCTCAAGGATATATATGAGAGAGTGTTGAACCGTCCTGCAAATGAAGCTCACCGAGCTGAGAATGATTGTCTCATGATAATGGAAATAGCCATTGGTTTAAAAGAACAGTTTGTGGAGTATATGGATGATGAGAAAAATCACTGCAAGTTCAATGAAGTGAAGGCTATGACACCAGGTGTGAAACTGGGAGACTAATTTAGAGCTAATTTAGTGGCCTATGAATTCCTTGCTTAGTGTGCTCTCTAGATTTAATCCGCTTCTGGGCTCGATTCAATATTTACCTACTTTATATCACTAAGAGTTTGTGCTTTATATTGGCAAGAGTAACTGAGTGTGTTTATAAGTTAAGATACTACGTACCCATATACGTGCAGTTTAATTAAAAAAAGAAGTTAGTATTCGACCGAGTAGTAACTGTATTGCATGACATACATTTATGGAAGCGATTTCCGAACGCCCAAATTAACGCGACACATAAAAACATACGTACGTGACAGTGACAAAAGATAATGACAGTAACGATGTCATGTCATAACAATGAATGTCAAACAGCCAAGCCAACGCCGACCGCCGACGTCATGTCGATCAAAAACACGTCGGGAAGTTCTTTTTGCAGAATTATTATAACTAACTTTCTCTCCATAGTACCTTTAATACATCCTACAGTAATTCTTAACTGCAACTTCAATCGGGAGTGACCAATATTGAAACAAGGAGTGATTAATTATCCAATAGCATTTCAGTCCATGTCTGATAAAGTATGCAGTCTGCATAATGTTGGAGGCAATCGGTAAGCATTTACGATTTATCAGTTTAAATCATGGCGCCGATAGCTACGTACGTGTTTTTAGATCTAGAGACTACGGGTCTCCCACAACTTGATAATAACCAAACCCGAATTACTGAGTTAAGTATGGTGGCAGTGAAAAGACAACACCTTCTGGACACTCGGCCGGGGGCTGTACCGCGCGTGCTTGACAAGCTGTCGATGTGTTTCAACCCTGGAAGATTGATTCACCCAGATAGCACCAATATCACCGGACTCAGCAATGAGCTTCTAGAGCACAACACACTATTCAACTTGAATGTATTTAATACGATTAACTCGTTTCTACAGTGTTTAGAGAAACCGATTTGTTTGATCTCGGAAAATGGCCACTCATTTGACTTTCCGATCTTGAAAAATCACTTTGAGAAGCTCGGAGTACAATTACCAGACGATACCTTATGTGGAGATAGCCTCTATGCATTCCATGATATACTTGAGGGAGCTAAAGGGGCAGGCAGTACTGCAGGAAGCAATTCGCTTGCCAATGTGGCTCAAAATGGTGATAAAGTAAAGAGAGTGCAACTATGTGATGATTCAATAGGTGAACCTTCACCAAAAAATGAGGAACAAAGTCCAAATATTGAAAGTGCTCAATCTGAAGAAGTTATAACAGAGGATTTAGAGAAACATTTTAATGAATATGATGATTTGAAGTTTCAGCAGATAATGAAAGAGCAGAATAATAGGACACCAGAAAAGAAACCCATACAAAACTCATTGACAAAAATCAAGAAGGTGAAACGCAAGATATATTTTGGAAACAAGCCAAAACCTACCGTGTCTTATAAGCTTAAGGATATATATGAGAGAGTGTTGAACCGTGCTGCAAATGAAGCTCACCGAGCTGAGAATGATTGTCTCATGACAATGGAAATAGCCATTGGTTTAAAAGAAAAGTTTGTGGAGTATATGGATGATGAGGAAAATCACTGCAAGTTTAGTGGAGTGAAGGCTATGACACCAGGTGTGAAACTGGGAGACTAATTTGGTGCTAATAGTTTTTTAAGGTGGAAACTAATCCAATGACTTTGTCTTGGGCGAGGCGAGAGAGAGTGTCAGACCCTTACTGACTAAAAACCATGCCGTTCCTACTCCTGCTTTTCCAGACCGACCCCTGGTAACCCGCTAGGTAGTCCGCAGCTGTGCTAGTAGGTGGTACTGTTGTATTTCTACATAATTTTAATTTACTATTATTATTTTATCATATAATTTTTTTATGAAGATAATTATTTTGATAAGTTTTTGATGAAACGTTTAGGAGTTACGTGGCACAAATCATGAGAACAATGTATGTTTAATGTGAAATATTTTGTTAGGTACTTCTTTGGGTTGTATTATTGAAGAAACATTAAAATTTTGACCTATTTGTAACTATAATAAAACCATACTTTGACACAATGGTTATGACTTTAAGGCACCTTTTTTTGTAACTTATTTATTCGAAATTACAAGTAATTATTTTAAACTAAACCTACAGTAAATGAAATTGTCAAACACAAAAAAAAATTGTATTATAAACACCAGGTGCATTTATATGTATTTTTATATCTTTTTAATTTATTGGTCTTCTGGTCAAATGGCAACATGAAAATGTTTTTAATGTATTCATTAAAAATGTTTGTATTAGGTACATATTATTATGTTTTGTATTAAGTATCCTTTTTAATATTTTCTTTTTTATTAATTTTTAAGTAAATGTTTGCAATATTGAATAAACTTATAAGGTGATAATTATGTAAGTATTATACCTGCGGTAGATACATACATATGGATATATTTTGACTGTAATAATTTTTGATCTCTTGATATACCAAAATTCTAAATTATTCTTGAACAAATGAAATGCAACTTTATTTGCTATTGCATAGAGTAGAATATTTTATTGATTTACAATGGTTGTAAAACTCTTGTATTAATATAAATTGTGTAACCCATAATTCTACACTATATGCTATATAATTTTACTATAATTCATGTTTATTTTTTTATCAAAATAAAGTTTTATTATACTCAACTGACTTTCAATTAGTTTTGTACCTATCTTAATATTTGTGAGATTGTGTGTTGGTGTGTATATTTGCCACTCAATCACATCAAAAAGGATTAGGATAATATTTGGAACGGGGAGTGTGTGTGGTTTGGAACAACACATAAGCCCCTTTTTTCCTACAGGTACACAAACAAAGCCGCAGGCAAAAGCTTGTTTATAATAAAATCAATCTATATATTCTTTGATATGCTTGGCAAACCTGAAGATAATGATAAACCCCTCTTATGTAAAGGAGGCCCTTAAGACCTTTTTTTGTGATTGGGGAAAATCAGCCAATGACTTCTCTCGCCTTAGTCGAGGCGAGAGGGAGTGTCTAACTCTTACTAAGAACCACCCCGTTCCTGATACATTTGGGTAGTATCCTCGGTCAAAAATAAATTATTACAACTTTTCAATACAATAAAATATTAAAAAATAATCACACTCTCATTCATAAATTTGATGAACTATTTAATTTTCGATTTTTTCTAGCTAAATTTCTAGAAATAAGTCTGCTATTTGACGTCAAAAACTTATGACGTCATAACGCACTATTTCATACAAAGTTCATAGAAAATATCGTTTTTGACGTTTCGAAAAAAGTATTGAATTTGACTAGTAGGAAAGTAGCCTATTGTTTACATAATCAATACCTACTATTCATTAATTTTTTTTCATTTATCTTGGTGTAGTATTAGTGTCCTACCGCTTTGGCTTCGGCTTCGACCACCTTCGGTCAAAAAAACCATCTTCAGCATAACCTCGGCCGGGTTTTAGGCCGAAACCGAAGGTCCAAGCTACTTTAAGTGTGGGAAAGCCAGGCATCGGCACGAATGGACCGGCTCGACCGGAGTGATACCACGGTCTCACTGAAAATCGACGTGAAACAACGCTTGCGTTGTGTGAGTCAGATTACCGGAGGCTTCCCTTCGCAAATCCCCTTCCCAATACCCGATACCCCAACAACCCTTAAGCCCTACCCTAATTCCCAAAAGGCTCGTGTGTTTTAAATACAATGGGCTGCAGCGATTGCCTGAAATATCACATTGCATGCACGTCTAGACAAGTTCATACGTGTTTGCAAAACAGTCATTATCTCATTAGACTAGATTAGATTAGAAAACTCTTTATTCGATAGGTACTCAAAGTTAGTTAGTACACAAAGGAATTAGGTAATTCATAAAAAAAAAATATTTTTTACAAATAAATCACAAACGTTTATAAATCAGCTTCTATATGAGACAGTATCTAAATCTTTAATACTAAAGTTTTGAAATAAAATTTAATATTAAGTACTTAATTGTAGCTTGTAAGTAATTTTGAACCAAATTAACTACTGAGAGACTATAAACCTACGGTTTCGGCCTCGGCTTCTGCCATAGGTTGTGGGGATTGTCGATTAATCGGCTTTGGCCTCGGCTTCAGCATCGGCCAAAAATAGACCTTCGGTCGGACACTAAGTGTAACCTTAACCTCTGGTTGATGTGCGATAATCTTACTTATATTAAATATAAACCCTAAAGTAGGTATGTGACTGTATGTTTGTTGCTCAATGACGTCAAAACGACTAAAAAGAGAACGGGATGAAATTTGAAACGGATATTATGGTCTGGAATAAAGCAGGCTACTTCTTATTCCAGTATAATTCATTTATTATAGTCGAATACCATTAAACGCTTGCCACAAACCGGGATCAATTCCTAACTTCTATGAGGTCCTAGTACATTTTCCTAGTATCTACTCTTTTAAAAAGTCTTTTACAACCTTTTAGGACTTCTGGTGCTGACGGGTGTGCTATGGGGCTGCACCAACCCGTTCATCCGCCAGGGTACAAAGGGACTCCGTGACGTCACCGCCACCACAGTGCGAGGACAGGTCTGGGCAGAAGTCACCTTCCTACTCGGGAACTGGAAGGTACCTAAATGTTTCATTTATAATGTCAGAAAATAAAAAGATACCCTAATTTAAGTACTAAAAACATTTCAAAAGAAGATTCTTAGTAATCAACTAATCAGTTTGTGGTATTAACATAATTTATAATATCAACTTAACATAAATAGTATTAAAAAAATTGGGTAGGTACGTTAATACGTCACAAGAATCCACCAGAATACGATTCCACCTTTAGTTTTCTTTTTCAAATTGAAATCTGCCAAATACGAATGTACTATTAGGTTGTTTGAGATGAGCTTTCTTCGCATACCGCGCGTTGCGTGTCCGTGTCCCGCTCATTGCGGCAGCAATGGCCCCGTTGCACTCCACTTCGCATGAATGGTCGATCACTGAGCAGTGCGAGAGGGACGGAGCTATGTAGGTTGTATAGCTTCGTCCCTCTCGCACTGCCCAGTGATCGACCATTCTGACACAATTGTAATAGCAGACTAAGGGCCCCTGCTATCGCGCAACGAATGGTATATTTTACACATCATCAAAAGAACACGTAAACTAAGTCAGTTAACTTGTCTCTTTTGATCTGATCTCTCTTGATCCGACAGACAAACTAGATATATAGTTTTGTCGGACTGTACACTAGATTATAAGTTTTTTAACATGTACCTTTTCATAAATAAATAATAGTGTGGACGAGGAAATAGTAATTTATTTGAGGATTGGAGAAATTGTGGAGAGGCGGTTTGGCTTATTTTTTCTGTAAGGCCATGGTATCACTCCGGCCGAGCCGAACTACATTTACTGCATGTACTATTTTTGAACGCCGTGGTAGTCACCGGTGACCGACGTTAGCGGAGGATTTGCCTTCAACAGTTTTCTATTGGCAGTCAAAGACTTAACATGATTTCTTTATTAAAACAAGCATGACAATATCATGTATATAATACACTAGCTACTTCCGCGCGGTTTCACCCGCTCTGCTCGGCTCCTATTGGCCATAGCGTGATGCTTTATAGCCTATAGCCTTCCTCGATAAATGCACTATCTAACACAAAAAGAATTATTCAATTCGGACCAGTATCTCCGGAGATTAGCGCGTTCAGACAAACAAGCAAACAAACAAACTCTTCAGAGTTATAATATTAGTATAGTATAGATGTGTTATGTATGTACCTCGTCAGTACGTGTTGCCGTGGCTGGTGAACCAGACGGGCTCGCTGAGCTACCTGGCGGCCCTGCAGCGCGCCCCGCTGTCGGTGGTGGTGCCCGCCGCCAACAGCCTCGCGTTCGTCTGCACCGCCCTCACTGGCGTCGCCGTCGGCGCTGAGGAACCTCTTGATGCAAGTAAGACTTAGCTATATTTAACAATACTAGGCTCAATCGCACTAGTAGGCGCAATAGCTCAAT
The DNA here is from genome assembly GCF_023101765.2 of Spodoptera frugiperda. Lineage (NCBI taxonomy): Eukaryota > Metazoa > Arthropoda > Insecta > Lepidoptera > Noctuidae > Spodoptera > Spodoptera frugiperda. The sequence continues at coordinate 10,638,731 of NC_064221.1, forward strand.
CGCAATCTCGGCTGTCATTGGTCGAGGATAATACGGTAGTTTCCTATTATATAGTCAAATTGAATCGAAATGTCAAAAACGTTACTTTTCTATGGATTTTGTAGGAGATCGCAACTTATGTCGTCATATTTTTTTGCGTCAAATAGCACAGTTCTGTATTTGCTAGAAAATTTTAATAAATAAGTATATCGTCAAGTTAGTGAATGGAAGTTCGATTATTTTTGGATATTTTATTGTATAAAATTATCAAAATAAATATAGACAATTAAGTTTGACCTAGGAAACCAACCAATTCTCAAAGCCAATGGCGGAAAGCGATCGAGCCCACTTTGAATTGACAAGTTATAGAATGGCCTTGCTGAAGCGGATAATATTTTGTTCCACTACTACCTATCCATTTAGTGGGGAATATTCCGCAAAGTTTTAAGTGTGGGAGAGCCATGCTTCGGCACGAATGGGCCGGCTCGACCGGAGTGACACCACGGCCTCACAGAAAACCGACGTGAAACAACGCTTGCGTTGTGTTTCGTTGTGTGAGTGAGGTTACCGGGCCCAATTCCCTTCCCAATCTTCCCCATCCCCGATTCCCGAACAACAACCCTTAAATTCCTAACTCCCAAAAAGCCGGCAACGCACTTCTAACGCTTCTGGTGTTTCAAGTGCCCATGGGCGGCGGCGATTGCTTACTAGTAAGGCCAGCCGTACACGGACTGCTTCAAGCAGTTATAACCGACTGCTTGAAGCCGCGACTGCGCGATGAACTATAGCCATTCATTCGCTGCCGTACACACGACTGCTCGAGCAGTCGCGACCGCTTCAAGCCGTCAACAGCTTCAAGCAGTCGACGTCTGCTCGATTATCGGCGTGTTTCATAAAAAAAAGTAACAATGTTCTATTTTTTTTTGTGCGGAACACTCTAGATTTTAAATGCTTTTATTCTGATTTTATTTCCAGAGTCTATCGCTGGCATCGTGCTGATCATGCTGGGTACAGCTCTCTGCTGCTTCGAGGACAACAGTTGACGCTCCACGTAGGTAATCACATGCTCTTTTCGTTAAATACTGAAGAAGAAAGAAGAAGATCCAATTATCTTCATATTTTGTTTAAGGTATCAATAAATAGTTACAGGTTCGCCAACCACAATCAAACTAACTCCTTGTGCTGTTAGGTATTACTTATCTTATAGATGAAAACCAAAATGTTGTTAAGTGTTACCTATCTTAGATTAGGGCTTCCTTAAAATGTAAGTGAGGTTGGTGACACCGGGAATTATGTGATAGTAGTTACTATATAATTATAAAAACATACAAACGCGACGTCCTCTGTGAGCGATCTAGAAGCGAAAGCGAGGCGGTGCGGTGACACGCGAATTCAACGCGATGCGGTGTAACACGACTGCTATAAGTAAGCGTCCACAGGCCCGCATCGTACGCATTCCGTATGACGTCGCAGTACGCATCGCATGTACGCATTGCCAATGATGCGGTCCGTACGATGCGGATCAGTGGACTCAGTTGTATGAGTTTCTATACAAGACAAACTAAAATCCGTTGCGTACGTGCTTGTGGTCCTACTTAGGCTACGTGCATGTGAATCGTTTCGTTTTGTTTCTGTTTCCGCGTCCAATTCGCGCGAGTCAAGCCAATTGATCGTGTTCCGTACGGCATCCCAATGGCGGTTGGTCAGATACACCACGCTAAGATTACGACACCGCCTTCGCTTCTAGATCGCTCACACAAGACGTCGCGTAAGCTATGGTCTGCGCAGACGAGAAACAAAATCTTACCAGAAATAAAATCAGTGTTGAATGAAAACTGATTTTCAGAATTACCAATAAGCTAAATAAAGAAAAAAATAATAGATTACATTTCATAGAAGTGTAATAAATTGCAAAAAATAACTTTAGTTTACACCTTTTTTACATAAACAGACTGTCGACGAGCAAACCAACGGATAACGTCATAAATATCCTGCATGATGCATCGCACATGTGAAGTTTACACGTGAATAAACATGGATACAAAATCCCAACGAACAACAGTTGGGCAGAATGCCCGCCAGACAGATCACCTCGCCTGGTCGGAGGATCCTCCTTTTCTTAGAGAACTTTACTCTCTGTTCCCTAAAATATCATTGGGCAGGGCCCATTTGTTTTGTCACAGTGCACAATCACATTATGGCATCTCCTCTTTGTACTTGCTTCATGCAGACCACTGATCGGGAACTTGAGTAACTATAGCAATAAAAACAAAATAATCAGTATTTTAATTTTCCATTTTTATTTTATTTTTTTGTCAAAATGTATTATACAATAAATATTACAAAATAAGAGGCACATTATAACTTTACAAGCGTTTTGTAGGTTTTTTTTAATAGAAGTGTAATTTTAAATGAATTTAGGTATCTTATATTTAAGCAGGTGGGAATGAGAAATGAAATTAGTATAGATACTATATAAACTTTCGCTTATAGAATATACTTCGTCATTTTCTTACATTTGAAGTTAGATAAAGACAGAATATGGTTGAAAAAGCTGAGTAGAGTAATTCAAAATAGCGCACGGTGACTAAAACTTGCCACAGAATGTATAAAACGTTAAAAAATGTTACAAATGCATCGTTAACTACTGCTATTGCTATCGTATTGATTTTTTCCTTAATACTTGTGATGGCGTCTTTTCCTCTCTATTACTATAGGTACCTATAATATTGCTAATGAGCAGAAGTCGGAATTACGTAGAGTTATTAATGTACTTACACTGATTTCATACAGCGAAAGAATGAAGTTGATATGCCTCAAATTCCGAGATTAATTTTAATGAGCAGAAAAAATCCCGTGATATTTAAAATACGCACGACGTTGCCAAACTTACATCAATGACATCGGATGTCCAAAGTTGCAAAATACCAATAAGAGCGATGTTCCCACATTTGTAGTTCGCACAACATAGCTTGTGAGAACAAACGTTCTTATTATTATTTAGTTGTAATATTGTTGGCCACACGGGATTGTCCATTAGAAGTCCCGGGAAGGCCAACATTAATATCAACATTTCGATGCAAGTACATAAATAAGTCTAGCTATTCCGACCGCTGGTATTAAGACACCAGTATTTACAATGGTTAAAAATATATTGCACTTATATTGCGTTTAGGAAAATAGATTATAGTTATAAGTTTTTAAACTGACATGGTCACTAACACTAACATTAGAACTTGAGACGGGATATTTACCATGTTTATTTATGTATATGAGTTTCCGATATTTCGACACTGTTGCAAGCGTCCATGATCACGGATAAACTGGAGTATATGTGGGTGAATGTTTATGAGCAGACAAATCGATCTACTCTCATATCCCGGCTTAAGTTCTAATGTTAGAAAAAGATTATACATAAATACCTATGTGAAAAATTATGACGTCACCAGTATATTATTATGGAAATTACTATGTATACCCTAGTATTGTAACTAATAAAAATAATAGGTAAATGTATTGTGGATGTACAGTTTGGCAAAAAACAGTCTTAAGCGGTGACAGCTGCAACTAAAAATCGATGACATTGTAAACATTGCCTCAATAGTATCTACATTCTGTGACAACCCTTAAATTCTTAACCCCCAAAAGTCCGGCAACGCACTTGTAACGCCTTTGGTGTTTCGGATGTCCATTGGCGACGGCGATTGCTTACCATCAGGTGATCCATCTGCTCGTTTACCGATTTATTCCATAAAAAAGTGTCCTAGTACAAGTTTACTTTACGTTTAACGAAATCGAAACCAAAGCGCATTTGGCGCTTTGATTGGCCGGCTCGAATGAACCAACCAATCAGAACGCCAAACGTGCTGTCGTTTGATCTTGTTGTGGTTAAAATAAACTCGTATTATGCTCTCACTATCTTATAAAGGCATTGTTCACAGGTTTTATTAAAATTATCAACTTATGTTGCTTAATTAACCATTTTAAATTAAGCAACACAAGTTGGTAATGCGATACTAGCGACCTCAATTATTCCATACTATTTTTTGCCAAACTGTTTAACCCATTAGAGAAAGTGGCAGCAACGAAATTATACGTTATTTGGTATCAATTTAAAATCAACTTTAAATGCTTCTTGATACAATTGTATTTGCTATTGATTACAAGAGTCAAGAATGTTTCTTTTTTTCTCTTTCATGAGTAAGTAGTCTCATCCTGCTCTTCGCTGCCACTCCGTCTGTCAATTTAAGAAGGTTGTTTTGTAGTTTATAAAGCAGATACTATAGATAGAATGGAATAAATTATTTATTTATTTAATAGGTATGTTATTAAACAGTGATTGATTAATGCATTACGATGTACTAAGATGACAGTGTGCCCAGTATACATTTTAGATGGTTTCATTGCTTTTAAACGACAGTGGCGCCACCCCTAACAAAGTATACTGGTCACACTATACAGAAAAATTGTGAAATGACTTTTAAAATACGGTTTGTAAAATCGTTCTTAGTTATTGCATTTTTTGCTTACAATTACGTTTATTTTTTAATAATAAATATTACTAAAAATATCTGACTAGTTTATTTTTATTTTACAATTTAAATTGACGAAACTAATTCTAGGTTTTTGGTATAAATTATTAAGATAGTACCTTTAGGTTACACCTTAGGTTTTAAGTTTAACAAGAAACGGAGAGACCTCAAAATTAAATTTTCATCGCTCAAAATTCTAGTTATCCCAAATCCTAACCTAAAATTTACATTTCAAATGAATTTTTAATTTACAATTTAGACTAATTTTTTACAATTTATGTTCTACATCTATCCCTCATGAGCCGAGAAATATACTTCATTATAATTAATTGAAACTGTCACAATATTGATACGTTTTGTTATCTATGACACATTATTAAGACGTCACATTAACACATTGAACGCCGTGGTGGTCACCGGTGACCGACGTTAGCGGAGGATTTGCCTTCAACAGTTTCATATTAGCAGTCAAAGACTTAAATTAACTAAAAATCATGATGAAGAGTCCCTCTGTGATTCGAAACTAGTAGAGCTTTTCTCCATTAATAATACGTGAGTAAACAGTGATTTTTAGTTAATTTAGTATGACTGATAACGTTACGTTACTACATTATTACATTTACCGACTCACAAGTTGGCTAGGCCATTAAAATGATATACGTTTTATATAAAAGAGTCGTCTCCGTCTTGTGTCTACGTAATAAAATATATGTACAATTACTAAGTATATACTCTCCTAATATTTAAAAATAAATTACTTAATTTTATACAACGCATTCAAAACTCTTTGGTACGCGCTAAATGTCGAATTAATGGAAATAATATATAGCATCCAAATTTTTTCTCCGTACAAAAATGTATTCTATTCTGCTACACTTTTGATAGATTTTCGAATGACATGTACAAGTCAATATTGATTCCAATAAAAAAGGAACTTTATCTTACGGCAGTTAAGTCTATAATCCTAAATCCTACCTCGTCTCCTATGAAATATATTTACAAGAAAATGTGAAAGTATTTTTTACAGTACCTATAGCGCAAATGAATATAACCCTACCAAATTCGGTGAGGACGTTGTTACAGCGAACTAACTGCCCCACTCAGAGACATTTAATGATTATTTAAACTATTCCTTAGTAACGATTTTGTTCCGAAAACAATTGCTAAAGACTGGTTTAAGACCATTAAATGAACCTGAGTACGGAGGTAAGTATTCTTTAGTATAATTATATTAGATTAATAGTTAAAATGTGTATTGAATTTAGGCGGGTTTTAGTTAAGTCCTGAATACACAAGATACCTTATTATAAAGCAATGTACACACTCTACAAGTAACCAGTACCTCTACCGTGAGTTTGAAGCAATAGTCGATATATTGGTCGATAGTCGCTAGAGATGACGTAAATTGTTGTATGGCAAATTTTAGTACCACAGGTGGTCACCTGGTCCTGGTCGCCTCTACCGGTCGGTAGAGGCGTTGTAAAGTTTGCCATACAAAAAATTTACGTCGCCTCTAGCGAATATCGACAAATACTATTGCTTCAAACTTATGGTAGAGGTACAGATTAAGCATCTGTAAAGGTGGCGCTGTAGTAGTGCTTATAGCTTTCTATGTAAGACTAGAAATATCATAAATACATAAATTACAATTAGAATATGTATTGCTATGTTCATTTAATAGAATAACACGTAGTTTGGATCCATTGCGGTTTCGCTAAAGTGACAAGACTGACATTTGTGTTTGTGATTTACCCACCAAATACAATCAAATCATTCAGTACCCTTAGTTCGAGTTTACTTTACGTTTAAAGTAATCGAAACGAAAACGCGTCCGCCACTCTGATTGGTTGGTTTATTCAAGCCGGCCAATCAGAGCACCAAACGCGCTCTCGTTTCGATTACGCAGCAAACTCATACTAAGGGTACAGATACCAAAATCCAGCAAATACTGGCTAAGAAATCAACTTTCTGTTTATTTATGACTATTTTAAGATTGCAATATCTTTTTTTACTAAAAAGCAGTCTAGTGCTTATATGTTTAAGGATGCAAATTGCTTGGCAGGACATTGTATAATAGCGTTGCTGAGAACCCTGTTTACGAACTAGTGCAGAGTTGTTTATTCCTCTATACGGGTGTATGTCTTCTTGAGTTATGGTCGTCACTCATTTGTTTATAAAAAATATGAAATAGTTATTAAATGTTATGACGTCTAGTACGAGTTTGCTTTACTTTTAACGAGATCAAATCGAGAGCACGTTCGGCGGTCTGGGGCCTTAGTCTGCTATTACAATTGTGTCAGAATGGTCGATCACTGAGCAGTGCGAGAGGGACAGAGCTTTGTAGGTTGTATAACTCCATCCCTCTTGCACTGCTCAATGATCGACCATTGTGACACAATTGTAATAGCAGACTAAGGCCCCTGATTGGTTGGTTTATGCGAGTTAGCCAATCAAAGCACCGAACACGCTCGTCCGCTCACTCGTTTTCATTACTTTAAACGTAGAGCAAACTGGTAATAGGCCCTCCTGTTAGGGAATATATACCATAGTGGTGATTTTTTCCCACAAGCAATAATACATATGTACCTACTTAATTTTTTTAATAGCTTTTTGTTTTTTGATGGAATATATGTAGTTGCTAACTTTTTATTGAAAATTCCAACTTGAAATTAATTTTTAAATATGTGGCCATAAATTATGAAAGAAGAAACGATTTATTATTTTTTCTTTCATCGTTTAAAATACTATTTCCTTCTTGAATGCCGGTTGATAACACAATTGAATGACGCCCCATTCTGAAACCAGTCTATGAATAGTTCCTAATAATATCAATGGCCTGTTGTATCTTCTTCAGTGAGACTCGCAGTTTGTTCTCTTCGACGGAGAGGTTCTGTCGCTCAGCCAGTAGCGCTCGCGCAGTGTCCGAGTCTCTGGACGCGGACCTTGTGATGTGCGCGCCCTCTATCTTGAGGGTAGTGTTCCGTTTGTGCAGGTCGATTATTTCTTTCCGGCGAACTGAAATTGTAAGGAATATTATAAGTCTATTGATGTTATTGTTGTGTTATTTCCTCTTGCACCGCTTGCTCTTTGAAAAAAGCTGTTAGGCTGTATATAATATTTAAATTAGGTATAACCTGTGTATACCTTAACATGCAAATAAATATTTTGAGTTTGTGTTTATTTATGTAACTCGTTTTTTTTTACTCTGATAACGTATTCATACAAATACCCTTATTATTCATTACTTATTATACTATCCCATTCGAATCCGAAGCTGCGGACTACCTAGCTGGTTTACCGGGGCTCTGGCTCGAAAAGCAGGAGTAGGAACGGGGTGGTTTTTAGTCAGTATGAGTCTAACACTCCCTCTCGCCTCGCCCAAGACGGGAGAAATAATTGGACGATTTAATCTCCTTAAAAAAATTCCCTTAACTATATAGCGAATTAAATAATTGATTACCTGCATCATACTCCCGGTAACTCTTCGCCAGAGCTTCCAGTCCGGCCCACGTGGGCTCGTCCACTTGACAACCAATGTCACGAGTCAGTCCAGGGGGCGCCACTTCCTCTATGACCTCAGTCACTCCCGCCGCCGAGTTCACAGGCTCGTCCATAGATGTCGCCTGTGTCGTCGTAGCGGTCGTACACTCCTGCGTCGTTTTCAAAGAAATGATCTTCGCTACACTTGGTATTTTAATCTTAGGATAGTTTTCATATGGTTGCTGCACTTTTATATTCGAATTTTTAATGTTCTCGCTGTCGAAACCCGGGTTTAAGTCCCTTTTTCTTGTGTTCGGCGTTTTGAACAGTTTGACACTAGTGTCCGCCATTTTTGAGAGCCGGTTCAGTTCTGAGAAGTTCTTCTCTGCTAGCACTTTAATGCTTTCTTCGTTTGTATCTCCGTTAGATGTGGAGTCTAATCTCTTCTTGATGAGATTGTTATTTTCGTTGACACACTTGTTGATTTCCGTCAGTAATCTGAGTTGGCAGTTGGGATCGAACCCCAGTCGAGGTTCCTTACAATTGTCATCCAAATCTGGATTACTGTATCGACGTTTCCTTTCCTTTAATATTTCTTGCCAGACTTTGTCGTAGCCTGTAATTGAAAAACATAATTTGCTTAGTAGCATAATATTATTTTTAACGTTTTCCCACGCTAGGATTTTCTCCTGTGTCGTGGGTGCGATTACAAACATACAACTTCCCAGACACATGAAACCCAAACCCGAAACAACAATTTGTGGATCACACGAAGAAATGTTTCGTACGGGAATTATACTCGCGTCACGTTGCACGGCAGCCAGTAGCCTAACAACCGCGGCAACCGTACAGTCGTCCACTGCTTAATAAAATCCGGTAATTCAATGTTATGTTGTTAAGTACTTAAATGTCTACCTACCTTCTTTGTATTTCTGCGTGACTTGTGTTAACTTCAACTTGGATAGAAATAACTTCTTCCTCTGCATCGTTGCTCTGTTCTCCGGCTGTACCTCAGTCACTGGCTTGTCTTCATCTATCTCTTCATCCTGTGGTTCTTCTTCAGCCGCCCCATTACGCAGCACGTCGAGACGACCGACTGCGGCATACGCGGCTGCCACGGAGTCATTTCTCAGCACCTTGTCTTGAAGTTCCAACTCTTTTTCTGTAACATTTAGAATAATACATGTCATTTTTATGTTATTAATTATCATTTTGATTATTTTATCGGTCGGAGGAAGTTAGCTAGTCTTACCTTTAAACTCTTGTAATGTGGCTAACCTCAAATGAGACATGAATTCAACTTTCCGCTTTTCTTTGTCATCTTTAATGCCGTACTCCTCGATAATTTCTTCATACGCCTTCAAGTCGTCCTCACCGTAGTCATCGGAATCACTCTCGCTACTACCATCGTCCGCCGCCATTTTACTTTTTGCAAATTCTTTGTATATTTCACTTTTTACTTTATCTGGTGTAATTATATTATTACGAATTTCAGTCTTTTCAACCACCTTCTTAGTAGGTTCAGGTTTGGCATCAGCTTTCACTTCTTTACTGTCTCGGTTCGACAAATACTTGAGTCGTCTCAAACGTTTTCGTTTCTCATAATCGTCTAAAGAACTAACTTCTTCTACTTTGTTTACTTTAGGTCTGATGTTAGTTATAACTATTTTAGGCTGTAATTTTGAATCCATTTGGTAAGGGCAAGCTATAAACAACTTGTCATTTGGTTTACGCTGGTCTGATTTTTTGGGAGCTTCCTTCTTCGGTGCGATAAATTTCGGATAGTCTCGCTTTTTAAATGGTTGATTTACTTTCTCAGCTTCTACTATAGTGGTAATGGGTACTTGGTAAACGATTTGTGGGCTAACAATAACAGTTGGATTGGCTTGGATTACTATATCAGGTTTAGTAATATTAGGAAGAGTTTGTAATACATTACTGCTAGTCTTCAGTACTTGTACTTCTTGTGTCACTATAGTACTAGGTTTTGAAGCTTTGACTTCTGTTATACTTTCAGTACATATTGTTGCTGGTGTCATCACTGCGGGTGCGATCGCTACTGGCACGGCAACTGCTGTGGCAGCAACAGTAGTACCAACAGTAGTAGATGTAGATATTTCAGGTGCAATTTTAATTTCCTTCGGAGCTAATTTTGGTTTATTACAATCGGGAGTTTGTGTCACTTTCGAGTTGTTCTTAATCATCATCAAGTTGGGAAATTGAACGTTACTCAGATATACAAAGTTCGGTTGCAAGACAACGTTCTTAGTTTCCGTTACTGTTGTCGTCACCTTCTCAGTCACTTTTTTAGTCTTTAAATCTTGTTCCTGCGATGTTCCTTGAGATTTCTCCTTCACGACTATCTTATTACCATATATTTGATTTTCAGTAATCAAGTTTTCGAAATCATTTTCGTCGCAATTCTCTTGGTGTAATCTTTTCAGTGCAACTACTTTCGACGAAGTACTTTCATTGACTACGTCTTCTTTACATTTCTTACTTTGGCTTGACAGTCGTGAAGGAGCTTGCAGGTTTTTTGACTCGAAGTTAGCTCTCTGCAATAACACTTGTGGATTCTGCTGCTGTATCGTCAGCAACATTTTTGGATTCGTGTTGTTCTTATTTTGTATGAAAACTATCTGATTCTTTTGTTCATTATAAGACTGTTCTGGTGGTTTACTGAAATTAACTTTACTTGGTTCAATATTAATAGGGTTAAATAAAGGTCTTTGCATAGCTGTGTCTTTTGCTTCAGATGTTGTATCAACCTTTGGATCCGGCACACGAAACTGACTATCAGTTTTGTTGATCGGTTCACTAGAATTAAGTAATGTACTGATACTGCTGGTCGGTGGCACGCTAGGCTTTGGTTCTTTGATTTCGGGCTCTTTAGTAGCAGATTTTATAACAATGTTACTCTGTATTTCAACTCTCGGTGACTCTTTGTTGAAAGACGATGCAAATGGTTTCTTTGTTAAAGAATTTTGGAATGCAGTGTCGGGCGGATTGCTCACACATTTCATATCTATCTTACTAATGGGTATACTCGTTTTTAAACTAAACCGTTCTGGTTTCTTTTTGAAATCTTTGTTTGGTAATTGTGATGGTATTGTAACTGTGGCTCCGGATCCTTGTGCCAACGATGTGATACTCATTTTTGATTCAGTCGTTTGTGTGTTAGCCACCTCTGGCATGGAAGTAGCTGTTATTATTTCGGGAGTAAAGTGCTCCTCGAAGTCTGTCTGCTGTTTGGGTAGGTCCTTTGGTGGTTCCATGTCCATGGTCGTCTCAACGTCAACCATAGGTGTATGTGGCTCTTTGCTCATTGTTGGGAATGGCATGTACTCTGGTGTCGAAACCTCAGGCTGTATTGGAGGAGGCATAGTCGGTGGAATAATAGGTGGGTATTGAACTGAATTGATGGGTTGAAACGCTGAATATCCTGGGATTGAGTAGAGGTAGCTTCCAAAGTTTGGGTACCCGTCCACTTGTTTTGGAGTCATGACGCTTGGGTTAGGGTTGGGGATGGACGAGGGGGAGATTTTTGGAGAATGTGGAATAGGTTTTGTTGGGATAGGAAACACGGGTTTTTCAAACATCATTTCGTCTGGGCGGTATAGTTCTGGAGGTTTTGGTGGAATGGGTTCCGGTGGTAACGCTCGCTCCTGCTCCAGGATTGGTTTCACAGGAAGGATCACTGGAACATAGAAATGATTTCTATTAGAATATTGCAGTGGTTTGTTTACCCTGGAAATAAAATTGTTGTACTTGTGTTTGACTTACTGTATTGTTTCAAGAACTTAGGTACTACTTATGTAGTTAGATTAAATAATTGCGATAATAATTCTGCTTAATTGTCTTTGATAGATTCAAAATGTACTACGACTCCCGTAACTACTTATTTATGTACTTTTGATTTTACAGACCAACATCATGTTGCTACGAAATCTTAAACTAACCAAATATTAATTTCTTTACGAAAGACATACTAAATTAATTATTATGTTATCGGCTTACTCACGTATTGTTTTGACGAGGAACTCGACTAGTTTCAAGCCATGCCAGAGGCTCATATTCATGAGCAGCATTCCGAGTAGCAGCGCGACAATCGCCGCGTCGTGTGTCGCGGAATGCTGCTCATGAATATGAGCCTCTAGCATGGCTTGAAACTAGTCGAGTTCCTCGTCAAAACAATACGTGAGTAAGCCGATAACATAATAATTAATTCTTTACGAAAATTTCCGAAAATTGTACCTAAGTTTTTATACAACTTCTGATATCGCTGAATTATTTTTTTTGTTTTAATCTCATACCTATCTAGTATTTAATGTGACCTAGAAAGGACGAGCGGTGTTTTTCGATTCATCATTCAGATTCATAACGTCTAGCCTGCCAGGTGCGGCGAATCCGTAGGCAGAGGAGGAATATCACGGTGATTTAACAGGTTCCCACGGCGTGGGAAGTAGGTATATGATTTCTATTGTTTTTACACAACACTTATTTTCTAACAAATTAAAATGCATGCTAAAAGTAGGAGTTGGGTAGGTTTGCGATCTAAACAGTCAGTTCTACATTAAGCTTAGTTCTATTCACTGAGAAATATGAGAGTTAAATGTTCAACGTTTGCCTCATTTAAATCCGCAAAATATATTTATATTTTTGCTCTTTTTTCAAAATACCAGGTGTCGTATTAATGAATTTTGGGTAATTGAATTTTGTTTTGAAACGGTAATATTTCTCAGTGCACACTTTGTTCTAAGAATAGCAAGCATTGTGTAAGCGTATCTTTCATGCACTATTACCTAATATTTTTAGGTAGGTATTCTAATATAATGTTTATAAGCACTACTAAGGTCTTTTTTAGAAATAGGCTGATATTGAGGTAGATTGTGCTTTAGTATCTATTAGAATTTTAGCTAAAGTAAGTAAATAGATTGTACCTTAATATGAATATAGTAGGTAGGTACATAAGCATTAAGTGGTTCTTTAAGACAGGTTGTTTTTTATTAGGTAACCATTCAAGACGATTTCGTTCACTTAATATCGTCAAATACCTAATTAAACTCATTTTTAGTAATAGCTTATTCGTATTTATCATATTATACATCATTATCATCACGCTTTTGCCCACTGGGATGGATAGATAAGGCGATGGAGCGCCAAACGGCACGATTACAGCATCCTTACTTATCTCTTGTTTCATCGATCTATTCACCTATACATCTTCGCCATGAATCATAAAAATATAATCTAAGTAGGTAGGTACCTATACCTATCAATCTCTACCATGAGATTCAGTATATCTAATCTTTCTTGATTTTATTATCTTTTCCTCAAACTGCTATTTAATTGTAGGCTATCTACTGAATAAAATAGTCAGGCTATTGAAAAACAGTAGCGTATTTATTCTGGGTTTCGAACCCAGGATTACAATAATTTGATTTCACCTACTTAGATATCGCCACTCTGACAATTATTGGTAATTTAGTTATTGCATTACGATACGTCTTTTATTTGGTAATCTATATTTTAGCGCTGATTCTTAACATAGCCATAGCCATCTAACTTGGGACTCGAACCCAGTTACAATTGCCACTGACTGACTTTCTATAATATTTTTCTTTTAAGATCATTTTATTTTCTTATTACATTCTTCATGAATACTTACACCAAAGAAAATATTCTTCTGCCTCGGATGGGTCACGAATTCCCGAACATTGTCATACCAATAAGCAGGCTTTTACACACCACCTATACTTGTTTCTAGTGATCTTGATGTGGTAGATCTTCCAATGTTTAAGATTCTATTTACTTTGGTTCTATCAGTCTATCTAAACCTAGAATATCACTGAAACAGTGATTGTGTTCCAAAATACCTAAGTTTTTGTGATAATTATAAAATAACTTGATGTCTTACTCATGAATATACTTTGTAAGGATATGTGCAATAAATCCCGTGTTTTGTGCTCGTAATCAACTTGGCGTGAAACATTGTGCTTGCCATTTCTGAGACACACTACTTACTGATAGTACCTATTTTTATTATTAAACTACATAGCAAACCCTGCGAACTCCGTTTCGCCACCAATGATTTTCCCTGTTTTCCTGCATTTTCTTTGCTATAAAACCCACGGAGCCCGAGACCTTTCCAACGAATGCAAAACCGTGGAAATCGGTTTCGTGCGTTCTATAGTTATAGCGTCAGGAAGGAAAACCCAACTTATTTTTATATTAGAATAGATAAACTTTCAAAAATTTTCAGTTGATTCTCCCTCTAACGTTTTATTGAAATAGATAATATTTCATGATTGCATTCCCCTTCCATTCCGTTGTGTTGGGATCACAGACCTGTAGCCTGCAGGTCATCCAGTGGCGCACGGCACGGCATCGGTTCGCAACCTGTTGCGTCCTCCCGACTTCCCGACTCACCCACTTTGTACAGATTACCCTCTACACTTTCATACACTACAAAATTATTGTTGTAATTACGTACTTAGGTAGGTAAGTATATTTTTGTGGGTAATTTACCTACTTACTGTTATTTTTATTTATTCAGCACCCCACCTGACAATTTTGTTTTATGAGGTTTTCTACGAAGCGTACCCGAACAAATCCCATCAACCTACTTGTCATGAAATCCTAGTACCTACCCACTGTAGTGTGTGACATCTCGCCTTTATAAGTAGCGTAAGTTAGTGTATAAGATAGTTAATTAAAGTTATTCATACGATCAACACATCTCCTTCATTGCTCCCTAAGTCATTGCATTAAATTACAAGCATAATAAAACCGACATTATAACTGAACGAAATCTACTTATTCCTCCCCCTATTTCACCCGACTGTAAGAAGGGAATGCCATGCCACGAAGTCCTAGCGTACCCAATGTTAGCATTACACGAGAAATATCTAGGATTCTTTTGGGAGTTTCATGGAATATTTTTGTTTTAAATAGCCAGTTTTAAGTTAACATCGTGATTTCTAATCTCATTACATGATCATCAAGGCAACATTGATACATTTTTTGTATTTCAGTAGTTCTATTTCACTGCAGATATTTTTATTTAATACCTACTTAAGTTTAAATTTAAGAATACCAATGTAGTTGAGTCAATATGAACTACGGTGGGTGACACTGGCGCTGGGACTTTCAAGATGATCAAGCGCTCACATTGGTTAGTACTTTACCTATGCACGTATGTACAATTGTACATCCTTATTTGGTTGGTGTTGTGATTCGAGTCGTAAGTTGAGTTAATGTTGAAATAAGTAAACTCAATCAAACCACAAAAAACCTAACAGTTGCAAATAAATATAATTAATTAGTTACAATTTCATCACAGAGGACGCTCTACTCGATATAACTTTAACCTAACCTTACGTGGAAGCCACGCCGAAGAAGAACCCGCCCATGAAACCGACAGAGAAGCAGTTGTTCTTCTTTATGAAGCGGAGCACCCGGTCCAGCCACTGCTGGCTCTCGCCCGCAGTCTCCTTCACTCTGTCCCAGTTCACGTTAATGTATCCGAACTCCGCGGCAAAGTGGAGCAGGATGATGCTGCCCCCGAGGCCCACGGCAGCGATCCTCCCCACTCGCACGATCGACACTCCCGCGCCCCACCCCGTTATAGTCCCCAACAGGAGATTCTGGCTAGTTGTATGCTTAATACCATCTATAGTGATGTCTAAAAACGATTGTGTCTCTTTAGGCTTTAGTTCCTTGTCCTGTTTCGGTAGCTGCCGCAAGTCAGTGTGCGGTATGGGCCGCGCCATCGGGAAGCATGTTTTTATGTTGTTGTTTATCTTTAGGTACAAAATTGTTACGTTTGGTTTGATAGCTTGGTGGGTGACACGTTGGGCTTGTCATGGTAACAGTGGGCTGCTCTCTGCCCCACTCTGCTCTGTGTCGAGCATAGATCTGTATTTAAGACCTACTTATAGCAACTGATGCAATTCGATAGAGATAGATTCCTTCTTATACCACTTTTCTAGATATTCTCATAATTAAGCGTAAAATCCTAATGAGAACTATGCTAGCCAGTTAGGCTGTTCTATAATTTCAAAAAGATCAAAGGGAACGCGATCGCGGTCCGCCATTGTATTATTGGTTGTGAGAAAAATCTCGACCAATGACGGGCGAGAATGCTATTGAGCTCACTTTCATATACAGAATAGCACAGCAGATGGGGCCAATTTAACGTAAAGTGATTTTTGTTCAATCTATTTAATTTTAATTCAATTTAACAGTCACCATAGTAGAGAATTACAGAAACTGTCTGTTAATAGTTCTGTGTAGTAACTGTCTATTTATGCGCACTTCTGCCTATACCTTCCACGATTAAAAGGCGTGATGGTTAATACTATGTAATTTTAATCACGATGTGATTCGATAACTAGTAAATCCTGCGCGATCATACACATACCCGACCCGGTGATCGAAACCGGTACATAACGGCTGCGCTATTAAGCAGTCCAGTCACAACAAATATGACTACTTGGTCCCAATGTTTCAAAATACCCAATGCAATTATGTTACCGTGGTGGTGACTAACATAATCCACATTTTACCTATCTATAGATCAATATTGTAAATTCTGTGACGCCGTGATCCTGTAAAAGCTCTTGTACTAGTCAGCATTACAATTTGCTCGTGTCATGTGCTACGTTACGTCGATGTGCTGATGCACGATACTGAGACATCCTGCCGAGGGCTCATTGCTGCACTACCTAGAAGCTGCACAAATACTAACTACATGCTAACTTCAAGCTGGGGGAGGGAGGGGTCAAACAAAAATAAAAGTGACTACGCGGGCGGCGCGGACGCGAGACATAGCTCGCTACCGCGCCGGCTCGCTAGCATGCAACACTATTAATTTCATTGAATGTATTTTTCAATAAAACCATTTTTTCACTTGTTAGGTATTGTCCATATCATATCTAACTATTAAATATAATATTTACATGACATATCGGACACTGACACTTGGAATACGACAACACGCCGTCCGCCTAAATGCTGCTCGTGATTGAAAAAAAGATTGAAAAATATTGAACACCTATTAAAAGCTAAAATTAATAATAACTATCTAAGTTAACGTATAAAGAGGTTTTTTTGTTATAAAATTTCGTGTTTTTAATTCAATGTTTCGTTAAACACTGCAGTCGTCGGTCGCGCGGGGTCGTGGTCGCGAATACTGCAACGGGAATCAAGTCTTATCACAAATGCAGTAGAGTTTATATTGCGAAGCAGATTGCACGCGAGCCCCGAGGGGCACAACTTAGAACTACTTAAGTTACGAAGACCCCGGACGAGCGAAATACAAATAAAATAATCAGCGGCAGCGACACTCGCTCCGCGCCCTACGTATATAATTCGTGCATTATCATCGATACATTTGTTACAGCTACATGTTATATCATTTAAATAACCGCACATCCTATCTAGGTACAGTCTGCGCCGGGCAGTCGTTTATTCGTCAAGTTTGATCATACGGAGTAATCACAAGTCTATACATAGCGGAGTAATTACAATGTATACTTAGTGGCGACCTTAGTAAGCGTACAGTCCGCGGCCATCGCCGCAATGTGTAGGAACTCGGCACTTTGTCGTTTGGCTTCACTCGCACAGTACGGCACCAGTAGTGCACTTCTATCGAAACTGATTCTTATAAACTACACGTAAATAAGTTAAAACAATACAAACAGTATAGCGACATGACGTCAGACTTAGCGGTACAGGAGACTGGCTTATGATAACAATTCATTGATGTGAACGGATGAATAATGGCTTTAACTAGTACCTAATATAAAGTGAAAATTATTTAAACATGTCAATAAGAAAATTACGATTTGAAAATGTAATAAATAAGTATAACAATAATGTTTATTGTCAACGAAACAAACATCAAACCAGCAAGTTATTGTCAGAGTATATACAAACACTAGGTCCACGTTGAAACCAACGTACATACAAACATTCGTATGCTATATATGACTGCTCCCACGGTCCTGTTTTGAACTGTTATATTCACGTGACCGGGATACGACATGGACTAGAACGCCCATCTCTTGTGTAACACAACACACCTCAGGCGGAGAATGCAACCAAGCAATTAAACAACAAAACTGAATAACAAATATGTCGCACGTCGCGTCGTAAGTACATCGTCACCCCACAATACAACAACACAAATACATACAAACTTCAGATTTAAGTCCATACATCAAATAAACATGATTTACTCAAACCGTTTCGATAAAAGCACACACACGTTACAATATATCAATGAATGAATCAAGTTTCTCGCTCTTGGAAGATACAATTATGGAATACAGCTGTATAAAACTTTATAAAATTTGTAGCAACGATTTCAGTCAAGTCAAAATAACTTTTATTACGTGAGACTTAATGTACAATTTGATTTTCATTTATACTCATTCGCTGATTCTTTCTTTGCATGTGATTATAAGTATATTAATTTCATTCAAACGAATATTAAAGTTTATCAAATATGATTTAAATTATTTCGTATTGGAGCTCACGTGAACAAAAGCGGATTTTAACTTTTGTAATGTAATAAATTAACAATCAATTGTTCGAAGCTATTATAATCTCGCGATCTTCTATTCACAACTTACGATAGACGAGAGATTTAAGATAATTCTATGATCCGAGATTATAGTTCACTTTAAATAATGAATAGTACATTAAACCCATGATTGTAAAGTATTGTAAGTGGATACATAAGAGCCGCGACAGTAAGTTCTTGAAACAATATTAATATTTATTCCTAGTCTGTTATCATTATCACTGTAGTATGGAATGGGTGGGAGTTATGGGGGAGGAACGTAATCTCAATCAGTATTAGTTTACATGTCACTGTAAAGAGACCGACATTACGAACATTTTGTTCAGATTTCAGGTACTTCTACGCAATGGAACACGGTTGTAAGTGCTATCAAAATATTACAAAAAATATGATATTTTCATTTCTTGCCGTGCATTGCAGAGTTCAAAGAAATACTCGTGTTACTAACTGGATTCACCAGGTGATAATTTTCTTTGTAATAGGTGTATAGGCACTAGAGTGTGGGTAGTGTCGGCTCGATACATGACATGTGGGGAAGTGGTACAAATCATGTGATGGTGATCACATGCGGGGACGAAAACACAACAAAAATATGTATGTAATACAGTGACGTGGTGGCGGTAGTGATAATGCAGCGCATGCATACCATTGCCAAGTCGGTACGTACTATTATTTTATTTGTATTTTGTTGTCCTCGCATGAGATTACTAGCACGAGATGACGAGTTTTGTACATTGAATAATTTCGTAAAGTATTCTGTAGACGTAGTATGGGAGGATTGTAAGGAGTCGTCGGGGAAGCACTGCGGTGTGAGTGGCGCGGGGCGCGCGGCGGGCCCCGGCCCGTCAGGCGGCCGGCTCGTCACCTGCGGGGCGCGCCGCCTCCTCCGGCGACGGCGCGGGCGCTGGGGCTGCGGGCGCGGGCGCCGCGGCCGCCGGCGCGGGCTGCTCGGGCTCCGGCGCGGGGTCGGCGCGCTCGGCGCGGGGCGGGGTGGGCGCGGGCGGCGGCGCGGCGGCGGACGGCGCGGCGGGGTCGGCGGGCGGCGGCGTGTGCTGCGCGTGCTGCGTGAGCGCCAGCGGGGCCAGCGCCAGCGGCGCGGGGTGCGGCGCGGGGTGCGCGGGGTGCGGCGGGTAGGGCCGGTACGGCCGGTACAGCAGCGGCGGCGGCAGCAGGCCGCGCGCCAGGTACGCGGGCGGCGGCAGCAGGTGCGCGGCGTGCGCGTGCGCTGAATGTGCGCTATGTGCGCTGTGTGCGCTGTGTGCACTATGCGCGGCGTGTGCGTGCGCTGCGTGCGCGGCGTGTGGATGTAGCGCGGCCGCGAGTGCGCGTTGTTCGTCCCTGGCTCTCTCCTTCTCTCGTTGCATTCGCTCCCGTTCGCGTTGCTCTTTCTCTCTCTGTTCTCGTTCACGTTCACGTTCTCTGTGAATTTCAGACAAACCAACATTATTTTACGGATAAACAAATCGTTGGCGACTAACTACATTTAATGTTTTATGATTTATTTGCGTTACCCCATTTCAGAAATGTCCGATCATAGTTTTGAACTCCAATGTTGTTCCAAACTAATCTGACATTCCCGTAATTACACATCAACATAAAACCATAACACAAAATAATGGTACATATAATGTATTACCTCTCCCGCTCCCGCTCGCGCTCCCGCTCCCGCTCGCGCTCGCGCTCCCGCTGCAGCTGCAGGTCCTTGTCGCGGTCGTCGTGCAGATGGTGCACGAGCGGCAGCGGCGGCGCCAGCGGCGGGTACAGCGCGTACGGCGGCAGCCAGCCCACGCCCACGCCGCCGCGGAACACGCGCTCCAGGTACATCTGCTCCTCCGCCGCCAGCCTGCGCCACAAGCAAACCACTTCATTCCTATTTACACATACACAGCCGAAGATGACCGGATCCGCGTATGTCTTAAAACTGTGATCAGCTTTCTAAGAACAGGTTGTGCAGTTCCTCTACATTTTCGGTTCTTCAAGTCTGTCTTAAAAGAGCTGTCGGTCAGCAATAACCATGTTGATGACATCTAATAACAGCAGGACTTTTAAAATGTCAAAATAGTGTATCAATTAAGTTAAATTCAGTTACATAAAGTGCAAAGCCTTTCAGATGCCAGTCACCCAAAAGACGTTGCAGTATATTGGTAAGGTCCTACATACCTGTACTGCAGCGCGGCACTGGAGTAGATGCTGGGGTGTGCGTACGGGGAGTACGCGGTCGGCTCCAACAGCGGGAACGACGCCGCCGGGTGGGACAGTCTACAAACACACCACGCTCAGTCTAAACGCATTCTTGCAATACACGAACATAGTCACCAAAATAAATGAAGAATTTCTGATAATTTCTAATTATAAGTTGGAAACCGCTAACCCGCATTGAGCAAGGTGGGGATAATTGTTCAAGTTCAAGAAGTATTTGGTCAGCAGTGGCCACTTATAGGTAACAAACAAATAAGCTAAATAACACCAATATTGTAAGAGTTGCAAAAGGTGTTGATTGGACAAAAACTGTACAGGAGACAATCTACTAGAATCACTCTTAAGATAACATATTGTAACATTTAAGGCAGATTCCATAGCACGGTTCTAAACCTTAGTATTTAAGAGTTGCAAATTTGTTATTGATTGTACAAAAACTGTATTTTGTGTAAATAATAAATAAAAAAAAAGATAAAAAGCACAAAGTTCTTCAGTAACGATAATATGTATGTAGTGAATGATAGTTTACCTGTCATCAGGTCGGTACGGCTGGAACCCGCTGGCTGGCAGATGATGTGGAGAGGCGCGCTTGGGCGGCGCGGGCGGAGGCTTGTCCTTGCCGGCGTCGCGCTCGCCCGCCGCGGCGCTGCCCGTGCCGCCGCCTGTACACTCGCATCGTCAGACCGGGCACGCGCGCCCGGCCACACAGCTAGTGCAGCGTTTAGCTCTTACTACACTTATAATGCCACAAGAACGCATTCAGAGATCTTTCTCCTTTTTATACGACCTCAAGCGTACAGTTCTATCAACAACATCTTTAGAAACGCAAAATAGCATTGAAGGAAATTATTGTATGTTTTGTGTGGCCTTCTCATTCATTCATACATAAATAAAAGACTGTAAGAGCTAAACGCAATGAAAATCAATAATTGAAAATGACAAGTTGTTAGGAACATTGAATACAAAATGAATCGGTTTCATACAAAGACTAGATGACACTTAAATTATCTTACAATTATATTACAACGAAACTTTTATGAAACGAAACAAGCATTTGTCTACTGATTGACAAAAGTGATCATTTATTAACACTTTTTTTAACACAGCTAAAATCGCCAAGCGATTTCACCATGACCTTGTTATACTTGCAGTAAAACCACCCTGGTCAATCATCACAACATCATCAAGTAAACAGTATCTATTTTCTAGCGAGACAGTAGTCGACGACATATGGTACACGTATGGACAAGTATTTAACCCAACAAGTGCACGCTGAAGCTGAAGGGAGATCAAAAGAAAATGGGATTAGCGGACTATTCGGATAATGGAAAATGGAGGCGCTAAAAAGATTTGGAAATCTTTTGGAGAAATTGTATCACTTATTTATTATATTAATTAGCATTTTCCAAAACCCTTTCGTCCAAGGTAGCAAACTACGGGTGGACTCACCGTCCTTGGCGTCGGGGCCCGCGTTCTTGGCGAGCGTCCGCAACGCCGCGGCGAACGGCCCGCCTTTGTTGGGCGGGATCTCCGCGCGTTTCGGAATCTTGCTCGCACTTACACCTGTTGACAATACAGACGGGATTATATCATTACCTTTTACATTCGTGTTTCTGCAGAACATTATCTTTGGATAGTAAAATAAAAATATACTGTAGATACATCAAACAAGTGATAATAATTAAACTTTTGTTAATTATTAGTATCTAAAACATAACACCACATTTTAGAATAAACAAAAATAAATAAATGAACTTTTCTAGAACGGTGATTCCTTTGGCAATTTCACCCCCGATTAATTGGAAAAGGAAGTGCATGTTCCGCAAACAGATATGCATACGAGTTTCATCTCTTTGAAGCCGACTGGAAATTGGAAAGCTTGTTTATGTTTGGTTTGGTAGCGTGCGGATTTTTGGTAGAAAAACGTTTTGCTTTCTGGAGGATAATATAGAGCTTCTGAAATAGCTCAAATTGTTTCCTGCTCTCAGATATTGTCTGTTATAAACTCCCAGCATATTGATTAGGGACGGACAGCTGTCACAGTTGTGAATGGCTGTCTATACCAATTACAAGTGTTGATCGTAATTGCCACCAATGGGAAGGCGCGCAGCTGCCGCGCGTCGCACGTTTCGGTTGAAAACTGCCGTTTCATTGGCGTGTCTGTATATTTTTTACGGAGCTCCGTCAACAGCAGGCACCGTGAGCCGGTGTTTCCCATCACGAGTCGTTAGTGTGTACAGAAGTCAAACTTTACTGCAGCGTGCTCTAGCAATATTTTTTAAGTAATTGATTGCTGTGGAAGTCTTTTGTTTTATGTCGTTTTTATCATCTCTTTTACACAGGACGTAATGCAGTTTGTAATTTATCGAGAATTCGGAAATGTATTATAGAATTCCATATTTAACCAAATAATTAATTCATATTTCAATATACCATTCGATACAGTCGCACAATATTAAATACTATTCAGTGACATTTTCTCCGAATTTGCTTATACTGGGAAACACATTATGTTCTAAAATTTCATAGTAAATATTTACGATAAATTAATCCACGCATGTTTTGAAAGCATTTCACCCGAAACCTGTACATACAATCATACGATATTATTTAGTTACTTTGATATCAGCAACGCTTCCATTTACCGATGTAATAATTAATGCAATTCGGTGTACAACGACGACATATGTTGGTTATAATTCTGTGAATACGCAGTCGGTGTTGCCACCCTAGTCATTATGTTCGGTTCACACTTAGTTAAATATGACGAGCGGGCGTGCTATTGACAGGCCGTACGTTGCACACACCGCTGGGGGATATTTTTACACGGTGATTGGTGATTAAAAAGTACTAACAGCGTCGGTGTAATTAAAAAACTGCTGTGTAATATTAATTATATCGGCGTATAGTTGCAACTGTTCATATAAAAACTATATAAGAGTAATAATGGAGTACATAGATAGAAAACAGGAACTCTCGAGTTTGCCACTACAGTCCAAAAGACCGTTACAAGAAAGACCGCCTTTTTGCCGAAGCCTACATCCTATAATACGAGCAAATTGTAAGTCAGATCAGCGAAAAAGATCTCCGTACGAAGCGTATCATACGCGTGTTCCTTGTCATTAAAACGATGACATGGCATCACGTGCGAAGAGGCATAATTCTACAAGAAAACTGTTGTAGAACATCAACATTCCTAGGAACATTTGACGTCACTGATATTCATCGGAACAGGGAGTAGCCTGAACTGATGATGGCTAGCTATAGCGTGTATAGTGAGTCAACCACTTAGGCCAGTGCATCTATTTATTAGGTGGGTCTTGGTCGATGCTCTGGACCTGGCAGTTGACCCCGTGATCAATGTGCCCCCGCTCAATTGTTACTTATGGCGCTATGGACGCGTTTGCAATCATGTATGGTCGTCCGTTGGTTTCAGAATATTTTTTAATGTTGTTTTTTCCTTAAACCTGTTTGGGGAGATTTATATCGAAAGACGATAACGATGTCATTGTTTTCCAGACAGTTATCCAAAACCAGGCTTTGTCCAAAATTCAACCATATTTATTCCTAGTTTAAGTCGTATTTAGATCGCAAAAATACGTCACGATGGGACCCTGTCACGCAGAGCCCAATTCCAAGTTAGGACTAAGCATCGGTGTACCACACTTCACCTTCAACGAAACCGATATTAGGCCCAGCCTTTGTACGTTAGGCGTAACGTAATAGTTTCGCGAATCGTTAATAGCCCAGTGGATGGACGCGGAAACAGGCATGCCTATCAGGTTTATAGTCGGTCGTATCCTGTGTAAGGCGAAATTGTATGCCTTTAATGTTATTAGACATTCGTGGAACGTATTAGCTATAAGGACTGAAGTAATATCGCTAGAATTATAGCCTTTGGCAAGCTGTACTGTGACGCAATTACTTATATTACCAATAACGTTTTTCTACTTCATTTATTATGAGAATTAATGGCAGCGTCTGTCTTTTTCTACTGAATTGGGAGTTTCTACAATTGCTTGTGGGTATTTTATTGCCAGTTTCCGGAAATGGAATTAATATTATAGGTCCCTAGTAATTTTATTTAATAATTTTAGTATTATAATAAGTTTATTTTCTTCGTTATCATTCACAATTTCAACTAAACATATATGGCGTATAAAATGAATTGCTCTAATATTGACAAACATAAAATGCATGCTCGTAATGTACAATATATTTCAGTATCGAGGCAATAGGTGTGCTCAATGGCTGGTTGTTTGCAGGCTCCCACCTGAGCTGGGGCACATTAGAGCGACCATTCCGGCGGCGGAGTGCGGCGTCGTTACGAGAATTAAACATCCCACCTACCGACCGGGATGAATGTGGATAGTTTGTTAGCTTTGCAATTTGACTCGGCTACATCTGTAGTCTAATGTCTGGCTTCTTCTTGTTATAGAAGCTAGATTAAGAAGACTTTCACATCTTTAAGGTAAGCGTCCACAGGCCCGCATCGTACGCATTCCGTATGACGTCATCAGTACGCATCGCATGTAGGCATTGCTGATGATGCGGATCAGTGGACGCAGTTGTATGAGTTTCTATACAAGACAAACTAAAATCCGATGCGTGCGATGCGTACGATGCGGGCTTGTGGACGCGTACCTTTAGGGAGAAAGCATCTAAGCTTACTATTTCAATGTCAAGTAATTAACCACAAAATATATATTTTTTAAATTCTCCATTAAAACATGCCTCAAAACAAATACGCGATGGCAAAACATGGCGGCACTGGTCCGAGGCGACCCTAGCTCGTAATAGGCTAGCGCGGGGCACATTAATCTCGGAGGTCAATTGAAGGGTCAATAGGAGCTACGCGGAACATCACTAACCAGAATAGATATTACATTACAACGAAACATCTTGATCATAGAGCTGAAGAAATATTGTACTGTTTGTGCCTTCAAGCCTGAATTTCAATACAGGTTTAAATGTGCAACGTCACGCCTTTTATCCCCGAAGCGGTAGGCAGTGGAGCACATTACGGCACGTAATGCCGCTATACAATGTACACCCACTTTTACCACTTGTATTATAAGCCCCATGTTGGTACATGAGGGTGAGCCTATTGCCATATACTGGGCACAATTCCAGACATCGTGCTACTACTGAGAAATTTTTCGAAAAACCGAAAAAAGCTTAGCAATACTTTTATTATTTATGGTTAAAAAAGGTCTAGCAAATAAACTGATAATAGGTAAAATAAACCTTTCGCAGAAGACGATAAAGAAGAATTAAAAAAAACAGCATAGTTCTCATGTTACCTTTGATATTACTTACACTAGAAAAGCCATTTCCAGAGAAAACCAGAAAAGCAATAAGCGTCTCACATTCGCGGAAAATAAAATAATTTTCTTTTGAGACATTTTCTTGGAACATCCTATAAATAAATAGATGTGGAAAAGGGCATAGACTTGGAAACCTTTCGAAAAAAAAATTGGTCAGAAAGGGTTAGACGTTTTGGAGTTTGTGTCCTAGAAATTGTCCGGTTGGTTGCGTGTGCAGATACCTTTAGGAGCGTAAGTAAGTGGCGGGGGCACATTAATCTCGAGGGTCAATTGCGGTGCATGACGGTCGCGTCGGACATCACTTACAAGAATAGAATTCACAGACCACATAGAGTGGTGGACAGATAGACAATTAAAAAACGTCAAAGGGAGTGTACCTTTGCAAATGAGACGGAATTATGGTATGATATTGGATCGAGAAGGAAATAACGCAAGTCTCCTAAGAAAGAAAGTTGTTTCCTGAGATAGGGACACAAAATACCAGTGTGAGAGTAATATCCGAATACTAATTGACTTAATTGACAAAAAGGCTTTTCGAATGATGCCTTGAAAGTTAAAGACAAAAGGCAGACGGTCTTCTTTGAAAACAAATTTTTGGTGTCGCGAGTCCTTACGATACAGCATGTTAAAGATATCAACAGACACAGAAACACAGAAGATTTGTACTTCTGTAACCACAACTTCCAATATCTTATACCTGATAAGATATTGAAGGTTGTACTCTCTAATTACACTAATCTGCAGTAGGGACTAATGCGTATTGAATGAACTTAAGTATGGAGTGCCTAGTTCTACACAAAGAGCTTACACCACTACAAAGACAACCACACCAGTACATAAATTTAAGCTGTCTTCTGCACAAATACTGCATCCTTGCAGCCTTTACACATATATGAGCATGTTTAATTGTTTACGAGTCGCGTGAAATTTTCAAATGAATAAATCTGGTACATTTAATACGAGATCACGGTTGTTCATCTAGGGACGGTTTTGGCGTGGGTTGGACGGATTATGTACATTCTGGGAGCTACTGAGAGTAGAAATGGGGGATTTTAAGACTTCTGACGGACCTCTAGTTGCATAAGTTCTTCGTGTTTTTAAGTTTGTGAATAGTTATAGGTATGTATTGTGTAATGGGACAAGCCCGCCACAACCTCCCAAACCCGCTGCAACTCCTGTAAGCCAGGATCTATAGTAGATACAACTAAGAAAACACCAAAACATTAAAGTCCGGCGCGTCCCAAAGACATGAATGAATGACTGTCTTAAGATCCCGCAACGAAATAAATCAGAAGATATTATTAGAGGAGAAGAAAAATATATAATGTAAATCCGAGCAAATCCACAAACGTCAACGTAACTTAGTCCACATGATAGCTTTGAAACACGTAAGGAAACTATCGGTCTACCAGCTAAAGGAGACGGTCACCAATAGAAGTCAATATGTCAAGTGGTACGGGAAAATACCCGTACTCTCCATACTACAACCTTATTCGTTAACCCTGCAGAGTGAAGGTCAAGACCAATGCTCTTGCGACCTGATTTCGGCATTGGACTACTTGGTACCGCTAATTCGAAAAACCTTTTGATCTTTCGCAGACGTAGGTTAAATAGTTTACTTCACCCGTATCCGAGTAGTGATCATCCTCGTTTGTAGCAATGCTTACCTGCAACAAAAGAATTTAAAAATTAGTCATTATTGCTTTAACTTTACAGTATCGTGTTAAAAATATAATAGGAATGATGATGGGGTATGTAATTTAAAAATCTATTTTCTCTGTCATTTGGGTAACGAAGAAATATTAGACACGTATTTTTAGGGTTCCGTAGCCAAATGGCAAAAAACGGAACCCTTATAGATTCGTCATGTCTGTCTGTCCGTCCGTCCGTCCGTCCGTATGTCACAGCCATTTATTTCCGAAACTGTTGGGCCTACATAGTTGAAACTCTGTAGGTTGGTGTATTTCAATAACCGCTATTCGAATTTTGAATAAAAATTAATAAATTAAAAAAAAAAAAAATAAACTCCATACATGGAACTGAGTCAAAAAAAAAATTTTTTCAGCTAACATATCCGTGATGGTTGTCTATGGATAGGTCTTTAAAAAAGACATTAATGTTCCTAAAACCACTTTTCGTAAAAATCAATCGTTGGAAAGTTAGACGCTTCCAAAGTGGAAAAATGAGTGTCCCCCCCCCTCTAACTTTTAAAATAAGAGAGTGAGAAAACTGAAAAAAATATATGCTGTAGATTTCAATAGAAACTAACAACGAAAATTAGTTTGAACCAGATATCATTATTAGTTTTCAAGAAATAAAACATTTTTAAAAACCGCAAATATAACTTTGTCGTTCATACAAACACTATGTAAAACCAAGTTATTTTACAACTTTTATATTATGTCTACTTGCTGCTACGGAACCCTTCATGGGCGAGTCCGACTCGCACTTGGCCGGTTTTTTTTTGTTTTTGTCGATAAAACAAATCAAAGTTTAGGAGTAGGAACAAATACGTCATTTCTACGTGTAAAACGTACCTAAAAGTGACGGCACGCGATATTTGAAATCGGTATATCATAATATCAGTAAAAAAATAAAAATACGTGTCTAATGTTTTAAAATCATTTACCCTCTTATAGATTATTTTTACATTGCTCTCCAGCATAGGCCTTGTATTTTTAATAACATTGAAATTTGTACAAATTCACGGCTATCAAATAAAAGGAGCTTACAGAAAACAAAGCCTATCCAAACAAACTTATACGAGGGCAAAGTTATTCATGACGCAGTCAAAATCGCTTGCGTTAAATCAACAGCCGCGACAGGCCGGCTCGAGGGTTGTCACTGAAGCGGCGAGCGGCAATTAATTCAGTCTGAAGCGCTAATTTGAGTAGAGAAGTCAACTCCCCGGGGCGGCCGCTGCCTCCGAGCTCAAAGATTAGATCACAGCTCGCAGATAGGCAGTATTGCTGGTCTATTCATGATGCAAGTTTGTGGTCACACATATACATATAAATTGGTTTAAAACCATCTCACATTATCTAAACTAAGTCACAGCTAAGCCATCAGGTATACATTATGTAGTTATTAGAATATGAAACTTAGTTTACACAAAAGCTTTTTCTAAAACACAGCAACGTTTTCCTGTTTCGTATTCCTGATATGTACGCGAAAAAAGAAAACAACTCAAGATAGCTTCACACGAAACCGCAATTTGTTTAACTCAATGTAGAACGGACGCCGCGGTTTAAATTATTCATGACCTCACCTAATACCAGCGGATAAAGTTACCATTTAAATTATTTATTAAAAATATTTGCTAAAAGACTTTTCGACGATTCACTTTATCCGATTTGAAAAGAAAATAAGCAAGGGGAAATATTTTCCTCCCCTACTCACGTTAGAAAATCTCTCCTATTCAATTTGAATATGCATAATCTAGGATTACGATGAGTCAAGTGCTCCAAAGATTATATTGACAACCCTAGCTTGGATTCGCGCCGTACTAATTGGCTGGCGACACGTATGCGTATGTGTGTGTTCATTAAACAAGTGAACACATACGTATCGGTGATAGGGTTGGTAGTTAGTAGATAGGTATATATTTTAGTATGAAAAGGGAACTTGACGAGTTACATGCAATGATGCCTCAGAGACTACAGAACATTGTTAGCAGAAAAAGAATTAGCTGAATTGGTGAGCTGAGTGCTGGAGATTGGACTGAGTAAAATATTCGATATTTTTATTCATATGGATCAAATTGAATTACTTAACTTTAAAAATCTTAGGTCTCGTTATGTATTTATCAACATAACAAAACAGACTAATTTCCCAACAAAATAAATAAATAGAAGGAGAATGTTTTGTTAAGAATTCCATAAATATACCAAATCAATCCCTTTTCGTAAAAACAACAAATACAATAAAAGCAATTAGTAAACTCTAATATAGCGGAAAGAGCGCGTTGGTTCATCATAACAAATATTAGTCAATCGGCGCGCCTTCAGCCAGCGCGCTCATTTGGCTGGAAATCAAGTCGACATGTGGTTCCAATCACA
Source organism: Spodoptera frugiperda (assembly GCF_023101765.2). Classification (NCBI taxonomy): domain Eukaryota; kingdom Metazoa; phylum Arthropoda; class Insecta; order Lepidoptera; family Noctuidae; genus Spodoptera; species Spodoptera frugiperda. The sequence goes on from NC_064221.1 coordinate 10,668,894, forward strand.
CGTCTCAAGGAAAGCTCTAAAGTAACATTTTTATACGTTTTTTTAACGCGTTTGTTTAGAAATAAAACGTGTTGGAGGGCTGGAATGAACTAAATATACTTTTATTATATCATTTGATGGGTGGCAGCGGTAAAAGGTGGTGTAATTATTGCTTGTGCATGACGCAAAGCGAGGGGGACCACAAAAATATGTGGTTGTGTTGACGATTTAATAAGACGTGGAAATACCGTGGTTTAGAATGGGGGCCGGCCGTTAATGAGTGTTTGACTTGTGTTTGTGATTGATTACATTTCGGTGTAAATGTTTATTTAAACATGTTACCGTCTCACGAACGCATGTTATATAGGGAAAGCGAAACACTGGAGTCACACCCCAAAGCTTGAACTCTAAACTATCATCAAGAACAACTACATACATACATTTTCAACATCGACACTGCATACAGCATTATTTTAACATAGCTAGGTACAGTGAGGCGGCGAGACGCGGATCAATTAGTAAGTATTACAGCATCCCCCGAACAAATATGTCAGTCTGTCTGCGGATATACATCATGGAGTACAGTGCAGAATACCCACAGAGAAAATAACTCTTTGTAGATATGCATACGTGTTAAGGATGGGTTCTGGAAGTAGCCTGAAATTAGTGCCAGTTACTGAGAAGCAAAAAGACAATCGTATAAATAGGACGAAATGAAAATCACGTGACAAAGCGAATACTGTATTTAAAGGAGAACGGATAGAAGGAAAATCGACGACCAAAGAAAAGATAGTGACGGCTGATAAAGCAGAATAGAACGCCAACCCCTTAGTGTAAATGCAAAAATATGTCAACGAATATTGAAGCAATTGTGCTGAATTATTATCGTATTATACACGGTTGACCAACACCATAAACATTGTTCCGTTGTACAAATAAAGTTATAATTATTGTTTGTCAGACTTAATAGTTTTCCATGTTGGCATGATGGGTTTTCTGATCCTTATTTACAGTAGCGGCAGTAGTTGTGTACGAGTAGCTATCTACGGCCGCCGGGCGGCAGTGGGGGCGAGTGATAGAGCGGAGTTGGCGCTCTCGACCGGCCAGGGTTGCGCCTGCCGCATGCCACCCGACCAAGGTGCACGCTGATGGCGGATTCAATAAAAGTCTATTGAATTCGGTAGGTATGTAAAACATGAACTTTTCGCATGTGCATATTGTGCATTGCACGCAGTTTAATGCCCATGGATGTCCATATACAGTCCAAGGATATACGAGAGCAAAATCAGCACAATATTCGGACAATCATTTTTGTACGCTAAACATCTTATGGAGACTATTTTCGTACTAAACGACTCCCATGCTAACAATATAAATATAGTTAAAGCCAAACTGAAATAGAAATCAATACTTATCTCCTATATATGTGAAACAGATACTTATCAACTAATAGGTATTGATAGTTTCCAGAAATTAAGCTTAGGAAACATCATTATTTTTCTAATAATTCATAATTTCTCCACAGCAGCCATGAATATTTGTAAAGTTACCCGACAAAAATGCAATATATTTATGTTGGTATCCGCTCCACCAAGTAGTTTGTACCGTGGACTGTGTGTTACGTCTGCGGATTTCCATTACAGGCGCGCCTCCCCGCGGCCCGCCCGTCCAACACATGTTACTGTTGCGTCACTGATATTTAGACGCCCATGAATACTGTCACTACTGGGGGAAGGGTTACATCGACAGTGATGTGCTCATTTTAACTACAACATATCAACAATATACTTGAATATTCAAGATCATGATCATCATCATTAGAAAGATGAATGAAGTGTTTTTGAAAATCAGAAATTAAAAGAATCTCTAAGGCCGGCTCGGACTTTCATAAAAACCTTCCTCCATTCAAGTCATTAAAACAAAAACGCGTCAAAGGAAAAATGCTAAAATTTGTCCCGTCTATTAACCGCTTACTCTAGGGCACAAGGCACGGCAGTCTGTTACCAACTTCATTGGGATCAAGGCGATTACTGTTAGTAATCGTACACCCTCGCCACTTCGGGAGTACCGAGCCCCTCACTACCGCAACGTCATACATAGCTAACAAACGCCGGGAATCACCAGTTCAGCCTGAACCACCACTCTCCCCGCAGACCTACTGTAACGCGCCACAGAGGGTGACCGATCCATCCGTTGAGGGGCCACCCTAAATTGGACGGTTCACGAGCCGCTTCCGACCTTACGTTTCGGGGCGAATCAATTTCCATTTGGGCGCCTCGCGTCGACTGCGCCACTTGAAAGTGAACTCAATAGTGGCAACAATAAAGTGTAATTTACACAGACACGGATTTCATCGAGATTTCTAAGGGTTGTTTGTTGAGGTAATACGTGATTTGCGGCGTCGACTTCAGAGTCGATTTTCGTGGTGTAGCGCGTTCTTATTGTTCGGGTGGTAAGGAGTATTTCGGATGTATTTTTATATAAGTAGAGTGGTAATCCTTGGTTTGTCGGCTGTTCGTCAAAGTTTAATTAAAAGTTCGGTGGGTGTCGACTGAGTAGATAAATAAGCGTCACAGTATTATTAGATAGATGCGTTCGCTCAACTGTTTTGATTTGATGACACGGCGCTTTTCGTTCGGCACTATGATTTGATTGATAGAGGGGGAGCGACCAGATTGAATTGAGATTCGCTTCGCTTGCGGGAGAGCTCTCTTTGTGTGTCTATTGGATCGATTTAAGTGGGGAATTGAATTAGAGACATAGCAGACACTTTAGAATATGATTGTGGACCGCTCTCAATCACGGTTCACAATAAGAATAATACCAAGAATAACTCCTAGTTTTAGCGATCTTTAGCCATGTTGTAAGCCTCATTTTTTATATTTCTCCCATTCCCCGGTTACAGACCAACAAACACCACAATGAAATGTATACAAACCATCCTAAGTAGCATTTCGTACCAAAAACTATAGCTGTCTATAAGCAATATGTCGAGTACTACATCTTCGTACAACGTGAGTTTATGAGAAGATCACCCTGAAGCCTCCCGGGGGATATTTTTATACAGGCGCTCACGAGCCGCGGGATAAGGATATCCGCAGCGATTGACTCGCCGGACGGGGGTGGAAGCTATTCACTATACCAACGGATCCGGATAATCTTGTTTTAGTAGAACTTTACTTCAATGAGCGGTGCTTAGAAATTGACGAGATAAGTATCAAGATTTTCTAGGGATATTCAATTCGCTGAGTTTTCAACTTTGAAGGATTCGGAAAAATTACAGCAAGTACAGATGGATTAAGGTTCTAAAGCGAGCATTTACACGAACTTTTTAAGTAATAACACACCTCGTTCGTACATTTTAGGGACCATCAGGCACATTGAGCCCCATTCACGTTGTAAGGTATAACAAACCCAGAAAGTCCCATTTCCCACAACATAATCATTGCGGTAGGTAGTAAAGTTACATATAAATTATCGCGGGGCGGTAATTGGCGGGCCGGCGGGGCGCGACAAATCTGACGGCCATTTCCGACGGGTACCGTTACACCCCGCCACCCACCGGCGGCAGCGGGGGCTTGCGCCATCGCTGCTGGCGTATAGCACACGAGCAAGCGGCATTAACAGGTTGTTAGGAAGGGCGGATGAATGGCATTTCCATTAGCCGCGAATTGCTTTCATATTAAACATTGGAATCTTCAATCAAAAGCTCAAAGTTACTGCAGCAAAGATGAACAGAAGCACCTAGATGAACAGAAACACCAAGATAAACTTATGTGATTGATCAAAAGGCCGTCTTCAGCAATGATCAGCTTTATACAGCGACTACAATCTTCTTACATGAAGAATCGTCCAGAAAGACAGAAAGTAGTGGCACACATCACACACTTTTATATGGTTTTACGCTGATTGTCTGGCAAGTTAAACCTGTTGTCGCACTTATTTTGATGCTTCCGGTTATGACGCACTTAAAAAGAAACGTCATCAGATGTTAGGTGGGGAGCGCCATGGCGGCCATTTTGACACACCACTGAGGACGTTCACTTGACCACGCGCCGTCGCCCAAGCAACACTGGTATACAGGTGACTTTTGGATTATTCTTTTAAATATTTTACTGTATTTTATATTACTGTATTTTATTGTATTCAAAAATTAAAATTAACTGAACTGAATTGTTGATATTTTGGTATTGTAAAATAAAAATGTAACGGTTGATTCTTACTTACTATATGTGTTTGTATGCTACCTTCATGCAATAAAGGCTTCTTATTACTTACTGACCTTGTTTATTTTCTAATATCAGAAGTGGGATACCGTACATATTACGCTCGCAAACATGCCGCGCGATCGCAAACGAAGATCAAGAAGGACGACCTCAACGAGTTCAAGTTCGTGTACCTCCAGCTCGAGCAGCAGTAGCAGTGCCAGTGACCAGAGGCGCAAGAAGCGACGCCGCCGCAAGGATTCGCAAACCGTGAGTCAAAGTGCTGTATTATCGTCAGTGATTCCCGAATTCGACCCACTTGTAGATAGCGTAGATATGTGGATTAATGTGGTTGAGGCAAATTCACGTGCGTTTGGATGGTCCGATAATATGATTAAGTATCAGGCGCTTCAAAAATTACGTAATACCGCAAAAACTTGGCTTGACGCTTTACAAAAAAATGAAACTAGGTGGACCACGTGGAAGTGGAAGCAATGGCGCAATACGTTGTCAGATACGTTTCAAGTGAGAAGTGATATGTTTAGATCTCTTAAAGAATTAATTGATACGAAACCTTCAGCTAATCAGTCGTTATACGATTTCTATTTTAAACAAAAATCGAAAATAGATCGCTTGCAGTTAGGTTTTCGGGAACGCGATGTAATATCCATAATAGTAGGCTCAATAGGCGATAAAAATATTAGTATAGCCGCCGAAGCTGGCAATTTTAGGTATTGCGACGATTTGGCCTCATTTCTTCACGGCAAAATTTATTTACCTATTAATGAAGTCCCTTCTAAGAACGCGTTACCACCAAAACATCTTTCTCGATCGTTACAACCCGGGCAACAAAATGCATCAAATAAATCCGACGTTAAAGTTGAACCTTCTGTGAATAATAACAGTGCGCCAAATCATACTTGCTACCGATGTGGGGAGGTAGGACATAGAAGGAATAATTGTACCGTCAAAGATGATGTGAGATGTACCTTCTGCAAGAAGTTAGGCCATTTAGAGGCAGCCTGCCACGCAAAGTCGAAGACTAAAGTCGAGAAAAATGTTGAAGTGAAAATGATTTCCGATCCAAAAATGAAACAAAAATTTTACAAAACCGTTTTAATAAATAATGAGGAATGTACTGCATTTTTTGATATGGGTAGTGATTGCTCTTTAATTACATCAGCGTTAGCAAACCAATTTAAGTTACAACCTTTTCCTTTGAATAATTCTATTACTTTAGTCGGATTTACTAATGATTTTTCTGCCACGGTAACTAATGCGGTCTCAGCTAATCTTAAAGTCGATTCCGTGGAATTAATTATCACGTTATACATTATTGACGTTCTGTCCGGCTGTGACATTCTGATAGGCAGAAATTTTACTGAAGATAAAAATATAATGTATGTTCGTATAGGAGAAACCTTAACTTTTCAATCTGTCCAATCATTGAGTGTGTGCAATATTGAGTTTGCTAATAATGTACCACGTGAGTACCAATCAACGTTAAATAATATACTTTCAAAATACCCTCAATCTTTTTCTCAGGATTTATCAAGTTTAGGAAAAACTTCCTGTGTAGAATTAGATATACAATTAACGTCTAATAAACCTATTTATCAACGGCCGTATAGGATGTCTGAGTCGGAAAGGGCTATTACACGTGAATTGATAGATGATCTTATGAAAAATGGGATTGTTCAAAATAGTAATTCTGCTTATGCTAGCCCAGCTCTATTGGTCGACAAAGCATCTGGGGCTAAAAGATTATGCATAGATTATAGGCAGCTAAATAAAATCACGGTTAAAGAAAAATACCCAATGCCTATGATTGAGGACCTCATTGATAGATTGCAGGGGTGTAAATTCTATACTTCTTTGGACCTCAAAAGTGGCTATCATCAAATCAGTATTAAGTCTGAAGACGTGCACAAAACTGCGTTCATTACGAGTGATGGCCATTTCGAATTTTTGAGAATGCCTTTTGGCTTATGTAATGGACCAGCTGTCTTCCAGAGACTAATGAATACAGTTTTGGGCAATCTACGTTTTGGAAGGGTAATATGTTACATGGATGACATTCTTATTGCTACGAAAACTATAGAAGAAAATATAATTTGTTTAGAAAATGTTTTAGATGTTTTTGTCGAAAACGGTTTAACTATAAATTTAGATAAATGCTCCTTTTTCAAAGACCAAATTACCTTTTTAGGTTATGATATATCCGAAAAAGGTATTAGTCCTAGCTGCCGAAAATTAGAAGCCATTTCAAAATATCCATGTCCAAAGTCGGTTCATCAATTAAGGCAATTTTTAGGTTTGATCAATTATTTTAGAAAATTCATTAAAAACTGTGCACTTCTCTGCAAACCATTGACTAGTTTACTGAAAAAGGGAGCAGTCTGGCAATGGGGTCCACAACAAGATCAGGCTGTAGCACAAGTGAAAGTTGCATTGATTGAAAATGCAGTGCTCAGCGTCTTTGATCCCAAATTACCCATAAATTTATATACTGATGCCAGTCGCGATGGTATAGGGTGTATTTTGACACAGCTAACTGCTACTGGTGAAAGACCTGTGTATTTTTATAGCCGTCAGACTAGTGATGACGAAAAGAAATACCATTCTTTCGAACTAGAGCTATTAGCAATTGTTTCTGCTTTACAAAAATTTAGGCACTATTTGTTAGGGGTAAATTTTAAAATCACAACGGATTGCAATGCAGTACGACATGCATTAAATAAAAAGGAAATAGTTCCACGAATAAGTCGATGGGTATTATTTACACAGGATTTCACCTTTGAAATAGTTCACAGGGCCGGGTCACAGATGCAACACGTTGACGCATTGAGTAGAAACCCTATTGTTAGGAATACTAGTAATGAATCTAATGTGGTGGAAAGCATTAATACAATTACTGAAGGTGATTGGTTGCTAGCAGTACAGTTACAAGACTCTAAAATAAATAACATTAGAGAAATATTGCAGTCAGGTGAGGCCGAGTCTAATAAAGATATATTTAATACGTATGAACTATTAGGAAACAAAGTTTATCGTAGAACGGAATTTGGTAGGCGTTGGTTAGTACCAACAAAATGTATATGGTACGTAATTCGTGCTAACCATGATGATGTAGGGCATTTTGCAGTAGACAAAACTATCGAAAGAATCAAATCAAAATATTGGTTCCCTCGGTTAAAGAAAACCGTTTCAAAATATATTAAAAACTGCTTGAATTGTATTTATTTTAAAAACATTCACGGTAAAAAGCCAGGGAAGTTGTACCCAATCCCGAAATACGCTAGGCCGTTCCACACACTTCACATTGACCACCTTGGTCCCTTTGTTAAAACTGCACAGCAAAATAGTTATCTGTTAGTGATAGTTGACTCTTTTACTAAATTCGTTTTTATTTCGGCTGTAAAGAACACAAAAAGCAAACTCGTCACGAATGAATTAAATAAGATATTTAAAGTATTTGGAAATCCAAAGCGCTTAATCTGTGATGCAGGTAGTGCGTTCACATCCAAGTTGTTCACTAGTTATTGCGATAATAAAAACATTAGACTTCATATCATTGCCACTGCTGTTCCTCGTTCAAATGGCCAAGTCGAGCGCTATAATCAAACAATTTTAGAAGCATTACGTAGCATGAGTGCTGATACTGATAACAATAAGTGGGATCAGCACATAACTAGTATACAACAAGGTATTAATAGCACAATTAACAAAACCACATCTGCCGTACCAAGTGAGGTGTTTTTCGGGTTCAGAATTCGGATGGATAATGACGCGATCACTGATGATAATAATGAGCACTCTATCGACGTGACTGCGTTAAGAAATGAAGTCGACGCACACATAAAGGCTAATGCAGAACGCCAAAAAGCGTCCTTCGATTCTAAAAGAAAAGAGGCCCACATCTACAAGGTTGGAGACTTAGTGGTTCTCAAAATTCCAAGTCACTCAAATGATGGACAAAGCACTAAGCTGTTACCTCTGTACAAAGGACCCTTTCAAGTTACAAATGTCTTGGGGCACGATAGATACCAAGTGGCGGACATGAGAGGAGCTGAAAGATCTTCCAAAAAGTACGATGGTATTGCCTGCGTCGAGAATATGAAACCCTGGATCCGCGTTACTGAAACACCGGATGTTGTCGAAGAGATATAGGTAAAAATTCCACCTCACAGGTAAAGTTATTGAACTATTTATATATTTAGCTTTTGTTTGTATTCCTATGTAGTAACAATTATTCAGACTTTATTTGATTCAAAGTTATTGTTGTTATCTTGAGCCGTTATTAGTTGTGGTCCAATGCATTCGCTTGAAACATTGAGGATGTTTATAGGGTGTTCGATCTTGTGAACCAACAGGCATCCATTGTGAACGCTGTTGCAGATTCAGTGGTGATACACGACTAGATCGATACTGAGTGAACATTGATCTAGTTTAAACCACGTATAGCAGGAGCATGTTAACCGTCGATGGCATAGCATGCTCTGACGTTCGAACACCTTATGTGCAGTCCAAAGTTTAGACTGGGTCACACATGTCCACAGTTAATTATACAGTTAAACTAATTATTGTTATTTAATGTTTCCAGCTTCCACATTGGACCAAAACGCTGTTCGAGGACGAACGCGTGAGCAGGATAGCCGGATGTTGTCGCACTTATTTTGATGCTTCCGGTTATGACGCACTTAAAAAGAAACGTCATCAGATGTTAGGTGGGGAGCGCCATGGCGGCCATTTTGACACACCACTGAGGACGTTCACTTGACCACGCGCCGTCGCCCAAGCAACACTGGTATACAGGTAGTCAGAAATAATGTTGTAAAACATTATTTCCTGACTTTTGGATTTTGGATTATTCTTTTAAATATTTTACTGTATTTTATTTTACTGTATTTTATTGTATTCAAAAATTAAAATTAACGGAACTGAATTGTTGATATTTTGGTATTGTAAAATGAAAATGTAACGGTTGATTCTTACTTACTATATGTGTTTGTATGCTACCTTCATGCAATAAAGGCTTATTATGACTCACTGACCTTGTTTATTTTCTAATAAACCATCTCCGCTTTTCGCTTATAAGTTACGGCCGTGCAACAAGGAGTCGGGCCGGCGGCGTGCGCGCGCAGCTCTATAGGGTGACGATGGTATCGCGGGGTTACGAGACAGTCCCGGCCGGGTCGCAACCCCCGCCACAGATACTAACTATTTATTGCGAAACTCCACTTGTACCGGAACTAAACTGGTGTTTCGGACTTTTAAGAATGCTGTCGTATTTTCCTCTTTTTTGTTTCGCGTTAACTGGGTATATGCCACGCTTTTAGTCTATAATACTAACGGTTAACAACACTCACTACCCTTACATGAGTTCAATAAACTGTTTCATAAGTTTTCTAACCAAAATCTCTCCACAATCTGTCACAGATAGTAAGTACATCTCGGATGTCATAGTCCCTCTTCAACACCTCAGTCACTCTCAATCCGTTCCACGGAGAGCGGCATTCCATGGCACGTCATCCATCACCGGTCCGGTTGACATTTTGCTCTCGAGTCGCTCAATTAACCCGTCTGTGGCGACCCCCAGGCCGCGGGGGATCGCCCCCGACCTTTACTAGTATAATTATCTTTATAGGTACAGGTTCTCATACCAAGCGTTGGTTGTTACAGGACTTTCATGACACAAGTTTTATTTAAATTGAATTTTTGTGTCACATGACAGTGAGACCGTATTACAAATATTGGCATTAGTTCGCAGTAAAATACAAGGCGCGTATGTTTACCTGGATGTGGGAAGTACGGCGAGCCGACGCTCATCATGGGGGGTGGCGCCCGGTAATCCATCACTGAACACTAAATGCACATCACACGCACAACACTAGCGCTGTTCGCGCGAACATAACACTCAACATTTTCCCCCTCACTTTTCGTTTCACCGTTCAATTTCCGAATGTTAAAAATGTCGAACTCTCCTGGAATACAAAGTAGTGATGTGAACGTACACGAAGGTATGGGCTATCGACATCGATGCGCGAGCCATTGTGTCCGCGTCAGAGCATTTTATCTCGGGCTGATGTCAATTGGCGCGTGATTTAGCGCGGCTGTCGGTCGACGCGTATTCTCCTTCAGTCTCGGAGGGAGCACTTTATACTCATAAATAATTAAGAGGGCGCCAGGAGCGCGACGGATGAATCGAGCCGTGTTCGGTGCGCGCATTAAACTAATTGATGTAAGTATTCTGAGCTGGACTGGTTTACACGCACTTGTTGGACTATTTCTGTATTTATGACGCCATTAAAGTTAATAATGAGAGATAAGTTCTATTTAATAGTTGGAATTATTTGTGTAAAGCACCGCTTATTTATTTTCATGTGGCAGCGCCTCTGTCTAACATTGATTAAGTTGAATGTAATATAATTAATTCAAAATAGTAAATACAGTAAATTAAATCAGATCATAATTATTTACATTTCACATTAATTTATCTTTAAACTGAAAATAACTACGAGGAAAATCGTAGTAGATAAGCTTATATTGCCTATTAAAGTGTTGAATTAAATTTCCGATGAAATATCGATAAAATTGTCAAGCGGATCACGTTCTCAGAATCGGAATTTCAAATGTTAACGTTAAAAAAGCGTCAATTACGTCGTTCGGTATAATTGAATGGGTTCCGCCGAAGCAGCTGCGCCCGGCGATGGCAGCTTAAAAAACTGCCCACTCCATGAGCTCGCCTATCCAATATGTATATTCACAGAAAATCGATTTAAATTATTTGCAAAACAAGTTATTCCAATAAATTGAAGGTTTCATGTTGATCTGACGGCATGAGTATTATTCTGGGAAAATCAATTAACGAGATGAAATAAGTGAGATGCCAAGTGCTCTTCTACCGGTTGAGCGGCAAACAAATATCGATTGTAATTGCACAGCACTATTTATACAATTTTAATTAACAAAACCTGCTTTGTTTTCATGTTGCCTTTGAATGCATTTACGTTTAATATTCATACAGCCATTCAAATAAAACCGTCCGACAATTGTGACAACTGCAGATCAAATGGAAAAAAGTAATATATTAGATGGACTTTCATACAGGCGTAGATATGTTATGTTGAATGAAAAAACGCAGTATTGTGTTTTTAGTTTGTCAAATTGAAAATAGTCCGTTAGATTAGTACGATGTATTATTTGTACAATCAAAATCTAATAAAAAAAATCCGTCCTTCGATTCTTTCACAGCATTTCGATGCTACCAATGCACTTAATCGAAATTATGTTTGTTTGGTTATTTCTACACGGGCCGAATGTGCATGACAAACATCCATTGACATGAAGTTGTAATACATTTGTGGGGACGAAACAATTTCATGGCACGACAAGAAAATGAATGGTGAATAAACAACCGTAGCAAGTAACACGGGTCTGTACAAAGAGTTGAGCACATTATAGGTGGTCAGGGAACAATTAAAACGCAACAGGCACGACCGCAACCGAGTTCTGTATATTCCAAGTTCCAATGGAGTGTGAGGGGGAGTGCAGGGAGACGGCGGCGAGGTGGCAAATTAACAAACACGAAGCTCTTCGCCGCGGCACGCACAGAAAGCCATAAAACCACGTATTGGACGTCCAGCCCTCGTGTGGCGCTTTCAGCGGGAGAATGGCATTCTTTGCGCGGTTGTTATACCGATACTATACACGTAGCATGTATAAACTTAGTCGTGTATTTACTTGAGTCTATTTCATAATGGAGTATGGGATTTTGAGAAGATTTTGAACTTTATTATAAAAAAGTAATATTCAAAAGGCATAGTCCACAAAATGAAAATAAAGCGCTGTACAATAACAGAAAAGACAACACTGGTTGTTATCTAGACTTTTTGCTACGCTACAAAACCAACTGGAGAGAAAATGAAGCTTAAAAAAGCGCTACATCGCTAAATGTCGCATGGCATATTTACAAACAGAACAAACACAAGTCTCGGGGGAGGTGTGGTGGCCCGCCTTAATGGAGATGTACGCTAAACTGGATTTTTAAGTGTTGTAATTAAAATAAATTATTTCCAACGCGGCTAAGTACTGAAAGTGCTTGTCGTAGATATTGTACCGGCTGTTATTGTCGACCTGTGACTTTGTAATTACTACATTTCTGGTGAATTGGTATTTTTGAGGATACATTTTTTTTAACTGCCTGACTGCCTCGTTGGCCGGGTGGTTGCAAGTGCGACTGCCGCGCCAGGGGTCTCGGGTTCGATTCCCGGGTCGGGCGAAGTATTACTGGGTTTTTTTCGGTTTTTCAAAAATTCTCAGTGGTAGCACGGAGTCTGAAATGTGCCCGGTATATGGCAATAGGCTCACCACCTATTACATGGGACTTACAACATAAATTGTGAAAAGTGGGTGTACACGTAATGCCACTTTACGTGCCATAATGTGCACCTCTGCCTACCCCTTCGGGGATTAAAGGCGTGACGATATGTATGTATGTATGTACATTTTTTTTAGTACTAATATTAATGTTTAATGTTAGTCATCATAAAACGATGGACATGGCAAATAATACATTACCACAATGGTGCTGGTAAAGAGCAACAACACGAACAAATAAATATTACAAGTTTAATGCAGAAACTCCACACACGTATAGTGAAGGAGGCATCAAATATGCATCTCTTAATCGTGCGCAGAAAATCAATAAACACAGGGCCTTACAGCACAAGTCCATTTAGAAGTTTGTGAATACAGACCACGATTGTAAAGCAGTGGAGACGAGCTCCGAAATTTGTTAATACATCTGAAACTTTGAGGAATTTAATAACGTAAATCCGTGGAAGTGTACTTGTGGCTTGAAATAACACTGCTGGGCTTGGGGAACCGATAAATCATTCAGAGAACAAGTCTACGGTAACTTGTTGAAATTCCTCGACAAATGGACGCATGGACAAGTGATGCGTTAATGTGGAACTAGTGTAGTTATATTATTAGAAAAATGTATTGCAGTAACATTTGCACACAAGCACGACGAAAGAAAACAAAACGATAAAATCGATTACAGTCGTAAGAAAGAAACTAGCGATCTCTTTCCTAGCCTACCAATGTATAACCACGATTTAAAATACTTAACGCTCACCACTGTTAACATTTACTGCAATGGGCAATAAAACACTAATTTCAAACAATAGCAAACACAGCCAAGTTTACGCTGAGGCCGTAATATTTACAGGCGAAGCCGAGCTTGTAAACGAGCTATTGGCTGAAGCTACAAACCGCGACAACATCGATAAAATAAAATCAACAAACGCGTTCACCAATTCAATATACATTTTTAATAACTGTATATGGGTTTGTAATCGTTCGTATCAATGTTATTGATACAATAATCAATTATGATATGAATCTGATCAATTTAGAATATTACCCAGTATTCAAATTCCCATGAGACTTAATCGGGACAAGAAGTTAAAGTTAAGTTCTGCTTGAAATAATCTGAAGATCATACATAGGTATACTCCGGACAGGAATATTCGATTTAACATGATTTGTTTTATCAATATGAATATACGAAATACTAAACAATTTTTCAAGATCATTAATATCCCAAAACGGCCAGAATGACATGTTTCAATAAAATAGTACTAAGATACTAGAAGACTAGTGATTCCCAGAACAATAATTCTCGTTGTAAAGTGAAAACGAAGCAGATAGAAAGATAATTCCGCGAGAGTAGCATGACCCAGGGACGGCGGAGCTAACGTTATTACTTTTGAATTGAGTAGACAATGTGCAGTACGACGCGGCGGCATTTCATTTCAAGATGTAACCACGTTGTAAACTGCTGTAGGAGAGAATGAACTAGTTGTTTTGTGAGATAGGAAACATTCAGGAAAATATTCTTATAGACGAAAGTCCAGGAGACTAAGATGTAAATTAACCATTTTGGTCAATGCAGTGAATGCATTAATATTGTGTGTGTTGTTTGACAAGGAAGTAAGACGGCAGGGGAATATTGGAAAGTATAACAAGCCTTCAGTGGAATAGAACTTTGTGAGGGAAATTAATATGTCATTCATTTTCATTTTCGTGAGGGGAGGTGACAACTGAGAGCAGGTGCTGAGCTAATAAGAGTGTTTACGGAAAGTATGAAAAAATATTTAACGACAATTTTTCTAAACTTCATATTTCCAATGATCAATTATAATGAATCGACATTCCGACTAAGCATATATTTATGAAACGTCACGATACTACCGTACAAACTAAATTAGAAACAGCAAATTACTTAAAACCTAGAGACAATATTATATAATTAATCAAGATAATATATCTCATCTCTGTACATGTAGCTAGTTCTAAAGTAAAAGAAGAGATTGTCCACGGTGTGCGTAACTCGTGGCGACAGTAACAGCGGCGGAGTGCCGTCGGGGGTGACAGCCGCGACGCTAATACCTCCATTATTAAAACATAAACTGTGCCACTCGTCGACAACCGCGCCGGCAACCGTGACTACCTTATTCTGTATGTGCACCGTACGTTACTACTTCGTCATTGTAAATTAACCATTTTTTATTTTGGATTTATTTTTCTTAAATCATATTTTAGTAAATAAACTTTGTATTCCAAGGAAATTCATTTAAGATTATTAATGAATTTTTCGAAGATCAAAAACTCTTTCAGACACAAACACAAAAATATCACACTAACATAATACATCGATGTTTATAACACGTCACATCACTAATGCACACTGAATCGCGGCACACGTGCACTCATTAGTGCGCTCGACGCCCGACTGGCGACTGACACAACACAAGCGTCCGCCGTATTGCGCATGCGCTACAAATTAACCTGCTACCGTTCAAATATAGACTTTGTCACAAGTTAAATAAGGGTTGTTATGATAGTGTGCTGGAGTACAGACACCTGTATAAGCGTGTAGGGGTCGGAAGTGCGCGGTGCAGTGTCATTTCCACTCTTTCCACGTTACTTCCCTAATAAAAATGAGATTTGCCCCGTGGCGGGCGCGCTTCGATAACGCGATTACGCTTGCATCGAACGGCTACTGGGTTTGACTTACAGCGGTCGCTTACGCTAAGTAGCTATCGCAAACGTTGATGATTAGTTTATACACAATATCAAGTTTCTAGTCAGAAAACACAGAAAAACAATACACTTGTTTGGCAATATGTAGCAGTTTTACTTGGCGCAAGTTTCTAGTAGTTTACTAAAGTTACGAAAGCTTTCACCCAACCCTTAATTACATCAATTTATCGAAGGTTTGCTAACGGCAGTACCTTCTCTCTTTTAAATTGATGCCAAGCCCACAATGCCCGTCAGCACTTGAGCGGAGTCAGGCGATAATTATGAAACGTTGCCTATAAAAATATAATAAAATTCTTATGTCAGTCGCGTCGCATTAAATATAGGAAAAGCTCCCAAAATATCACACCGTTGACTGAAATCCGTGACTTAGTAGGTTGATTAGCGCATAAACTCATCAACTTGTTTTCATACACAATTGGTATTTTTGTATTGTAAAAGCCAACGATTTCTACGTATCATGGAAAGTTGTAGTTTCAGCGGAAACCTTTAACATGCTGTAATTTTGATAGGATTTTCTAGAATTCTACATAGTTGAGCTAAGCCTACAATGTTATCAACATTGAATTCCAGTTACCTACGAATTAATTTAAACTATAACTTTAAAACAATACTATCGATAAAATGTGCACACATCACTAGCGCGAACAGAGAGCAGTTACTGAGTTATAATGTTTCAATTACACAGTCTAGATTTATAGATCGTGCATCGCCACCGTATACCGTGTATGTGCGATTCGTGTATGGCTTTATACGATCCGTGGCATTTCGATTCGGATACATTGTGTTCACATTGTCGCGTTTTGCATTATTAAAGCGGCCATTAGCGTTATTTTAGCATGTTACTCATGTCGCGGTAACCAGAACTTTGTTGTAATTTTTGTAATTATGTGATTACATACATACATACATATCGTCACGCCTTTAATCCCCAAAGGAGTATGCAGAGGTGCACATTATGACACGTAATGCCACTGTGTACACCCACTTGTAGTGAGCCTATTGCCATATACCGGGCACATTTCCAGACTCCGTGCTACTACTGAGAAATTTTCGAAAAACCGAAAAAAGCCCAGTAATACTTCGCCCGACCCGGGAATCGAACCCGAGACCCCTTGCCCGGCAGTCGCACTTGCAACCACTAGGCCACCGAGGCAGTCGGCAATTATGTGATTACTGCGTATTTACTATAACTAGCAGTACCTATCGTAGGTACGTGCTCAATCTTAATTAAGATTATGAATTAATCCAGCAACTTATATGATTATGAATTAATCCAGCAACATGTACTGTTTTAACAGGCCCAATAAAAAAGGGATCTATTCCAGGAAGAACAGTATATCCAGCCATATTGTCCAACAGTTCGTATAGTGCCGACAGTGTCGTTTCACTTACACAGCACGTTTCATCGAAACTGTTCACAGTCAAACGAATATATTCGTGAATATTCATGAACTCTGGATTCAGAGTAAAAACTGAATACACGCGCCATGTTATAAATTGAATCGGTTTCATCGCGTGGGTAGTTGTGGCTATTTTTATATCGAGGATCGCTTTGTTATTCTCTTTGACTTGTTGCAGCCCACTCTTAGATGAGTCCTAATACATCATTGAGATTGTTCCAAACTTAGCAAGATTACTTGTAGCTTTCATGAGAGTTATAAAGATCTAAAATATCATAATTATGTTGATAATTTAATTTATGATACTTATAATCAAATTAGGGAACAATAAATTTAAGAATGTTTTATAAACAAAAGAAAAACATCGATACATCGACTCCAACATCGCCCCATCACTATACAATTCAACTTCAGTACAGTACTCATATGATCGCGGCACTAGTGGTGCGACACGTAGGTATAACATCGTATAACCACGGTCGGAGCACAAAGTGCGGGGCGGATCGCGCCCGGTCGCGGGGCTGTGTAACTAGTGCCACTACGGCCCAACTAACCACTGCGGTGAGCGCATGCGTTCTGCTACTACCAAAGACTTAGGAACAGCATGGAGACGAACTGAGTACATTATGTTATATAGAAAATATTTTATAAACTTACGGAATATTGTGTAGCTGTAGGATAACATCAGGGATAGAACACTTACCTGAAACAAAAAGAAATACTTATTAGCATTGCACAAAATTTTAAAACATTACAACATAAAAATACCACAAATATTTTTCGTGTACTATAAAAACGTAAACAAAAATCTACACAAGCAACCAACAAGTACATTCGAATGGGCACAGCATCAGAGCACAAAACGCTGTCATCTACTTAGCTGATGTCATGTGCCCACTCCGCACAGTTATCATTGGCTCGCCAACCCCGACTGCGTCGTGCCATTTCTATACACTGCCTTATAGCGACGTGTGGTGTAAGGGGAAGCGATGAGCGACTGTTAGAGGGACGCAACGTCCATAATGTGCCATTAGATGAAGATGTTTTATAGAAGTTTAGATGAAACTGAGCATCATGTGCCATGACGAAGAAGTTCTAATGATTGAGAGCATTTATTATAGTGCATTTGCCCCACATTAGGGTTTTCTCCTGTGTCGTGGGTGACAAACATACAATTTAATATACCATGATACCCAGACCCGAAACAACAATTTATGGATCACACAAAGAGTTGCTCCGTGCGGGAATCAAACCCGCTACACGTTGCGCGGAAGCCGGTCACCCAGCCACCGCGCCAAGTAGTCAACGTATTTTTCTATAAATATGTTTATATGGAATGCAATAATACAAAACTAACAATTAGTAACATTATCATATCATACGACATTCATCGCCAAGTAAGCGACGTAACACAACAAATGAGAGGAGACAAAACAAAACAATTCAGGACGGCTGTCCTAAAAATCCAATTAGAGTGAGTAGCAAACAGTTGGGCAACTATTCAAATAACCGGCTGCGTCGCATCACGGTGACAGCGCGTCAAATAAGCAACCAATAGCCGAATGTTGTGCCACGATCTGCATTGTGTACTACATACTATTTAGTGATGTTACCTATTACATCACATGGAATATCGATAGTTTTTTTTAGTTACTTACATTTATATATACACAAGTGATCAAAACAGTCGCAGTAAGTTGCTAATAACATTTGTGTTGGGGCTGTCTCGCGATAGTTAAGTTGTTATTACAGATACCTACACTCGCAATTTTGTAGGGACCCTGAATCAAATTTTAGGAAACATGCTTTTATACAATAAAGTAAAACAAATATTGATTTGAAACTTTTGTTCCAAAGTTGCCAGTATGAAAAAATTATGAACAGTTTTATCACGACTAGCGCATAAATAAAAAAAAATGCATAATAATGCCAAACCACCACATCACACATATGGAACGACAAACTTATAATTCTCCAGTGTAATAGATACGTGGATACCTACTGGTGGGTAGCGACACCAATACACGTTCGTCGGTACAGCAGCGCAACAGCGCAGCTCGTCTGCTAATCACGAGGAAACTTTGTCCCACCCTCGCCCCCTACCAGTGACGTGCCGGCCGATATCGATACTGTAATATTTTCGCATCACTTCCCTATACTATGCATCAATTTATATTTTATAGCAGTAAATGTGTTTGCAATTTCGCAAACATTAGTCATTTAGGAAATGGGAATAAACATGCATATAGCTAACAGTTTAAAATAGTATGAATGAACAGGAATAATAACGTCAATAGTAAATAGAATGATCTACTGAATTGATCGTGTACGAAGTAAAAGTTTGCAAGGATCGTAGTCGGTAACCACTCTAAATACATGAGGAGGTGAGTCTTGATATAAATATGATATAATATAATAGCAAGACATAAAGACAGACGTTTAGAAAGATTACAGACATCTGATATCTCCACATAAAATCCACCAAATCAAAAATCATCCACAACACTAGGATGGATCTAAAAAAAAACAGCGATCCAGCAAAAATTCCCAATAAAAAGCGACAATCGAAATGGCTCCCGCACCGCACTACACAACTACGGCTGGGAAGTATGCACTCCGTCAGAAAGTCTACGTGAATAATTCGAAGCGGACGACTGAACGTCGCGCCGAGCCTCGCCTGTTGTGCCGCAACACGAGCCGTGGGACTGCAGAAGGACTACTGCGGGATACGGGCGATCTTTTATATCGTACACAAATAACAATACTACTTTTTATACAGTAAATCTGTATTAATTTATTTAGTTATAAAAGTTGTTGGTCGTTAACAAGTTCTTAGTAATCAAAAGCAATATTCAAATATTTGCACCCTCTCCCTTTGGTGGGTGATCATAGCAACGAGCAGTTTTTATGCAGACCCGCCTAGCGCTCGAGGTGTACGTACTTCCCGTGTCGTACTTTTTAGTTTCACCTTTTTTACTCGTTTTGACGAATACAAAGTGCGCCACGGCCTTTTATTCGCTTTAGGCTTTGGCAGGTTTGATGGTAATTCCGCCATTTTGGAATCACCAGTGCAGGGGAGTATTTTTGCTGAATATATTTGTGAAGGTAGGGACTTCTGTATCTCCTCATTGTGCGGTTATTGCCAACTCTCTGGCTGAATTAATAATAGCACGTCAAGGGGCGAGTTTTATACGTATTTACGATTCGACCGCTGTAAAGGGATAGGGGTGGTCAAGCTATGCGAGGGATGCGAGTCTCAAGTGGACTATGAACGATCTTATTTTGGGTTGACAGGTCCAAGCTTTGCTGAAATATAACCTTTGTCAAGTTGTCAAGACACCATAAAATGTTAAATTTTACTTAGGTATTTCTTAGAATTTCATCAATCAAACAAAAAGTGATTGTGAAGAGATTAATGTAATCCGAATGTTAAACATTTCAATTAACGCATGTAAATAAAGCCCTACAGGAAAAAAAACTCTTCGAGTACCTAAACTGAAAGAACGAATATAAGGTCCAATCAAGATCTTAATTTGGAGCTCACAAGCCCCAAAATGAAGTGATCGCTTCATCGCTAACATTGGAACAAGTTTCGTTGCCGGCACTATTACGCGTCTACATTTCCTTGAGACCCTCCTCGCCAAATCCCGGCCACTTAACGTCTCAATCGCTACAATAACAGTCTGAAACGGCCCAATTAAAATCTGCCCCGGCGCGCTTTCCGACCGTGTTGAAAAACTGTTCATTTTTCTCAAGGTTCTGTGGTTACATTAGCTTTTTAATGAAGTTTTTAACATTCTCTGACTTTCATTCGTTTGAGAATGGTGTATAGCAATTTGAAGAGCTTTATGAGGGAGATAGTTTTCTGACTTTTACAACGATTTAATCAACTTTACACTGTCATTTTTCTTTATAATATCAACATATTTCAACAATTTTCACTAAATCATCTCTTTGTAAATCGGTTGTGCACAATGAGTCGGGTGCTTGAATTCGAGACCATTTTCACATTACTTGCGGAATCTTAAAATTTCGGCTGACGGCGTTCATTACTTTACTCGCCGGCCGTTGGGGGTCGAAAAAAACGAATTTGGAGGAACCCGTAATCTGATGAAGGCATAATTTCATTAGACTGGGTTGGGTCGTAAAGCGGGCTGCATTAAATAAACTCGGGCCATGAGATCGTATTTTAAAGAAGTACGATCTTAGAGAGGGGCAGAGATTGTGGTAAGACGTTTTGTGGGTTTGTTGAAAGCAGTCTCGAAGTACAAAAAAGAGTGAACATTTTTGAAAAATGTAAGAGAATCCTGTTGAATACACAGACAATTGAGTTGACACCATCAAGTAACCGTATTTTCCTGTACTAAGTTAGATATAGCTACATAAAACCGCAGATTTTCACTTCCAAGTAAGACTATAGAATTAATTTACTTTACAATCAGGCCAACCTTTAAGGCCGAAACAACGCAGCAGTGACTATAATAGCTGGAAAGTAATTTGTCACGACGAGGAAGTACATACAAAGTCACATAGCGAGCGCCGTGTAGCGGGCGGACATCGCAACAGTCCGCGCCCCGTATCGTAGCGACGCGCATGCGCCGGTGGAGAGCACGTGTACGTTGTACTGACGACAAAGTGGGATTTTTTCTTAACGCAAAACGAAATGGTAGTGCAGATCACAAGAAAACATAAGCAAAAAATACCATTACCTCTCCTTCCTAGGATTTATTGTCTACGTTTTAAACTGATAATGACCAAAATCAAAATCATCCAAATAGATAACGTTCTGTATATCTACCTATCCATAATTAACAAAATGCACAGGCTCTATAAGAAAAATTAACGATGCTACTGTCCTCTTTAATAGAAAGTTTCTAATAATTGAGAAAATCTCGTACCGCACGTATAATGGAAACATTTCTCCACTACACACAGCGACCTGGGGATTAAGCGCTCGTAAAAAGGGGGTAGCACGGCAATAACGTCTTGATGCACAAACTCGATTTAAGCGCCACTCGCCCTCAAACTAAGCCAAACCTTACTACAATAGATACACAGTACAAATTCCTTTGCAAACATTTTTGGCAATGTTTCAATGATAGTATGACACATGTCCATTTAGTAAGACCTTCAGAAGTTCGGTTTGTTTGGCATTATTTCTTCTGTTATCGAGGGGAGAGTGGAAATAGTTCCGTATAATTTAGCGTGTTAGTGTCCCAGTGTTTACATTAGGGGGAGTGTGGGTAAAGTGGACTATCAGAGGACGGGACACACATGGCCGTATCGGTTTCCTTGTCGAAGGAGAATAAACAAAGTGACTATGATATACTTTGGTACACAAGGAAATGTCCTTAAAATTATGATTCCAATAGTGATTGTGCAAGAAACCTAAGTAGCTCGACTTTAAAATACAAGTACCTATTGGAACAGGTACATCATTATCTTGAGTTCCCACATGATTACCCAGCATGTAGCTTCGCATGTCATTATCACCCTCGCAGTATGTTGTAGCTATCGGCGCCACGATCAGCTCGCCCCGTCTACTTACATACGAGTCACCCCACGTAAATACTTTTCCTATACCACGACAGTTGAAGCAAAGAGAACAAAAATGTTGAGTTCAAAATATAAAAGTTAGTCTTTTGACTTTGAACTAGATTACAGACTAAAATTTCTGTCCATCATTCTAACATTCACCAATTTAAACAAACCTCAGCTATCCCACAGAGTATAGCGAAATTGATAAAAAAGTCCTCCCCACAACTTGTGAGAATATTAAAAATAGACTTCTTCCAGCATTCAGAAAATGTAGATATAACGAGATTCCCCCCAACAAGTTTCTTGAGCTAATAACAATTTCCCAACGCTGGGCGACTCACAAAGAAAGCTCTCGAGCTAGTGTAGCTACTCGCACCGCTGTCGGTACACGGAGCAGTAAATACTTGGCGGCGAGTCGACACGCCAGCGGAATACTGAGCAGAGTGCCTTTGAGCGGGAGAGTTACTCGACCAAGTCGGCGGGACAGTAGCCAAATAATGGAAGAACATACACGAGCAACACAATTAAATAACGCAGATTACTAACAGTGCCCAACAACTGACCACAATTAAACATTTTAAATAAAAATTTCAATACAACATGAACAAGCAACCCTGATGTGCGTAAACAAAAGTAAATGAAAATGTACGCAAACGATTGTAATTACACGGGGCTGAGCTCTTAGCTCATCATTACGCCTGATTACGTCTAGCTTTAAGTACAATTTGTCGTGTCATGGACGCGCCGGGCCAAACGCTGGGCGCCAACGATACGCCGGCTGAATATTGAGCGAAATGTTTCCTAATTGTTACTTGTACAAGTACCTAGTGAACTTGTAATTATGTTGTTTTACGTTGATTACTGAGACACTTCATTATCTGGGACTTTGTTAAGGGTTTTAGAAGAAGACGATTAATGCGTTCTTCTGTTTTATCAATTTCTAAATAGTTTACACTCAATAACGCGAGTCAACGGTTTCCATTGTTTGTAATTCATATCGCGTTCGAACGCGGCTGCGAGCAGTCCCCCCTCTCGTTAAAAGGGTAGACAGTACAAACTCCAACTACCTTCGTGCGTCGGGTTGTGTTGGCATACGTCGCGAACTGAAGATAACCGCCGGTTTAATGTGGTGCGCTTGTAATCTGTACATTGTGTGAGCTCTCTGTTGGTTTATTATCGCCTTGTTTGTTTAGGGGATGACGAGAGGTCCGTTGTTTTGAATACGAAGACTATACTAGTATAATACCCTCTGTCTATCAAATACACAGTTATGAATGTCCGAACCAATCACAAAAATGGAGATGTATTTGGATACAAACATCAATCACCAGCAGCCAATCTCAAAATAGAAAACAAGGCACGTTGTTCGGGATCGATCGTTGCATCAGTTGTATGTGTACGTATTATATCTACGGTCCCACGTTGGGCGCCAGTTCCCGGAATAACAGACAAGCCGAGGCAGAGAAGAGAATGCAACACAACTGAGAGCCTGCGGGAATCGAACTGTAGATGAATTTTAAAGTACTTTTATGAATTTAATTATAGTACTGTTTATTATATATTTACTTTTTTTTTCATACTTAAATGTAATTAAAGTTGTTGTATTTAGTTTGTCTTGTAGGTTTTTGTGTGTGTGCAAAGAACTGGCATAACAATCCTGTATGGTCTCTATCTGTGGGTGTTTAACACTAATGCGAGCTTGTGGTTAGCGCTTGGCTCGTGACAGCGCCGCTAATGGGCTCTGTGATATACACGACACACGAGCGAGCGACACGACGTCGACACTACAACTAGATACGTAAGTACGTGCTGAAGAGATTTTTATCTCTGTTTTCAAACTACCCGCGCTGTTAGATCCGACATGGTCTGCTTAAAGCGGGAAAACATTGTCATGTTGTTTATTTCAAGAGAAAATTCTTGGTAAGTAATTCGTATCTATTACAGTAATAATTGAAGATAACTTGCGACTTTTGTAAACAATACAATATGTTTAGTGGAACGACATTCATTAAAGCCTATTTAGCAGAAAATATTACTTGCACAGAAGTCATCTCTTCTTCCAATTGTTCTTCTTCTAAATGTGGTATCTTCTATCTAATCTTTTTAAAATTATCATGATGAATCAGAACCATCAAACTATAGTAGAATACGAACGAATCGAAACAATTAGAGAGTCCTGGGGAATGACGAACGATGCAGCGAGCGGGTCGCTGTACGAGCTATAAAAATAAACAGCAGTGACTGACGACCAATTTTTTTTTTTTTTTTTATCTAAAACGTTGCCCCACACTAGGATTTTCTCCTGTGTCGTGGGTGCGTTTACAAACATACATTTCACATACACATACACATACATATTCACATACACATGACACCCAGACCCTCCTCAGACTCCTCCTGACTTTCTGAGCTAAGCATACGCTTTGAGATAAATATGAGGAGCTATAAAGTAGAATTTTACTTGGAATGGTATGTTTCGTACAAATATTATAAAGACTTTTACTTTAAAACATTGAACTACGAAAGATAATGAGGTTGAATATGTTAGGAGTTCTCAGAAAACATATTTTTAAACTAGATACTAATTAGTACTTTTTAACTGGAAGTTATTTAGGTTTCCTAGAATGTATCTATACAAAATCTTCCATCCTAATTCGTCCATATCCGGATGTTATAGGAAAAGTTCCCTAAGGAGAAAATCAGTGAGTGTAAAAAGTCTTCCAATTATTTACGGAAGAATACCATCATTCAGGGTAAATATTCAGAAAAAATAACCTTCGTTTCCTCTCAAAATGAGTGGTAAATTGAATTATATTTTCCTGTCCACATTTTATTGAAACACGCTTTCCACCAACTCCGTAAAGCCACAACTTTATGCCCAAAGCCTGTTAAAAAGTGCAAAAAATCATGTCACTCACTGTACGGCACAAAGCCCGCCAGTCGACGTGGATCGAGCTGAATGCTTACTGCAATATTCATTAAAATCTTCCCAGAATAACTTAAACGTATCACTTTTTGTTAATTATAAAGGATAAACTTACGACGTAGCTTTTTATCCATAATTATTAAACAATAAACCTTTTGTTATTGAAAAGGATAGATATAAACATGAAAATTTGTCACCTATCTTAATAGTATGGCGGATCGATAGATTACGATAGTACAATAGCAAGCGTTGAATCTTTTAATGATCACTTAACCCTGTCCTTAGCGGTTGGCTACCTATACAAAATAGTTCTTTACTAAGGAATATTTTAAGTAATCATTAAATACCTCTGAGTACGTAGGCAGTGAGTAACATAATCAATGACCCTTATGCTCTATAGTACAATTCTAATCTGAATTGGGATGGACGATAAAAACTTTCCGAAAGCCTTCAAATAGCACCTAGTGAACTTTCCGAAAACTTCCAATACCACCTATTTACCTATCCGACTAGACCTCTTATGTGATCACTCGGATAACGAAGCTGCCAATTATATAATACAGACATACAGACATACAATAATAGTAGACAATATATGATATATACGAGTTGAGTCTGAGAGCCGTTCGCTGGCCATTGTGAAGCACTACATACATACATGCGTAGCTATAGATAGTTGATTGGATTGCGTTGTCTGCACATGTCAATATGAATGGGCAAACGGAGGGTCAATCATGTGCGTCGTCGATATAGTAACGGTGTAATACATTAATTTGATAATTTCATGTGATATGTGTATAGTGGCGGTGAGCTGTTTATGTACACAGGGGGGAGGTCGGTGCTGATGTTATGTGCGAGGCCAATTTCGACATTTACAGTATGTACATATATTATGTAAAATAATGATTCTGTTGCTGTGCATTGGGTAACATGCTATGTTCCTTGCTAGTTCGCTAATACTGGCAACTCTTCTAGTGTAACGGGTGTCTATGGACGGCGCCATGAGTTTAAACTTGAAACTAACATGATTTGTCCATACTAAATAGCGACTACGTAATTCTTTTGGATGACAATTTTTACAGCGCCTCTGCATGTCACTTATGGAACTAAAATTTGCCATACAACAATTTTAAGTCGTTGCTATCGAGTATTGATAAATACTATTGCGTTGAACTTACGGTAGAGGTATATACAGGTCAGAGATCAGTCTGCACGATTGCCCCTGTTCCATGAAAAATCCTGGCATTTGCACGTACTACAACTTGATTAACAAACCATTGCTAATGAATTATAGTTCCATAATATCACAGATACTAAAATCAATCGTCATCTCAGTTCTCTAACGATGTTCTTTTGAGAGGTCTGTGTGTTCTTTGTCAACAGTAGTAGTGGTGAGGTCCAGACTTCAAAGAGCCAGCGACAAGTGGCCGCGACAAAGCGCGGTTGCTATCACAAACATCGGCCGGTCGGTACAAAGCGACGCTGCACTCGAGACGGCACAATACGACTTCTTTTAACTTTACTTAGTCTATTGTACTATGTATTTTATTATAAGTCAGTTTGAACATCTACTATAATTGCATTTACTTTGGTGAATAAACATATAATAAAATCACTATACTATAGCAAGTACAGAACGACACACTCTCCAAACTTCAACAATCATTACATGCATTCGATTATACACGAACATCAGTTATTTGAGTGAACAACAACTTTAGAATTTTCAACAATACCTCGACTGATACATAATGTATGATCATATAAATTATTAGATATAAGTAACGATTGTGCCGGCTCGAATATAGTATCCAGAAATATCTAAACTAACTTTTCAACACTCGCCTATTTACCTATCAAGCCGTAGACCATTCAATACCTAAAGTGTTACATTAATAAAATACACTGTTACATGTTACATAATACCCATTTGTAACAAGCCCGTATGAAACAAGCATCATGTATGTATTAAGTTCGCCTTCAACTTAGTGCGGGTTGCAACAAAAGCGGGTGTAAAGTAACATATGACAGCTGCCCCGCGTTGGGCGCCAGTAACGTTCCGTACGATACAAACCGGCTATTGGGACGGACACATCGTGTCGGAAAAGTTAAAATTTTTGATGTGTTGTTTAATTTCATGATATAGAATACATGTGTATGATGTAATAAGAGTAATTTAATGTCTTATTTTCCAAAGAATTGTAAGCAAAGGTGAGTTATTTTTTATGGTATAGGCTGGTAAAATAGCAGACAGATCACCTGATGGTAAGTAATCGCCGCTGCCCATGGAAACTAGAATCACCAAAGGCGTTACAAGTGCATTTCCGGCCTTATGGACTTTAAGGCTTGTTGGGGAATCAGGGATTGGGAAGATTGGAAAGGGGGGTATTTAGGCCTCCGATAACCTCACTCACACAACGAAACACAACGCAAGCGTTATTTCAAGTCGGTTTTCTGTGATACCGGCCCATTCGTACCGAAGCATGACATTAATCATATTAAACGCACAGGTACTAAATAAGTAAATTGAAAACATAACGATACCAATTACACGTCTACCGTATACTACGTGGAAATGGTCAACAAATGGCTTGTTCCTGAATAATGTACGTACACCGTACATGTACGCCTGTACGTTGCTGTCCAGTCGTGGGAAGCTACACGTGTGTGCGAGAACATAAGACGGTAGCGAGGGAAAGCCCTTAAACCCTTCTTATAGTGGTCGCTACTAATCATAGAGCTGATGTTATGTACAAGCCGTGTAAGGGAAAATGAAACTTAAGTAGTTTAATTTAAGATATAAAATTGAATAACACTACTTTAATTGTTACTGTCGAATGTTGTGTAAAGTGCGGATTTTTTTATACAACTAAATTAAAATCTAAATGAGTAAGAAATAAGAACATTTTCCCATTGGCCACTTGATGAGAAGCATAATAAATTTACAACTAGCTAACTTTTTAATGGAACATTGCTTTACAATGGACGCCAACGCCATCTACGGAACAAAGTTGAACTATCGCTTTATACTGGCGCAAGTAACAGGCTAATGGAATTTTGTTCATTTCCTACTTATTATCAGAGTTACTCGACTAGGACGAAGCAAAACGGTGGATTATGGGTTAACTTGACAGTGATGAAATGACGATAGAGGATATTTATCAATTTTAATAGGAGCAATAAGGTTTATACATCTTGATTATCTAGGAAATATGAATCGAACCATCTAAAAGGTACAAAACCCAATTAAATACGTGAACAAAAACTAAACAGAACGTTTAATAAATCAAAATAAATACGTGTATCGTGATTAGCGCCAGTAGCTCGACCGAGGCAGTGGTGAGGCGAGCAAGGCGAGTAGTGTAAAGTTATTTCATGCATGTATCGGTATGTCGGCGCCGCGTCCCGCCCCGTCCCGCCACGCCGCGCCGCGCCCGGCGGGGAACGTTTGCGGGCACCGTTACCGGTTTCGTGGCTACGTGACTGTGGCCGGAAAATCGTTTTAAAAACTGATACATTTTCCGCTCACTGCTTGGGGTGGTGTAAATGTTAAAAATTATAAATTAAATCATGTATTTCGTAAAACGAATATAAATGCTCTAAAAACCAAATAATTCTTTACGAGTTGTATGAGTACACTTCATGTATCTCCGAAAATGCAATAATTACTGTATATATTTATAATATTTCACCGAACAGGACATATGAAATGAAAATTTCATTTTAATATCGAGAACACCGATCCCAACAGAATCACCTGCCCGGATTCACTCAAATTGATTCCGAGTATCGCAACAAATCCAATACATTACAAACATGAATATAATTGCTATAATACCATTGATACCGATATGTAAATACCGAATAGGTATATATAATACAATTTTCTGGAAATCGGTAAACGAATCTTTGATATGAAAACAAATATTTCGGTATTCTTATTATGGAATCATGTGATATACAAAGGTAAGGGAATCCATTGTTCCCGAGACGGGGAGGTTGACTAATTAACAATATCTTGTATAATCTGCGGCTGACAAATCAGGGCGGCGGTGGTGTGGGAGCGTGCTGGAAGTACTCCGCTAGCAATCGGCACGTCTATTGTGTACGGGCTCAGAGAAACAATACGCTCGATGACAACAGCGAAACGAGAGCGGGAAGCGGGACATACGAAAACAAGGAACATTCGAATATTTTTGTACTGATTACTTCCTTAGATCATCGTCGCGTCTACCTATTAATTTGTTTGTAACACGGAAACTACTAAACAGATTTTTATGGTGTATTCATCAGTTATTCCATCCGAGTGATTATTGAAGTCTACTCAAGTAAAGATTTGTTCAGTTTACTATAATTCGATAGGTTACTATGCCTTTAAATCAGTGCTTGGTATCAATAAGATCATCAATACAATGACCGTTCACTATACCAGAAGACATAGCTCCCAAACCTCTATGAATGGAGCCGCACCTCACCTCAGTGTTCGCAGCGCCACAAATGGCTTTCCAATAATCCGGGCTTTGACGCGGCTCCCACAGACCCTCAAATTAGTACTCCGTAGCTTCCTACCATTGTCCAACGTCCTCCCCGACCGACTTCTAATATTGTCGCCTTAGTATTCGGTATTTTCATTTGTGTTTAAAGTTTTGTTGATTACCAAAATGAAAAGGTTTTCGTTTATTGAGATTGGGGTGAGTAATTAGCTTTTATACAAGAAAATCTTAAAAAAGAGAAACTTATTGTTTGTTCTTTAAGAGATAATAGGGCAAACGAGCAGACCTGATGGTAAGCAATCAGCGCCGTCCATGGACATGCGTCACACCAGATTAATTCCCAATGATTTGTCAGTCTATTGTTGGTTGGCTCCGGCTCGAAACAGAAACGGGATGGTTTTTAGTCAATGAGAGAGTCTGACACTCCCTCGCCTCACTCGAGAAGGCGGAAGACGTCATCAGTTGATTCCCCCCCCCCCCAAAGCATTTGGGAAGAAAGAGATTGGGTCTTTATTTTCTAAATCTCCATGTCACACAATTCATAGTCTACTCAACTACTTCACACTTTACGCCACACCACTGCCGCTGACATATAGTAGCTGGTAGACATAGACATATTGTAATCAAACATAAGCTGTGTTCAAGCAGACTGTGTGGCCGCGGATCAATTCCGTAGCGCGTCACTTCCGCGCGGAATAATTTATAGCGGGGAGCGGATCGATGGACGCGGCGAGATGCGAGCGGTGAGCAACAGGTGAGCGACTTGTGATGAGGTTAGATCGTACGTGAAATTGGTATTTGTACTGGTTTTAAGCTGGAATGGCTAGTGGATAGCCTGGGAGATATAGTGCCTTAGGTATTGTTTTTTGTTTTTTTTTTTTTTTTTTGTAAAAATCTTGGCCCACACTAGGATATTCTCCAGTGTCGTGGGTGCGTTGCCAAACATACAATTTCACAAACACATGACACCCAGAACCGGAACAACAATCTGTGGATTACACAAAGATTTGCTCCGTGCGGGAATCTAACCCGAGACCCGTTCACGACAAGTAAGTAATCGCAGTTTATATTCTAAAGTTATAATATTTAACATGACACAAAAAGCTTCAAACAGAGAGGTGTGGAAAGAGGGTAGTGAGGCCTTTGCCCTGTAGTGGGACAATCATGGTTGAAATCTAAAGCTAATGTTACATTCTACCTTTAAATGAAATATCGTTCTCCTTAGACATTCCGAACTTCGTACAAATCCCTGTACCCCGCTGTCGCTCACCCCCGATACCACGACAAACACAATATACGCGAAACACCAATATGTAACGTTATCCAGACTTCCTCCCGACACACTCGCTATACCAACGACACATGCCACTGCACGACGCACAGGAAAATAAACCTTATGACACATAGCTCACAGTTGCAGCTTCAATGTGATATTATTTGTACATAGTATTGTATGAGAGATGCTATAAGAGCGCTTTTTGTTTGTTGCATTAAGTTATTACATTTCGGTCAACGTGCTGAAACAAAAGATACGTGATATATCTGCATAGTTTTCTACAGTACCTTGGTAGGAGAAGCCTTGCAATCAATATGTATATCACAAAGTAATTACATAATAAAAAAACCTCGACTTATACACCTTATACTTTTAAGCGTATCCAAATAACACTCAAATCTCAATCCAATCCCAACCACATTAAAGTCGACAATTCATCAAACCAAATAAAAAGTCTGAAAACAAAATATTTCCTAGAAAATCGCGTACAACACCCGGCGGAACCGGATTGCGTAAACACAAATCAACTTACAAACTCGGCAAGACCTTTCGTAACCCGAAAAAAATCTTTGAATTAAGTAATTTCCCTATTTTGTGAACAAAGGGTAATAAAGTGCTCGGAACTCTTACAAAAGACGGTGGCTAGGTGGATGGAGGGGGAAGTATGGGGTAGAGGGGACGGGTGTCAGCGATACCCTCGCGCACTTAAGATGGTGTATTGTTACCAGTAGGGTTCGTGTGGGGAGATAGATTAGGCTACGTAGATGCGATACACCGATGAAGAAAGTTTGTTTTCTACCTACACGGTGAAATGCTATGCGATGAAATAATACTGAAAGCAATACAATTTAGTATAACATTCATCAGTGCTTTGAATACTTACTATAAAATTGTTTGAACGTCAATTTAAAAAAAAAACACTCAAACATAATTAAAAAATTACATAGTAATATCAGAACAGTTATAAAATATTCCATTCAAAACATTATTATATCAACAAACAGCTTATCAAAGTAAGCAAACAGCCTCCCAGAGGCAACACCAAGATAGGTGTAAAACTCCCAACAAAAGTTATGGCACTTAGTCTTTGCCGAATCTTGGGTAAGGAGGGTAAGCACTTTATGGACATCCACAGGTGGTTAACCATTTTAGCGGCGATATTGTTATGCGCCATATTAGACGCTTGAGCCTTTAAAAGGTTCCGAGTGAAGACGGACTCGGGGTAAATACTGGTTTTGTATTCTAAGTAGGTTTTGTTTTTGTGTTTCCAGTGTTTTAGGTTACGTACGATGCGACACAAATTGTGTTATGTCGTATGTCGGTTGTTTGTCATGTACTCATGTAGTAACTTACTTGAGTAGGTTGACACGTTAATGTTTTATAGAGCTGTCATTACAAATATTTATAATGTTTATAATCCAAAATCACTCCTTTGTTTTTGTTCTAACGTCGAGCGTAGAATTATTGTAAGTTTAAAACAACATAATATCTGCTTTGATGATCTTCTCTTTTTGGAAAAACCTCAGTATTCCAAAGTCATCAGTCAATTATCACACGTTTTAAGTTAACATTGTTCCGACAGCAGCAAAAGGTCTTCGAAGAATTTAACATGTTTAGAATTTTGCCTGCCGATAGAAGCTTTTGAAGTCAAATCCTCCGCTAGCGTAGATCAACACGGACCGCGATGGCAGTAAACATTTTATTTACTCTTTATGCACATGAATGTGCACATAGGTGGGCTTAATACCGTAGGCATTTTCTACCAGCCAAACGTTTAGTTATTTATTTATAATCATTTTGAAAACAAATTAATAAATACAACAAATAAGTAAGTTTGTAATTACTGTGTAGTAGTAACTAACCTTGATCGGGCTTGTCGATCTTGTTGGGCGTGAGTCGCCGGTCGAGCGCGGCGGCGGCGGGCTGCTTGGGACTGTTGCGCTTCGAGCTGCTGCGGGATATCACCAGCGACTGCGGGATCTGCACACATACGCATACTGTACTTCAGGAGCGACGGGTACACGTTATATTAAGGTAAGAAGACAAGATGTTTGATCAAGCAAAATGCTACATCAAGCAAGATGATTGTCTTGCTAGATATAGCATTTTAACTTTGACACATTTTGAATTGTTAGTTGTGGCCTATGAGTTAGTTACTGTTTGCATCATGGTGTTAACCTTGCTTACATGCATATCTAAGTTGTGCTGTCAGATCATCATGATGATTCTATCCTTAAAACTAACAGCAAAATGTATTAGATTTACTACAGTCATTTGTTTGTTGGGACAAGCCCGCCACAATCTTCCAAACCGTTGCCACTCCTGTGAGCCAGGATGTACAGTAGATACAGCCATGAAAACATCGGAAAACTGAAGTCCGGCGCGTCCCAGAGACGTCTTTTCTTGCAGTCGTTTCATGAAGTATGTTAGTTCTAGCAGTAATAATGATGCAGTGAGTGGGTGAGTGAGTGAGCGAGTGAGTGAGCGAGTGAGTGAGCGAGTGAGTGAGTGTGTGTGTACGCACGAGTTTGTCGGAGCGGTCCCCGGAGGGCAGGCGCGCGATGGTGACGTCGGCGGAGTCCTCGGGCGGCGGCGGCTGCTGCAGCCAGTTGTACTCGCGCTTGTCCACCGGCACGCCGCGCCGCTCGTAGTCCTGCGCCTGCGTCCTGGGTACAATACTTCTACATTACTTATGCTGCTACAAATTAACGTGCTTTTCTTATTTAAGCCTTTTCACCAACTACGTTAACTCCGTAATGAGTAAAATTGCCAGTCATATTATGTTCTAAAACGTAAATTCGTATATTTAAGAAATATCTGTGTTCTAATACTTAACTACATTTAACTTATAGTAAAGGTAAAAGCAGGCTTTGAGCATCTAATTAAGTGGAATAAAGACAAGGATAAGTTACTTTGTACTTAAACTATTTAAGTAAGGAAAATAAAGTGATACAAACCTTAAACTTTCATAACAATCTAAACATACTACGGCATAATCGCCATTTTCTAATAATAATGAATTTTCAGTCCGCCTTTGCACTAAGAATGGGAATTCCTGAAACAAATGTATTGCTTTAGTATAAAGAACTATGATATTAAAGATATCCACGTAGACATTGTAGCCATCTAACTGGATTTTTTGTATAAAAGCTAGTCATAAAATCGAAATATGAGCCTTAATGACATTTATGCAAATGTTACATTGTCATTTTATGATACTTTCTGCCGCACTCAGAGATATTTAATGATTACTTAAACTATTCCTTAGTAACGATTTTGTATCACAAACAATTGCTAAGGACTGGGTGAAGTAACCATTAAATAACTTTAACGATTTTTCCATCGGTTTTATAATTAAGTTTTATCGATGAAACAAGTTTGAACATTTGGAATTCTTCCTTCGTCTAATGTCAATTTTATTCTAAAATTAAGAATTATTAAACAAGCCTCTCCTTCAGTAATTATATCGGGCGTCAACACTCCTTGACTTACTTTAATAGGTAGCGCCCTAACTCGTTTCCTATAGGTCTTG
Organism: Spodoptera frugiperda; assembly: GCF_023101765.2. Taxonomy (NCBI): domain Eukaryota; kingdom Metazoa; phylum Arthropoda; class Insecta; order Lepidoptera; family Noctuidae; genus Spodoptera; species Spodoptera frugiperda. The sequence goes on from NC_064221.1 coordinate 10,703,355, forward strand.
ATGCCACAGAGGTGACAGTGGTAGTCGTGGGTATTATACACCCGCCGTTCCGGAGGATATCCGCCTAACGTTTCGTACCTGCACACACAAACATACATCATTAATTTATTTGATAACTTCATCTCGTTGATATGAAACTTCTGCATAAGCAATAAGTATCCTCATCCACGTGATATTAATTGAATTTGACCGGTGACTTAAATCTAACTATTATGTATTTTCTTATGGGACAAGCCCGCCACAGCCTCCCAAACCACTACAACTCCCGTAAGCCAAGATCTACAATAGATACAATTATTAAAACACCGGCACACTGACGTCCGGAGCGTCTCAGGGACATGAATAACAGTCTTGCATCCCGCATCGAAATAAATCATAAGAAATAATTAGAGGAAACGAAAAAAGCTATTATGTATGTATATTACAATAAATGTAACCAACTCACCTCCTCCACTGACTGAGTAACGAGTGGTAACAGAAGGTACAGACTAGTGCGGACCCGTCCTCGCGTAACTGCTCCGCGTTTGGATGGCTCTGTACGGAAACAACATGTCATTAGTATTATAGAAACATGATAGCATGGTTTTATGTTTTACAATTTATAGATGAGAGAAGAAGTGATGTCTATTTTATGCTAAATCTCATACTTATAACACTAACTTCTGCCAGCAGATCCGCGTTCTCATAGGATAAAACCTTATCACTCAAGTCACCTCATACACTGTCTGTATACCAAATTTCATGAAAATCCGTTCAGTACTTTCAGCGTGGTTGATAGACAAACATCCAAACAAACAAACTTTCACATTTATAATAATATTAGTGTGATTATAAGGTATGATGCCAAACTACAACAACCAACTGAAATAAATTGTGTTTAAAAATGAAAAGTAATTATGTAAGTACATAAAACAATATCATTTATCACATTAATCCAGCCAATAATTACAAAAGAAGTTCAACTAATTACGATGCGATGCAGATAAGGAGACATAGCGAAATTTAGTAAATAAACAACAATACATCATCGTTACACAAGAGATTATAAAATAAGCCTTTTGCTTTAGATTTTAATCTTAAAATTACGTAAATGTGGGATGATTAAATCATTATAATTATCTTGATGGTGAATCCTGCATAAACTGTTCATGCAACTAAATAACAATTTTAGCAAAACACTGCCTTGATAAGAATGACTGCATGGACTAATGATTTTATTGTGTACCAGCTGGCTTGGCAAACTTCGTACTGTCTAAAAACATTTAAACCTTCTGACTTTAAACCTTGCCTGGATTTTCACAAATAATTCATAGACCAAAATTAGCCAAATCGGTTCAACCATTTTCGAGTTTTAGCGAGACTAACGAACAGTAACTCAATTTTATGTATATAAATTGTATTTTCGTAATTCTCAGTGCGTATAAGCTCAGTCTGTAGCAAGCTAGTCCCTATTACAAATACCATAGCTTGTAAAAGTGAGTGTAACACTGCAGTACACTGAGGAATAACTTCAATTTACTAAATGAATGAATTCGATGTTACCCATTTACATTACTTTAGAAAAAAAAAATGTTTATCATAAAATAGATTTTGGCACTCAAAGTCAGTCTTTCATCACTTTTGAAAAGTCCAATTGAATTATCTTTGAGTGAAGTTAGGTGCTTATTCTAAGCTATACTTGTTACAAGTGTAGTGTACTAATCAAAAATATCAATGACATACAGAAGATACACTTATGAAACAAAGATAATGGAATGTATTTACCTGGTGTGTAAGCAGACAAGGGAAGTATGGCGCGTTGCCCTGCGGCTGTCCGTAGAGGATGCGGCCCAACGTGAAGTCGGAGTGCAACCCGCACAGGAAACAGTATATTGATGTACAGGCTGCAACAACATATTATTATAAATGCTTTATAATATTAGTATAGATGATAAATGATATTTATTTCTGTAAATAGGTTATAAAATAACACTTTTACACGTCAATATTTTAATAGCTAGATGAGGCCGGCATTTCCTATCCGACTACTCTGAGAAAAAATGCCAATGACACTTAACATACTACTACATCTTCATATCACAACTTCTTTAGTGGGGAAAATCATCCAATGACTTGTCCAGCCTTGAGCGAGGTGAGAGGTAGTGTCAGACTCTTACTAACTAAAAACCATCCCGTTCTTACTCCTGGCATTCGAGCCGGAGCCCCGGTAAACCTAATAGGTAGTCCGCAGCTCTGTATCAGTTCATATCACAGCTGAACTTAGATATATACACCCGGAACACTAGGGGAGTCACAAGTGCGTTGTCGGCCTTTTGGGAGGGTTGAGAATTTGAAGATAGGAGATGACGGAGGGAGAATTGAGCCTCCGATAACCTCCCACACAATGAAACACAACACAAGGCATTCTTAACAAAGTATCACAAAGTAACAGACGTTCAATCTTATTTATATTAATAACTATTTGTACGTACAAGTCTTTTCGATCGTCCATTCAGCTTCATCCGTAGATACTATTTTTCTTTTGATTTTTAACTTCATTTTAACTGTTTCTTCTTGCGTCGTCATTTTGTGCCGCTAAACTACTGATGTACGGTAGTAGTATATTTTTTAACTAGTAATTGACAAGTATTTTCTACCATCAATGAAATATTATAACTGTCAATACGTCAGTGACACGTTTCGTTATACGATCAATTTATTATGTACTGTTTTTATGTTACTTAATCCAATACTTAGCAATTGTTTTCGGTTCAAAATCACTACGGAATAATTTAAGAAATCACTAAATGTCTCTGAGTATGATAGTTTGTTACTAAAATTTATTTTTTTCTCTTATTAGAAGACTGATATGGTTTAAAGCGTACATTACACACTATAATCGCAGCTGTTAAAAATATTGCATACTCATTGCACATTAGTCAGTAATTGTTTTACCAATTTGTCGAAGCACCTCCTAAATAGGTGTACCAATAATAATGCAATTGAACTTCTAATGACATTACAAATTAAGATAAAAAGGATAAGTACGTTTTGTTTTAAGTTTGTGGGGAACCCCAGAAACCAGTTTTTTTTTATTATTCATTAAGTTAGGTACATAAAGCCTGCAGTTAATCATAAATTAAATACTTTAGCGATAAATGGAATGACTTAATGACATCCATAAACCTCTGTCGAATTATATCAATATTTTGATGTTATTTCAGCTTGCGTTTATATGATTGTGTTGGGCATTATTTATTATTATTTATTAATGTACATTGTATAGTGTTTACCATGTCGTTTGTTATGCAATGTTTCTTTAGGCTACGAGTCCCGCAATGGCTCGAAACTAGTCGAGTTACCATGAAAAATATTTACGTATGTAAAATATAATAATTAATTTACATTATCTAATAGTTTTTTCTGATGCATAATAATATGTTTCTTCAAGACTTATTCAGTTGCTTCATAATAAGACTGAATAGTTTTCTAACATTTTAACGGATTAAAAGGTTAAACATTTACTGTTTAGATTATAGTTATATGTATTTGTTAGTGTAGTACAATAAATAATAATAAAGTAGTATTCTCACCATTATTACTAGCGACGGTCCGGTCAGACGTCGTTGACGGTGGGGTGGGGATGACGCGCTCGCCGTTCATGGACGAGTTCGCCGGGAGGGGGGACGGGATGCTGTATCTGAAACAAAATGCCAGTTTGTATTATTCATAATTGCAATGCCTCGTTGCTTCACTTAGCTAAGATTTGGTATTCAATGTTACTGAATTACATTTAGTTTAGATCTGTAGTGAAGGTTATGAGAGGCCAACAGTTCATAGGCTTAGGGTGTTAAGCTGTGAATGATTCGCAACTCTAATCATTTTATCTAGTTATCAATTTTACTAATTAATTTATAATCCTTTCATCATCCACTTGGGAGCCCACAAAACCACCTTCTAATCAAAAAGTATCTATTCAAGAGCTGTAATTTTATTTTACCAGGGGCCTTAGTTTGCTATTACAATTGTGTCAGAATAGTCGATCACTGAACAGTGCAAGAGGGACGGAGCTATGTAGGTTGTATAGCTCCGTCCCTCTCACACCAACCATTCTGACAGCTGTTGGTTAAAGTTGAAGACCGATAAGCAGCAGCTTATCCACGGGTGGTATAGTGACAGTACCTGCGATGCTCGAGCGGCACCCTCTCAGCGTCGAGCAGCTCCCACTGGCGGGCGAGATGTCGGACGCAGCGCGAGCAGGCGAGCACGCGCGTGCCGCGCGCGCCGGCCGCGGCCCCCGCGCCGCCCGCGCCCGCCAGGCACGGGAAGTGCATCGCGTGCGAGTTCATGTACTCCGCCACCGTCGACAGCCACTCCATGGACTGCTGCGGGAACAAACCCGCGCATACGTAGCATCTGTGCACAAACATACCAACATAAATGACAATCAATACAGTACACCGCCAGAAATCCCCCTCAGAACCCCGTCATAAGTTCTAATAATCATGGTAAATATCCCGTCATAAGTTCTAATAATAGTGTTAGTGACCATGTCAGTTTAAAAACTTATATTCCCCTCAGAGTTTGAAAACCATCGCTTTAACTTTTAGAGAACCCTAGCGCAAATCCAGCGAACTCCGTTTCGCCACCAATGTTAAGTTTTCTGAATTTTGTTTGCTATAAACCTCACGGAGCCCGAGACCTTTCCAACGAATGCAGAACCGTGGAAATCGGTTCGTGCGTTCTGGAGTTATAGCGTCAGGAAGGAAAACCAAACCAAAATTATTTTTATAGTAAAGATAACACCCAGATCTTTGAAAATGAAGAACTATAAATATATTTTGTAAGTTATACTATAAACCTTGGATATTGAGTACATACCTGTACAGTCCCATGCCATTTTCCCCTGACACTATCTGGCTCTGCGGACTACTCGATAACGCATTCGACGGCCTCTTATTTGATTGACTCGAACTAGATTTGATATCATATGGCTTAAATCTGAAACAAAATCATAGTCATGGAAGAGTGAACATCACAAAGCAAAAAGTAAAGAATCAAGGGATTTTTAGATGATAAGAATCGTCATCTGGTTTGAAGAAAGCATAGGTTGATTAATTAATTGGTATTGAAGACTGTATAGCTCAACTAAGCTGTTATTACAACTCTTCATAACAAAACAAAATAAAATTATTTAATAACATCATCACATTTCTCCTCCATAGATAAATTTTTAAATTTGCTGTATTGCAGATGGCGTTGTAATCACTTTTGGGGAGATATTAATACAAAATGACGCAGTATGGTGATATACCTTACCTAATATTGTTAGTGTGTGTGTTATTGTGCGCGGCGTTGGGCTCGCCGTTTTCTCCGTACGCCGGGTACTTGTGGGGGATACTTTTGTAACACGACGCACATATTTGTACCATGCCTGTAACGTCAACGCTTGTTAAGTCTTTGACTGCCAATTGAAAACTGTTGAAGGCAAATCCTCCACTAACGTCGGTCACCGGTGACCACCACGGCGTTTAAATTGTTAACAAACAACATCAACAGACCGTGGCCGTCCCTTGATGGACCGTGGGTCTCTTCTTCAGATGAGTAGTGTGCCAATATCTTGCAGACGTTAGTTGCAGATTGCATTTAAAAAAGTTCAGATTTAACAGAGAATGCTGCTACCCTTTCTCTGTCAAATGTGTAGTCTTTTTAGTCTGCTCTTACGAAATCCGCGGGTAAAGTCAATATGCTTGTATTTACTAGATTAAGATGCGACTAATACGTTGTTTCGGTTTAATAATGAAAATTATGTGTATTCTAGAAGTAGGTACAGTTATTTTTCTTTTGAAAGATGGTCTTATGATGATTTTATTTTTAATATATTTTTTCAATGTTTTGTAAACTCAAACCGTACGTTGTATGTGGTAACTGATAACTGATAAGCAATAATAATGAGCAACTTATCTCCACAAATTGAATTGCGTTTTGCGCTTGCATTATTGACATAGGAATCCCCAGTGCATTACCGTCACTTTATGATTGAGTTTAGGTAAATACCTACTTGGAGATAAAGTAAAAAAAAATATTATCTTTCCTCTTCACTTTTAACACTATATTATTAAAACTGGTCGAGTGGCAAGCAAGTATTAAGATGATATTTCGGTTCTCGACAATGTATGAGAGCATCAAGTCTGGAAGGGGCATGGAGAATAAAGAAAATATATTACTAGCACTCACCTTGTGGACTAATTGGACTGGCATCCGGATGAGGTTTGAGCGTAGTTATAAAAGGGTAATAAGGTTCTCTCTCGGGGTTTGGACAGCAGTAGACCAGCCTTAGTTGTGAGCTGGGGGCACTGACCCCGCACACGTAGCAGACGAAGCTGGCGGTGGTGGCGGGGGCCGAGGGTTGGCTGGCCGGCCGTTCCAGGGACGGGGAGTGCGTGTGCGCGGCGAGCGACTTGTCGCCTGAGCTCGCTAGGCTTAGAGGCGACGGCGGCAGCAGTGACGGCGGCCGCGTCCGTAACGTGTAGACGCGCTCGTTCGCTGGCACTGCGCGCATCTGTAACAATGTGAGTGTGCTGTTAGTAAGTTTGTCACTATTTTGAACTTTGAAAGTTTCTTTGCTAGGGTTATTCGACCATACAACTTGTTAACAGTAGCTATATCTAATTTCAGGTCCATCTTTGTCTTGATCTTGATCTTGATCTTCATCTGAATCGAGATTAACGTATTCGATTGAAACTCAGATATATTCCGGTTCCAGCAGTATATCTAAGTGGGAAAGTGTATCAAACTCTTTTGTTGCAGGTATACATTTTTTAGTAGTCTGTAGGTAGCTTGTGATAGCTCAGACACGATAACAATCAAATTCAGAGGAAGTAAATTTTGGACATGGCGATAACTGTAGTTTAAAATGTCGGTGTAAAACAAAGCTCTAGAATGTTCGAGTCATCGCTAGAAGCACGTGCACATCGCCACGCAGCCGCCGAGGTTATCAGGGCAGATGGACCGCGCCGGGTCGCTGCCACGATACACTACACACTAATGAGAAAAACGAATCATATTTGAAGAATTTCAATACCTAAATCTTTAATTTTATTGTAAGTTTATCTTTATATTCTGTCACGTAAAGCCACTAGTACATTAAGCTGCCCCATAGTGACATTATGCCGTAGCTTCGTGCCTGTAATATAGAGGCAGACTTTGTATAAATTCGCATTTCTTTTATCGGTACAAATTTTCTTATATTTATCCCCGAAGAAAGTAGTTTTTGCTCTAAGCGTATTTTAATTTCTAGCTAAATATGTGTTTACACCCATTCATGTGTTTACTATTTCATGACATCAACATTACTCACTCGTCTTGTTTGTATAAAAACCGGTTTTATCAGGTTAATTCAAATTGCATACTTTGTATTGTGTTAATATTTAATTTACGACTTAACCTTGGCTCTGTAATTTTGCATTTGTTTTTGAAAGTGTTACTCGTATTTTATACAGATCGTCACCTGTATAAATATATTGCTCCTGTGTTTAATTAGCATACCTATTTAGGCTGAGGTGTATTTTAGTACCAAAGTATAGATTTTTTAAAGTTATTTTTAACTTGTACTATAGGTAGCCATACAAAGGAGCAAACTTGATCTAGTAATATAAGCAATTACCAAAAATATCCGGTTGACTAAAGATTATCTTTTGATAACAATTCTAACAAATCAATTGTTAGGACACATATTTTATCATGTACTCAAAAACTGTATTCAAAAGTAATGATGATCATGCAAAAAAAAACTGAAAAAGAAATGGGTACATATCTAGTTTTATCAAAATAAAATCTTTTAGTGCACTTAATCCGTGATAACGTTAGCATAGCAAATTAAAAAATCCATATATGACACGTTTAGTATTATCAGCAAGCAACAATCTCCGAGAGTCTAATTTCAAGATTATACTTTTATTTTAATCATTATAAAAATAAATATTGTGTCTATTTCATTATCTAGGTATGTTTACTATAAAACAGAATGTACAATTAGGTCTTATGATACACGACGGAAAGTTAATGGCAGTGATAAACCACTCCAATACAATAAAAACTATGTAGGTCATAATATAGCTCCTTGCGGCACGCCATGTTTACTATTTTGAAGCGAACGAAAATATTTATCGTTTTAACCCAATTTTCATGTTATTCTTCTAAAACTAAGAGCGTATAAAAGATAACTTATGTTTTTATTTGAGATAACTTGACAAACATCATTAACGAATGATGTGTATTCAGTCAGAGGCCTTACTTAAGTCATAGAATATTAAATTAGAACTAAATGTATATCAAACGGCGTACGTCAATGTTTGATAACCGTCTTAAATAATCCGAATTACCTAATATAGCGACCTAGTTGTAATAAAATTATAGATATCGCTCCACATAACAACAATAGGCACAATATTGAATAGGCTATCGGCCGAACACTTGATCTACCCTCTGATCAGAGAGGTCCAGGTCACAGGCCACATTCAAAACATATAAATAAACTGATAGAGCTCTAACGAATATTATCAGCTGCAATAATATACACGAATTATACGAGATATATTTGTCTGATTACAAAAGAATGTAAGAGTATTAATTTTTACAATTTAAGAAGGCACATAGAACAAATGTATAATATTCATAGATATTTACCCTATTGATGTACTACTTTCATTATATTTCACGCATACTACACATCCTGAAATACGGCTGTATCAGGTTTAAAAGTGAATGTAAGCCTCAGCGCAATATTGATTAGCACTGCTATTTTCTTAATACCGCCAAGGTACCAACCCATATTCAAAACGTTAAAATAAAACTTCTAGCAATTTCATCGAGATTAAACTATTTGCTTTAACTTATTCCTTAAGTAAATGTTAAATTTAGATAATGACTCACGTGATATCTCGTTTGGAACGAGCATAATGTGTCGATAATTTCTATTACAGTGGTACAATAAGTGTCAGTATTACGAGAGGTCAGCGCGTTATCTAGTGTCAACACTTTTTCAGAGTGCACTGCTCCTAAGGGGTCGTCAGATCAACTAGGTGCAGCTGATAGTACAGGCTTTTTATTATTATACACTGCATGTTTAATAGTTTTGTTTTCTTTATTAATTTATGCTCCATTTCAGATAGTGTCTAACATGTTTATCGTCGTACTTGTCACAATTATAACATTGCAATTGATTCCTATTATTGTTTTACGTTCGATATCATGTTTTGTCGAGAATTTCGAGAGCATTCACCTCTTTTTCGTATCCCAAAAATAATACAACGTGTATCGAGTGTGAGCATTAAGTCCGGTGGAGATAAAGCCTAAAATGATGATCTGATAACAGGTGATATTAATCATGTGTCAGTTTATCTAAAGTGTCGATAATATTTAGCGATAAGATAACTGCTTATACGAACCACTAAATAATAATACGAAGTAAGGTTGGATTTCAATCAACAGGATATCAATATACATATAAATGATTGGATATTACATTCGTCTGTTTGTTATGTGTGTCAGAATTAAGTAGGAATTGAAAAATGAGGCTGTGAAGAAACGATGAAGCTTGAGTCATTTGTTGTAAAATTTAACTCTTGTAACGATACAATTACTTTGAATTCACACCATTATATCTTATCGTGAAGATTAGGTATCAATAAAATGGTGGACTCAACAACAATTATCAAAAATTACCACGATAATAATCTAAGAAAATGAAAGAGTGGAACTGAAGGTATTCCGCAACATTCGAACACAGATATAATCTACTACATTTATTAGCAAAAGTAACATGTATCGGCATTAAAGAGATATGGTATCGTATAAGCCGATTTTCTTTGATAAACGATAAGTAATAGAGATTAGATATGGAAGGGAACTAAACAAGGTTCTGTGCTCATTATGCAATCACGAGGTGTTGCGACAATGACTAATACGTTGGCTGATTAAATACTTTCACCCATTTGCAATGTCCTTATATGGGCATTTTTTATAAAGGAACATTCCAGATTCATAAATACGATATGATATTCGTTACTACATGATAATATAGGCTTTAAGATTACGATAAACGAAATTTTACTACCATATCTGTTCATTTAAATGTAAGTACTTATTAAGATATTATAATTATTTATTTTTATTTAAAATGAGGGGATTTTATGTTATGCTTATCTTGAGTATGATAAATTTGATAAGTTTGGTTTAACAATGGCCAGTTGTGAGATAGCGTTGAAGTATACCTACATTTATGATTATTTACTAAGCCATGCTTTTAAAATGTGACTTACGTCTACAGACAGAATACACAAACGTATAGAAGGGGTAAGAAAATTATGATGGACGCTGCAATAGTCAGAGACGTAAATACTACAGCTATATTCTAACAAATATTTCACTACATTAAGACACGACCTGATACTACACGGTCATACCTGGTGCCATAATAGCAAGCAAAGGCCAGAGACAACCCATGGAATCATATAACCTAGGACATTTCGATATTTTTATTTGGGTCAGATAACAGCCATTCTGGAAAAAAACTGGAAGGATACACTATAACCTGACGAGTTGCAACCTATCACGTGGAAATCGCACCAAAAAATAAATACACAAATAAGTTTCATTTATATTATTTGTTTTTCCACCACTGGGGATATAGGGAGTGGTCAACGCGCACGTCGCGTGAAGTGAAGGTAATCAACCAAGTATAAATTAGCTCCACACTATCACTGAAATCCCCATGTATTAGTTGATAATAGATATGTTATCAGCTGACATTTCAGATATGAAATTAATGCGTTGATGTCTCGGTGCAGATTATATTTGCACGCAAACGCTTATGTTTATCTAGAATCTCGTTAAATGCGGTTTTTATTTCATACTTGATTTTCCGCAAAACATTAATTTAGTGAGGAAAGAAAAAATACCAATACCAGTCAGATTTTCGGTATTTTCAAGTAGTTCCGAAAATGAGTGAATATAAGTTACTTTATATATATAGATTTTTCATGAAACGTAGCTTAAGCTCCCGCCCTGTATGAGAAATTTCTCAGATCAGATCACGACCTAAATTAACACGCAATAAGACCCTATTTTTTGTACACTGTTTTACACGAGTTGCTACAGATCAATAATAATAAGACCTACAAGATCGAACGAAACAGAACACTATTTCAATAGGTATTTTCTCTTAAGACAATGTCTCTATAAAGGTACCACCTACTATTGAAGATAAATTTAAATATTGATCATGTTAATAGTCTGCAAGCTGTGTATATAGCCCCGTGCGTCATTACGCCTGTGCGCCCCCACCTGAACACATAAGCAAACACGACTCTGCCCCAATAATGACAAAGAAAGTAGATTTAAACATGAATATGCATTCATTAGAAGTGTATTCATACCATTCGACATGGAGTTATTAATGTAATTGTTAATTTTATATATTATTTCATACATTTGTTACGCTTGAGTTATATATAAAGGGAAATTTCTGCTTTGAATGTTGGATTTAATTGTCGTAGTTATTTATACATTTTCGTGCAAATATCGTATATTTAACATAATACTATTGAAAGTGAAGACTGGCCGTGCAAGTCACTAATGGTTGAGTCAACGTGCGCTGGGCAACCGTAACCTAGTGCAACATAAGTGTAATACAAACATAGAGCTTGCTATGTTTACTACGATAAGATAACAGACTGCGACACCGTTCCTACGTTCCCAGTTTAGACGCGTTACTTCAATTCCTACCCTAGTTATGTGTAGTAGCCATAAATATACATATCAATCATCATAATCAGTTGCGAAAAAGGTTTTCATAGTTATCTGAAAACCTAATTCATAGTTCGGCCCTAACGTGAGCAGTAACATTTGGGTGATGTGATGCCCATTTTGATCCGAAGCTAAGATCATGAAAATGTCAACTTTCTAGAGTCGGGAAAACTAGTTTGTGAGTTTTAATCGATAATGCTGTTTCTGAACTTAGTCCTGGAGTGTAGAAATACATTTGCCCTCCATTGCCTAGGACATAGTCAGCCTATTTAGGAAAAGTAGAAGGAAGAACTAGACATTTTCCTATTCTTAATTTTTCGGGTAAAACTCATGTCATTTTAGACTTATTACACAGGTAAGTATATGTAAAATTCATGGGTAAAACCCACCATACATAAGATAGGCAAATAGATAAATGACGTACATAAATGAAGTAGGCATGCTCCTCTTGCTATTCGTCGAAAATGTTGGCGAAACATAAGTGTAAATATACGAGTGGGTAAGCAAGCACTGTACGTCACTCATAGTGTTGGGTAAATAAAGAATTAGTGCCATATATCATAGTAATCCTACTCTCGTTGTTGACTGAGTTAACTGGATTCAACTGCATTATTTTTTTAGCAGGTACTACATGTATGAAGTGAATGCCACCTACAATCTATCATTCCGAAATACAATACACAATAACGAAGAAGGCGTATATTAAGTCATCTACTATAATTGTTAAGTGATGTCCTTAAGGCTGAAATGCCACTTTTGATATATCTGATGTAATGATGAGTAAAAACTATACACAAGGAAAACTAATCAATGTAGCGCTGTGATCATCAGTGGTTGGGTATGGCAGGAAAGAGGAAAGTCTATTATACCTAACAATGAGTCATCTTAAGCTGGACTATCCTAGTAAATGCAAAAGGAATCGAGCTAGTCGCTAAGGTTCGAAATCTTCAGGCAATACTTAAGTCTTTGACTGCCAATAGAAAACCGTTGAAGGCAAATCCTCCGCTAACGTCGGTCACCGGTGACCACCGGCGTTCAATGTGTTAAGAAGCTCTCAAATCTAATCATTACTATTATTAGCCTCAAGTGTTACAACAAATATTTAAGAATCCAATGCAAATAAGAGATAAAATCATAGCATCTAGTTCCAAGTACTTCGGCCAATAAGGAGTCAATTACATCCGTGATTCAGATGCACAGTCCAGATAAACGGTTGATTCTATAATTATGGAATTCAAATAGTCATTAATAGCATCCGATAGCCACAGATGGACATCGGCTGGTATAATATGTTTATTAATAAGCTAGAAGATAGAAGAGCTATACATATTAATTAGATGAGATAGTGTTGGTTGAGCGGTTTATCAGTATTTGTACGAAGTAAGCCGACTAATGGCTGGATGCTCTCGTTTTAATTAGTAGGTTTTGGCACGTAACATACATCTTTTGTTTCCTAATGCTCAGCCCAAAGGGATCTATAGTTTTTTTAAGGGGTAAAAATCATCCAATGACTCCTCTCGTCTTGGTCGAGGCGAGAGGGGGTGTCAGACTCTTACTGATAAAAAGCCACCCCGTTCCTACTACCGCTTTTCGAGCCGGAGCCCCGGTAACCTCACTAGGCAGTCTACAGCTCCGGAATGATTGCAGCTACGATTTAATCAGATTTTGTTTTAATTGCTTTGATCCATAAGTCTTGTCATCATCGATAAGTACTTAGTTCAGATTAAAGTATTAAGCGAAGGTGTTGATTACGCTGCGGCTCTAGCGATACTAACTATACGGATCCTAGACCAAAGGTCTGAGTAAGATCAAACTACTATCAGTAGAGTGATAAAGATACTGATGTAAATGTAGTGTCCGATTGTACTAGCGAGTGAACTCTAGCGCTGTTTTCCTCCAACGTATGTGATATCACCAGATAAGACACAATTTTGACCTAAACATATCAAAGTTTATACTTTCTACTAGATAAGGTTGGACGTGCGAAAACCCTTGTAAGAACTTTTATCTTAGAGGGAATTTTGGCGCGCAATTACTGTGTTTTAAACATCAGTTTATTGGACAAGCCTTTACATCAATTTCATTATTATTTTTTGTTTTAATTTCTAACAGTTTTTGCGATTTCCAGAGAGAGAGAGATGAGGGTGTACCTTGCAGTTGAGTGGCGCAGGCGCCCTTTCCTCATTTCCACACATCCGTACTAACATTGCAAGTATCCACAGAGTATCACTTGAACACTATTTCATTGTTACACCGAGTATCACAGTATGCACACAACACAGCCACTATAACACACATGAGAACACAAAATGACTTATCAAACGATACGTTATCAATAGTTTTCGGTGTTGGCACTGACAAGGTTTTATCAGTTGAAGAAATTGTGGTAGGTAGACGACACGAGGGAGACGTACGTACGCTCGTCCGTACGCGTCGCACGCGACTGGTGGAGCGGCCGGTCTTATCGTTTGTAGGTCAACCGGTAGCCGCCATCAATGATCCTATGTTCAAACATTACGATACTCAAGTTTACACAGATGACGTGCTCGAGAAAGTTGGCAAACTGTGCGGTGTCCGCGGTGCACCAACAAGGGTGTTTAACTTACTCAAACTATTACCTTGACTAACACAATCGGAATACTAGGACCGGATCTAGCATTTATTCATACATATTCATGAATATAATTGTAGTAATCTAAAATTCAAATTCTAGATATTTATGTGAGTCTGGTATGCCTAAAACAAAACCAGATTGATCCGGTTTGCAGTTTACATAAAAAGTGTCAAAGGCTCGTCTAGATTGGCGAATTATATCGTCACGAGCGCGGCGCTTATCAAATTGAATCGATTTTATTTATTTCTCGCTTTATTTATTGTACGTGGTCGTTCATGATTTTATTTCCATTAATCGCTCGATAAGCCCATAATATTCCGTTGGACTGATTTCTGTGACATCGACCCATGTTGTGTACAGATTTTACGTATGTTGTGAACTGCGCAGTGTGAACATTGAGCATAACATACAAACGTGATTTTTGTAGTCTATTAACTTGTAACGAGTACTACCATCAATCTCCACATTTGATTGATTGTTTGACTATATTAATGCAATCAAAATGAACCATAGTAGCCTCATTACATGTAATAATAATTTTCCCGTACTTTAGATACAATTCCAACATTCAACAATCAGTGTCTAGACCAACAAATCAACCATTTCTACATTAGAAAAACAAAGTTCTAACAAAAAAGATTTCGTAATTTTTTTAATATATTATCTATCCATTTACTTGGTGATTAAGACATAGCCAAACGTAGCCACAATCGCGTACATTCGCAACGTGCATACGAATCATTGTTTTACAGAGTCATTCTATAAATTATTCATACGACATCGACAAGCAAATGATCTCAGGAATCGTCGGTCAATAAGAATAACCTGTATTTTATCGAGCCATCATTGAAAGAATTGCTTCTTAATTCCCAATCAATTTAATTCTACGATAGACAAATCTGGTTTTTCATTTGGTGTTGTTAGATGTGATTCTTATTATGTAGTCGCTTAGTGTTTTATAGTTTCTAGTTTTAGTAGGTAACCTTTGACCAAACATTTCGTTTAATGTGGTTTTTAAGAAATTTGTACAAATTAATGACTGATTTATTGGTCTAGGTTAAAGGTGGTTATTGAGAAAACGTGAGTGTCATTTGTATTAAATGCTTCGAACAAAATCGAGGTTTCAAAATCTTAGATATTTGGTTGCAACAGCATACGTTTATATACACGAATAAACAGATGAAGTACATATGTACTTTACTTAAACAGTTTACAACTATTAAACTGTTTATATAGCCCATGTACTCATATAGGTACCTAAATCATTATTTACCTCATCGGGTAGAAAAACAAACAGAGGAGGTTATCTAGCGAGTACCGATAGATACCAGAGAGGCAGAGGTCGAGACTTGTGTACATGTAATCAGACATATCCTTCCTATTTTATGTTATATGTTCAACATCTATTTAGTTCCTGCGCACACATATTAACAACATAAAATATATCGGTGGAGGCGGATACTAAATATAGAATTTTGACCATGAAGCAGATACAAAGAGGAGATGTCATAACTGGATTTCCCTTTATCATAATGCGTGACAATTTAAGGAGAGCGCGTGGCGTTACAAACCACGCCCCATTTCTTTTTTCCATCTAGCAGTCCGATACTACAAATACGTTGCCAGCTGTCCACACTTTAATGTGCCATTTTCTGAGTACTTATAACCTAGCTATACCTTTTTACTTGTAATGTCATTGGGCAGGGCCCATTTGTTTTGTCACAGTGCACAATCACAGTATAGCATCTCCTCTTTGTACTTGCTTCATGATTTTGACATATTTTGTATCACACTTATGTCAACTAGCCAAATCCATGCCACGTTTGAGACTAGCAATGAGAAGGTTGGTGTCGGTAGACGAGATTTTTACAAAAGCTGAAGAAGCTTAATAATTTCTGCTCAATCCTGCCACAGTTTATTAGAAACGAGTAAAGCGTGATCCTGTGCATCTATATAAAGGATCACTACGAACAAATTAACTGCTGCATTAATTTGCAAAAGATTTTCTACAATTAAATGAAGTAACATACTAGGCAGTGCACCTTTTGCACCGGGTTGAAATGAAAAGACTGCAGTTCAAACAGCATCATCCAAGAAAGTCATTCACCATTGCTCCTCTAGATAACCAAACAGCACAAGACGGGCACTGATGACTGATGACGTCATTGATTACGTCACCACCCATAATCACATCAGCAGTCGCTCGAGTGACACATCCATCTTTATATAACATCACAGATTCGGCAGATACCGTGACCTTTGCAACTAGGTATAATTATATGTATTATTACTTCTGCGAATTAAACATTTTGACATAGGTCACCGTTATCACTTGTTTCGCGTATTTTTTTAATGTCAATAGTAAGAGTTAATTGGGTTAGTGACGTTTTTTGGAAAGATACTTTATACGCAAGTATACTGTAATTAATACCGATTGTGTTATTGGTGATGTGGTCACGAGTTTTTTGACTTTGACCCTCGGATCGAGTGCATTATGGTAAATATCGAAATTATTGTATCATTAAATTCCTTATGCTTTATTATGGAATAGGGGGTAAACGAACAGACGGATTAACTGAAGGTAAGCGATCAGCACCGCCCATGGACATGGACACTCGCAACACCAGAGGAGTCACAGGTAAGTTGCCAGCCTATTATGCTTTATGCATCCTAAGTTTGAATAGAATTAATATATTTACAATATTTTCTTTATAAGACTGTCTGTAGATAATGAAATCGTTTAAGAAAACTTGTCCTCAACGAAAATAAACGCTAAATACCCGGCCAGGCTGTCTACTAGATCCGGTTGGGACAGAAATAGATTAGAATAACAATAACAACCATAACAAACACGTTGGACCAGTCTGTTTGATACATAACGTAGTGTCACGTTTGGAAATACCCACCAGATATATTTAATGTTAATGATATAAGTCCCATACAATAAGGGCTATTATCCTATACCAGATATCATTCCAGACTATGCATGTCTGAATTTTCAATATCGAAAATACCCAAGATAGCACCTACGGCTTCTTGCCACTGACCGACAAGACAGACAGACTCTGTTTAACAAATCACCACAATAAACCGAATAGTAGATATAAATGTATCGTCGACACTCCCCTTTACAATTTGTGGCAACACATAACAAGTGACAGATGACAGAAGTCCCACATAGAC
This sequence comes from Spodoptera frugiperda, assembly GCF_023101765.2. Taxonomy (NCBI): domain Eukaryota; kingdom Metazoa; phylum Arthropoda; class Insecta; order Lepidoptera; family Noctuidae; genus Spodoptera; species Spodoptera frugiperda. The sequence continues at coordinate 10,720,939 of NC_064221.1, forward strand.
GATCGACAAATAAATCAATGGATGACGTTATAAATCCTACATCACACATATGAAGTTTACATGCGAATAAACGTGGATAGAAGATCCCAACGAATGGGCAGAAAACCCGCTAGGCACGATCACATTGCCTGGTCAGAGGATGCTTCTATTCTTAGGAAACTTTACTCTCTGTTCCCTAAAGTCGGGGACACAATTCCGGGGGACCGTTGATTTATTAGTTGATTGTCTATATGCGACTTCTGTCATCTGTCACTTGTCATGTGTCGCCACAATTACATAGCGCGTCACTTACACAACACGAGCTAATGCACTCAGCTCGACAAACACACACTGCAAATACAGTAATATATACCAATACTAATATTGACGGCTCCATTCAATCACTATTTACTTAACCACTGATTATCTCGCAATACTAGAAGTCATGCCGTCCTACTCTAATATTCTAACGATCAGAAGGCCTACTACAAGTTTTTGTTTTATTGAAATGTTAGATCTCTGATTGGTTGGTTAATTGGAGCTGACCAATCACAACGTCGAACGTCATAGACGTGTCGATCGCGTTAACGTAAAACAATCTCGCATTAGGCTCTCAATAAAAACCTATATTAAGTCAGTTGTCCTTATACATGTGTGTTCCATCGTAGGCCTCATCACTGCTTAGGTACTAGACAAGTTACGGTTAGGCCATTTTGTAATTGTCAATTCGAAACATTCAAAGTGAGTTGATAGCGGTCAATCATGTCTTTGGTTTTAAGAATAATCACGACTAATAACGGATGGAAGAGATGTGATTGACAATTACACAATAGCGTAGCTTGTCAAAGACCAAACTCCTAAAGGTAGAATTTTGATTTAAACTTCATACATACTACTTGTAATAGTCTAAAGTCTTGTCGGTAAATAATTTATGGAGACTGGCCATAAAATAGAATGGTAAACAGTGAAATACTTTTTTACGTTAGTATGTGTAGCAGTGACGTCATAATAAATTAGTAGTACTTAGTACATGTGGAGGTGTGTATCCAATATTTTCGACAAAATATGCTTTCGCACCGTGACTGAGTGATATTTTTGTTTATCTGTAAAATCTAAGATGGCAGGGGTTCACAGATATATATATTTTTACAAGTAAGTAATTTACTTATCATTAATGATCACGTCTTTTTATCCCTAATATATTTTATTAACTTGACGTGCAATACATGCGCGTGCGCAATAATATAAGAAACCTCGAGTTCCTCGTCAAACAGTTACGTGAGTAAGCCGATAACATAATAATTTATAAAGTACCAATCTAATTTAGCATATTTTACCAAAAAGTGTTACTAAATGGCTAATAACTTCATAGCACGACATCCCTAAATCACCCACTTCTGACAGAATAAAAAGGCCATTTTCCCTAATACTACTTCTTATGTATTTTCATTACCTACCGAAAACCATATGAATCCACAACCGATTGTTAAGATTATAATCTTATCAATCGGTAATACATAATTATGTATCATTATCATCTCGATCATCAGCCTGTACGTTATGCACCCACTGGTAAGAAAGGGCTGCTTATCACGAATGAGCATTAATTACCTCCCTTGTTCAAGACAGATTGTTGAAATAAAGCACGTACCTGATAATGGTTCCACTGCTGCAGCAGATGGTGGTGGCAGGCGGCGCATGCGCGCACGGTGCCCTGCGCGTCCTTGGGCCGCGAGCGCGGCGGCCGCGGGTGCTGCTCGCCGAAGATTGGGAAGTACGCCTGCTTGTTCTGGAACATCACACGTCTTGCTTTAGTATGGGATAACTCTAATGTATAAATTTACAAACATTGTGCCTTTAACACTAATACAAAGAGGATTTACATTGCGATATATAACGAAAATGGGTCCAATCTTTATTGGACAAAAACAACCTTGTTCCTTATTGTTGAGTGGATTACCTACTTGATGAACGTACAATACTGGCCCTACCCTGAAAGCCTTTAAATTTTACGACGATGAAGCAAAAATTTCGTACTGATTTTCATAATTTCACAATGGCATGTAACCAAAAGCTGACAGATGAGCTACGGACAACTCAACTAGATGTTTGTCCACCAAGTACGGAAATAATGCATCGCCCTACCTACAATTTACATTCTACATACACGCAGCAATACGCATCCTATTTCTAAACATGGACTCGACTAATGAGTCGGTCTACTAGGTACCATCACTAATATAATATTTACAGTAGTTACGTCTCGGAACTGAACCCGCGACTCCTGACCCCGATAAGAGGTCTCGAATGGCCACTCGAGCTATAAAGACCTCCAGCCGATTACAACTATCGAATAGGGCTCCGTCGTCACTGTCTTAATTAACAATGTACTATTATTTTAATCGAGGGATTATAACTACCTATCTACTAAGACTAGGCTAGACATAAAATAATATTAAGTTGATTTTCCAAACGGCTGCATCAAATCATTAATCTTTTAAAGATCTTAAAAAAAATAGTATCGATAAAAAATCTTCAAAATATCGATTAAAATCGGGTGAGTAATAAACGAATTTTTACGATCGGTTTAATAACTACGAGGAGTTTAATCGAAATAATAAACCGAATTTAAAACGATCTGTTAGTTAACCGATCCTTAAATACTTTACATCGATTCAGGTTTGTATACAGACATTATCTAGAACTAATTTCTAAAATCTGTCTTAATCCATTCTTGGCTGATGTGCCAATTTGGGAACACAATAATTACGAATAAAAACGTATTCTAGAGTAAAAATGGCTAATGTATCTAATAATGCGAATAAAGTAACGGGTTAGTCTAAAGATTCTGGACTGGGATCAGTTGTTGATTTCCACCGTTAATTTATTAGTGTTGAAAACAATCACCACGTTTATCGAGTGGTTGCAAACGCGACTGCTAAGCAAAGATGATGGGTACATAATACCATTCCCAACACAGCTTAACATAGTTTCGGTAGGTTCCTGTTCCTTATTGGGCGGGAGGAAACGCCCGGGTGTCATCACTGTGAGGACCGCCCGGAGGACACGGTAGAACATACGGTGGCGGTGTGCCCTGCGTGGGCTGAGCACCGCCAAGTCCTCAGGGATGTGGTCGGCGACGGCGACCTCTCGCGCCCGGCACTGGTTCAGGCCATGGTGCGGAGCGAGAGGGACTGGGATGCCGTCTCCTCCTTCTGCGAAGCAGTCGTGCTAGCTAAGGAGGAGGCGGGGCGCGTGAGAGAACGAACCTCTTCACGCCCCAGCCGTCGCGAGAGACAGTCCGGGCGTCGGGGATCGCGAGACGATCTCCGGCCACCGTAAGTGCGGGCCTGCGGACGGCGAGCAAGGGTAGCTCACCGCCCGAACAGAACCAGACCCGTGCGTGCGGCGCGTCGCGTTCCGCGCGCGCCTCAAAGAGCCATCAGACCACCACAGATGGGGCCCAGCAGGGCTGATGCCTGACCCGGAGCTGCGGACTACCTAGCGGGTTTACCGGGGCTCCGGCTCGAAAAGCAGGAGAAGGAACGGGGTGGTTTTTAGTCAGTAAGAGTCTGACACTCCCTCTCGCCTCACCCAAGGCGAGAAAAGTCATTGGATGATTTTCCCCCCTCAAAAAAAAAAAAAAAAAAAAAAAACACAGCTTAACATAATTCTTATTCCTAGTGAGCAATGTACCAAATACTAGGTATTCAAGTAAATATCTTTGTTAATCCGAGCGCTAAACCATTCGACATTCAGAACCACCTTCGTCTTCTCGTGACTGTAACATTATCGCATCACTTCAGTAACGGTATTATCTAGATTCGACATTATGCAATGCTATAGGTAAACTTACTATTCATAATATCACATGATTACATCATAACCACATAGCATTATGGGTGTTATTCCCGTAGCGTATTGGATGGCAGTGGTTCCATCTAAAACATTGATTTTATCCTTCTAACGTTGTTTTTAAAAACATCGTCACTACATAAAGTTGTATGTTATTGCACATGAAATTATACACAGGAGTAGGTGTAAGTATATATTAGGATGATATTGAACATACTATCATACATTTCCATATTTAACACAGATGATTATGAGCCTCTTTTATAGCTTGAAACTAATCGAGAGACCTCGTCGAATACCTAACCATTTCTACAAGTTTAATAGTCGTATTTGTTTTTATATACTATACATAAAATTGGATATATTTTAATTTTATTTCATATCATTTAATATGAAATAAAATTTGAACCTGAAATGACAAAAAATTTACCGGACTTGTACCGTGTGGACACACCCACTTTTCGCCGAAATTCTGACACAATAAGAAATGCTATTTCTATGTCATTACGTTTCAAAATCGTCTGTATATTTCACTCCAAACCACAGTCACGACATTCAAATTGTTAAACTAAACATAGAATAAATAAAAAAATAACGCCACAGTGACAGTTGCTATGTACATACGTTTTAATGTAAACAAGATTATGTAAAACATAATTTTGCATAGCCGTGAATATTGTGAGACAAATGTTTTATAAATAAAATAAGTAATTACATTCATTATGTATCATTAGAACGTTACCTTGACGTCATACATATATTGGGGTCAAATTGGAATAGGATAATACTTTATTTCGTACAATCTTGACGGTGATATTTAAACTGATGTAATATTGTAACTATTTTACATTTAATTCACTACAATATGTATATTAATTTTTTTAAGCGTTGCCCCACACTAAGATTTTCTAATGTATCGTGGGTGCGTTTATAAACTTACGAGTTCACATACACATGACACTCAAACCCGAACCAACAATGTATGGAGCACACAAAGAATTGACCCGTGCGGGAATAGAATCCTAATATTATATATGTGAAAGTAGTTTGTTTGGATGTTTGTCCGTCAATCACGCTGAAACTACTGAACGGATTTACATAAAATTTGGTATACAGACAGGATATGAGTATTTTTATCCCAGTAAATTCCTTATACATTCCACTACAGTAACAATAATTCTAAAGAATTAAATCTAAATTCTAGACATCCCTAGGCCACAAGTAATAATAATATACGTCTGTGTGTAGAGTAAACATCTGCACGTAGGTGACGGGTCAAAGAAAACATGGCGATAAGCCGTAGCAAGCTGACACAAGTCACACACCGCCCGTCATGAGAAATAGTTGTCGAAACCAGCCTCAGCAAGCCACTGGTTACAATCGGATTTAACTGAAACCAGTATTATTCAGTCCCCTCTTATCTATCGTTACAAAAAAAATAAATAGTTGTTTTTTTAAGACAAAAACCTTTAACCGTAACGTCTGAATTTAGTCTCCACGTGTTGGAGAGTTGTTTACTCGGACAAACAATATTAACCGAATTAAAAAATGGAGGTTCTCAGTTTGACCTATATGTATGTATGTCTGTGCGCGATTATCTCGCGTTTGGCTGAAACAATTTTTATACGTTTTCAGCATAGTATTTTTCAGACTTAGGAGAAGGTTTAGGGATATTATCCGACTTAAAAAAAACTGGAGGCGGTAAAGAAAATTGAAGAAATAACTTTGTTCTCTTTGATTTTTTTTTTTCGATGGGATCATAACTAAACACACTACAACTCCCATATACTTTATTTTTACTTATTAATTTTGAAATGCTGGTCTCGATTACATCAGTACCCTTAGTGCGAGTTTGCTTTACGCTTAAAGTTATCGAAATGCCGGCTCGAATATGCCAACCAATCAGAGCGCCGAACGCGATTATATGTGTATCACTTATATGTAGGTAGTATTAAATAAATACTTAGGTACTTCTTCAATACCAAATTAACGACTACACAATATTATTAAATTCAGTTTAATATTTAATATTTTTTTCAGAACGACTAAACTAGACGAATGACCTAACCAGGAATTATTTAATCATTTCCTATTTGACCTAAGTCATAAGTTTTATATTGTACTTATATAAAAACAATGAAACTGCGTTTGAGTTCAATACATTATTTTTTTTAATGTTCAATGACCTACGACTATAATTATTTATTTGCCAATTTCATCAATTCTAATTTATCTATTCATTATATTTAAAACAATGAAGATATATAATATTACCTTTGAGGAAACGTTATTTCAAAACTAATATCAAATGGATTAGCTGCACACATAATTATAATAAAATTAAAAGTATCATTATAATAATTCCTGTATCGCATAAATTACTCGTGCCATTAATATTTACAATTATTAAATCCATTATAAATTATAATGACACCTCCTTAATTTAGATATACAAAATGAGTTTGAATGCAAAAAATCTAGTTTTATTTATGGGATAATCTGGTAAATGTAGTATGATAGTCTGGTAAAGCAGCTCCGGGTAGTATGCAACACCTGACCATAATATATGTATATACAAGAGTTATTTACCCAGTCATGTGATGTCAATATCTCGGCGCAATTAATGCCAAAAATACCCCGTATCATGAGTGACCCAATTGACTCGTTTACAAACAATCGTACATTTAATTATCAATGACATAAAAACTGTTTTTAATTATGTAAACATGGTTACAATGGAATCCCCTGAAGTAAGTGTTGTATTTCTTCGAACATTTTGAGAGGAAACCTAATGCAATCCTAAACAATATTAGGTACAATTTTTTAGCGTTGATAAGTCTGCTTTTGGCCTCCAATCCGCTTTCTGCCAGAACGGCGAAGCGAAGATGTGGCCGAAGATGGAGCACACAGACTTAGAAAGTACCTATTCGCTCTGACCTTGAAAATACCAGACAAAAAGACAAATGGTAAAGCCAGTTGACATCTACTAAACTACTGAATAGAATTAGATGAAATCCATACAAAGATAGATTGTGATCTCAGACTAATTGCACAAGAATGTTGACTAATAATAGGTAAAAAAGAAAAAAAAAATAAAAAGCGCTATACGGGAAAATCCTACTTATTACAAAGTAGGTATATCAACATAATCATCACTCAAGTTTCCTATTACTAATACATTTATAAATAACTTATAAATAATAATATCCTGTTCCAATACTGCATAACACTTATAAAATACCATCTATTAAAGAATTATTGTGATTTGCATAGCATTTATAATGTGAGTACAATATTTATGATTGTTTTGTGGTCAGACGAATTATAGATAGATATGATAATTGGATTAGTATTACTGATTAATAACGTTGAAATGATTGTTCTTACCGGAACTATAGTTAATACAGTTTGACGTAGATAATATGAAATGAGTCAAGTGATAATAAGGAGGATATTAAAAGTGCTTGCAAAACTAATAACTGATGGACACAATCAGAATATGTGAAAAGTCGGACCTCATTTTAAGAAAAAATGATGTGATATAATTATGAATTTAATCTTCAAACTATACAATTAAATTATAAGCCCACTTAAATAGGGGCTTTCTTAATCCCCATACTGGTTCAGCGATAAGATCACAAAGAGGTCCATAAACATTTCTAGGAATCTGCATCCACTCGGATTCTGGTCACAGTTTAATACCCGGATCCATAATTCAAAAGGGACTTCCATAAAAGTACAAAAATAGCACAGCTACAATGTATGCCTGCGTAAAACCATTCCTATCTTAACGCTACGCGACAATAGGGGTCGGCAGTGCATCAGGGTGATAATGAGCCAAGTTTATTGTTATCAAAGTGTTATTACTGACTTTATTGCCGCAGACGTAGAGGTCACTATTGTTAGCTTCGAATTACTGGACATTGGTAGTTAGAACTAAATTCTAATGACTGATTATGTGGCCATTCTATGAATAATTTAATTTGTTATTATTTTATTACGTAATCTGTAGTTTGACGTCATGTTTTCTCTTGGAGGCGTTAGACTTATCGAATGACGAATCAATAATTCTAAGAATCAAAGGTTTGCAAAACAAAACTTTTCAGAAAACAACAACACAAACTTGTATGACAAATCTGCAAAAAAAACAACGTGTCTCATTTAGAGACCAAATTTAAAACTCCTAATGTTTTAAATTTTCCCACCGTAAGATACATTATGCTGACGACACAATAAATAAGACAGCACTTTGATAGAGAACTTCAAAATAAAAATACGATAAAACTGTAGTTCATCATGAGGGTAACGACTGTTCTCTGTAATTATCTGGGAGCACGGCAGTGGACGCCAAGTCCGAACTATATTTTCTTATAAATTATTTAAAAAAATGCATTGTTTACTGATTTAATTATTATCTATATATTAATACGTGATGCAAAAACTTTGTACCTCTTTTTACGAAAATTGCGCGGACGTAGGAGCATAAAATTTGGTACACTTATAGTTTATGTGTAGGAGAAGTCTAGAACGCAAATATTTTTCAAAAATAATGCTTATAAAGTACAATAAATTAATTATCAACATAATATCTACTAACATTAGTTTTTATGTATCTTTTATTTTCTGTTCAGCAGTCAAAAGCATGCATGCACATTTAACATGAACTGAACTGAAAATAAAAGATACTTTGGGGATGTTTGTCTCTAAATAGAAATTATTGTTTATTATTACATATAAAATGGAAATTTTGATTAAATATATTTCAAATGAAAATTAATTACCAATACACCCAAGAATTTCACCTCAGTCAAACAATTCTAAAACATAAATAAAAGTTTATAGCAATACACGATCAAAAGACCATTTCAACAAGAATCACTTTCCCATCAATATCACATTTCCATACAACCACAACATGCGTGACAAAGTCACAAAAGCTCGGACTTGGCGGTTTGTGTGTGCGATAACCTGTGAACTAGAAGCGCAAGGTCCGCGGCTGCGACAAGCGCGCGATATTTTCCACTGCGATAGCCTAAGACCGCGCCCTGCCCTCTCCGATAGCCTCTCTAGAGATATTTCAATTTATTGCCATCGGCTGACCGAGCGCTGATTGCTCACGTCATCGCTATTCTGTCCTGGATACACAGTGTACTGCTGATGCCTTTCTAGAATTTAGTTCATACGTCATCATGTGAATTGTGTTGTTTGTATGTAAAGTGCGTAATTACTGACTGCCTCATTGGTCGAATGATCGCCGAAGGTTCCGATTTCGGCCAAAGCATTACTGGACTTCGGTTTTTCGGAAATTTCTCAGTGGTAGAACGAAATCTGGAAATGTATCCAGTATATGGCAATAGTTTCACCCCTATTACATGAGACTTATAACACGAGTGGTGTAAAATGGATGTACATTATATAGCGGCATTACGTGCCGTAATGTGTACCTCTGCCTACCCCGTCGGGGATAAAAGGCGTGACGTCGACAAGTGCCCAATAATGATAGACCCTTTCAAGTAATCAATCTAGCTAACTAAACTACCTAACATGATAAATAAACATCGTGTGCGGTCTAGGGAAACAAATACTAAACACTTATCCATAAAAAAACCGGAATACCTACATACACTTATGAAAAAAAAAACATCATTTGCCATAATCGCCACACTTAGCAGACGGCTTGGGGTTCACGGTTGAGTCACCGAAAATTAAAACATACTGACACCCATTTATCTATAGCTGGTTCACACATAGGACATACTGAGTCCAAAGGCATTATTATTAAAGAATTTCAATCCTATCTCATATTTTAATGTAATAAAATCATGTTTAAAGGCTAACTGACATTGTGTTTATCCGAAATAAAGTAGTTACGATCCGGTTGAGACCGGCGGCGTCGGTCTACACAGATAATAACAGTATAAATAGCACGCAAATGAATTGTTTATATAACGTAACGACTGTGCATTCAGTATTATTAGGAATATTTTATCTATTTTATCAACGAGATTATGTTAAAAATAGAAATGCTACAAATTGTATTGTAAATCGTTGATTGTTGAGGGAAGAAGACAGATAATCGTTTAATCGTTATCTACCTTTCTTTTTCTTTCTAGTGAACATACAACGGCGATTTGTATCCTTAGTACAAGTTTGCGTTACGTTTAAAGTTATTTAAATGAGAGCGCGTTCGGCGCTCTGATTGGTTGGTTTATTAGAGCTGGCCAATCAGAGCACCGAATCACAATCGTTTCGATCGCTTTAAACGAAAAGTAAACTCGTATTAAGGGTACTGGTGAGCCAAAATTTCAACGATAGTCGTCGTACTAAAGTAACTTTGGTATAAGTTAGATTTTGGTTGGGAATCAAACCACCATAAACAACCACTTAAAAAAAACTTATCTTTGATAGTAGGATCAATTCTATATGACTCAAATAATGATCCAATAAAGTGCAGATATCACAACATATATTGGGTTAGAGACAAAGTGCGACTTTTGGAATTTGGACTTTGAGATCGTAGAGTAAAGTACAAATTACTAATCCCCGATAGCTTATTTTGGAAATTAACATGACTTTGCAAACTACAATAATTGTAGTCCTATTTCCTTTTGCCAGTTAATCAGTTATTGTTTCTGAACATAATTCTTTTTCATAGTTCTTGAGTAAGTAAATGTAAACGTTTGATACGCAAGTAGGCATTATTATAAACTAAGCATGCGTCTAGACATGTGACGGAGTACGGTGGAATATAGAACTTTGTATGTATAATATTACTTATGTGTGATATAGACCTATGTATAATGTAAACTTGTAATACTTTGTCACGTGGATAGTATAGATGCGATTATTTATTATTGAGCCTACGAGGATACAGGGCTTTAGGGTGCCGATTTAACCATGCGACATACAATTCTAGATTTCCTTTAAGTTTAAACCTTTGCAGTTCAATAGTACAATTAGTCAAATCCTAACAACGTCTATAATAAACTGTCTATAACATATTTTATTACTCCAGCAATAAAACTCAATGTTGCCAGACATTTAAGTAAACAATACGCTCACTAGAGCCATCTAGTAGCCAACACTGGAACTAACAAGGTCCGCACAGATAACGCGAGTACATACAGATAAAACAAACAATTCGATAAAACTGATGCCTCTCAGTAACAAAAGTCACGTGGTTCCGTTCCTTCTAGAAAAATCTTTAACTAATCTTTTTCGTATAAACCAGTTTCTTAATCCTTTAGCTCAAATCAATTAATTGAAGTATTTAACACAGATTCGTTTTTTACATTTATCTAACTCAGTTGACATAAAAACAAGATTAATTTATGATTAAAAAATACATCAAAACTAATTTAAAATTTCAGTTGTTTACTCTAAATATTATTTTATTTAGATAAATCTAAATATTAATATAAAAGATCATCCCAAATGGGCAGAATTAATTTTCGGCTTGCACTGATTTGATCAAACGGCAAGACTTGGCATGATTTTTAATAAAACTAAATAATATATTTTTTACAAAATGTTATCTTCCCGGGTTGTCAAATAAATATTAAAGTTTCGGTTACTACCAGTTATTGCTATTATTGGGTTACTTGATAAGAGAATGATTTAAAAAAAATATTTTTTTTCTTAAACTTTCCGACATTTGATTACTGATAACTACATTTTGTTATTACAATTGACCAAAAATAAGCTTTTATTTGTACCAAAACGTCTTGATTGGGACAGCAGAATAAGTAGCAACATCTTTAAAATTCTAATGACCTTATAATGATCCCCAAGTTATTAGACCCGCATGGGGATTATGGCACACCCTCTCTTAAACAAGACACTTCTGTTCAACGATGGTAGAATTCCTACTGAATAATATAATTTAATATAACTATAACTTAACTAAACAATCACGGTTTACTCACGCACATTATTGGGAGAAAAGCTTTACTAGTTTCGAGTCTCAGAGGGACTCTTCATCATGAGCAGCGTGCGCAGACGCGGCGACGTCGCGCACGCTAACTAGTAAAGCTTTTCTCCATTAATATACGTAAGTAAACCGTGATTTTTTACTTACTGCCGTACTCAGAGTCATTTAATGATTACTTAAACTATTCCTTAGTAAAGATTTTGTTTCGAAAACAATTGCTAACGACTGTATTAAGTAATCATTAAACGACTCTGTATGTGGCGGTTAATGTAGTATGGCTCACGATAGTTATTATAAAAAATAAAGCTATAACTTGCCGTAAACAGCTACCTCCATTTAGAAAAAAAGAAGCTAATATGAGACCAGTTCACAAATTACTCCACAATACACCATGACACAATGTGTGTCTGTTAAATATATTTGGAGTTATTATTTCCGTAGTAATATTAATACAAGCAGCGTGCTGTGGCAATATTTGTGCAGGCTGCAGACACGAGGAAGGTTTATACAGCTGGGCACGGACTGGTGAAAGCTGGTGCTATGACGCACGAAACTTGAAGACCTTTGAAGATCAGTAGTGTGTCCAATTTTATTGTAAATATTATATTCATATTTAATTATCAATTACAATAAATATGTTAAGACTGAACAAAGTCCTCCTTTATGAAAGAGGGTTTGTCAGAATCCCTCTCCCCGTCCCCCTTGCGCATATTGTTTCTTACTACTATCATGTTTTTTTTCGCAACTTTAACACAAACATCGACCGATATGTCAAGATCGAAATTCGTTCTTAGATAATAATAAAAGCTCAATTTCCTATTTGTCATAAAATTAGACAGAACCAATGTAACACCAAATATCTTCATTCTAGCCATCCACTTCCACATTACCTCACCTTATATGACTTGTAAAAACTCGAATGCAAAGCATTACATAGAGCCAATACCGGTTTAGTATTTACAAAATATAATAGACTGTAAATTACACATTTGTATGCATAGAAACAACACGTGTAAGAGTGTACCTACACGGTGCATTCAACTTTATCATTTCATCAGGCGGCGTGTTTTTATTATATTTTTATTGATTACACAAAAAAAAACAAATAAATAAGGTGAATACCCATATCTAATTGATCTATACGATGCAATAGAATGCAATAGTTATCAAGTAATTACCGATTTTGTTTCCAATATTACAGTATAGCCTATATCTGTGTCTAGAGTAAGTAAAACTACAGATAAATAGTCGCAAAACGTCTTTTTCATCTCCGAAGAGATTGGTTAAGTCTTTGACTGCCCATAGAAAACTATTGAAGGCAAATCCTCCGCTAACGTCGGTCACCGGTGACCACCACGGCATTTAAAGTGTTAAGTGTACATTGTGTACCAGATACGAGTTTCGTGTTAATAAGGGGGTGAGAAAATGCGTATCGTGTTGAGTATATTGTGGTATGCACATTGTAGCTCAACCAGTTCACTGGTTTTGCCAAATGTCTGAGCTAATCAAGTTTTACTGGCGGACAAGGCACATTGCTCCAGATATAGTATTTGTCAAAAAAAATACGACACGAATAACAAAATAGACTCTTCAACTACTCAACTGAATTGAAAAAAATTGCTTTACCAGGTTGCTTTAAGCGTTATTTTTAAAGAATCAAGGTATATCAAGAAAATCATTTTAAAATGTCTACTTCTACTGAGGCTAACTAGGAGATTAGTCACCTGAAAAGATATAACCATTGAATAACCTGCCTTTTGAGAAGAATGAACTCGACAGTGGGGCTCCAGTAACCTCCCTATCACGGCGATGCAAATCTATACTAATATTTATTGTTTGATTGTTTGTTTGAACGCGCTAATCTCCGGAACTACTGGTCCGAATCGAATAATTCTTTTTGTGTTGGATAGTGCATTTATCGAGGAAGACTATAGGCTATAAAACATCACGTTATGAGCAATAGGAGCTGGGCAGAGCGGGTGAAACCGCGCGGCAGTAGCTAGTAATAAATAAAAAGTTAACTTAAATGAATAGTTACCGATTTATCCTTAGGCTCCTTGGTATGCAGGTTGTACAGGGTACCCCGTTTGTACTCGTCGCCGCATACGTAGCACACCTCCGTCATAGAATTCTTGTCCGGCATGGAAAGGTCCAGAATATCACGGTCCGAACTCGAATTCGAGTTGCCTGAGTACACCGATACCGTCGATCTGTAATCAGTGAGGTTATGTGGTGAATAAAAACGAGAACTAGCTTTATTTTTAAGCATTAAATAATGAGCTAAACATATTATTGATAGCAATACTAAAATCACTCAATCACCTGATAAATGTGAACATAGAACGTAATTAGAGAGTGGTGAAACTTAGAGGGACTAGAGATTACAAATTTTGATTAGAAAAATTAAATGATTAGATATCGAGAACAAATTGATAACCTAAATACATAGATTAATTGTTTACAAACATAAAAGTAGAGGCTTTTTGCAGCACTAGCGACCTCTAGCAATGCAAAATCACTTGAAAACTTTACCATCGAAAGCCTTTTGCAGCACTAGCGACCCCTAGCGGTGCAAAAACCCTCGATAAGACGATTAAGTATTTACCTAATGGGTTGTAAATGTAGTGTAGCTGACCTGACGGCGTCGAGGTAGCCGGCGGGCTCGGAGGCGCCGGAGTGCTGCGAGCCCACCGAGATGACGGACGGGTCGCGCGCGCGCAGGTCCAGCACTCCCTCTTCCTCCGCGCCGCCGCCCGTCGCGCCGCCCGCAGTATTCGCAGCGCCTGTCCGCTGCTGGAAGTTCATTAGGATCGCGAATTAATTTAACTGTGTTACACAAATGGAATATTGCAGTGTTCTTTTAGTACAGTTATGGAGAAGTCATGACCCGCAAACTATCAGTCTGGAATCCACGAAAGTACCTCTAACTAATAAACAAGTAATTTTGACCAGTGTCAGACTACTCTAGAGTTCTTCTAAGTTCTTAAAATACTCACATTATTAAACTTATGCACATGATTCTGGTCCTTTTCTTCTTTCCGAAAATTGTCATTGGCGGGGTGTGGGGGCGCATCAAGGGGATAAAGGGGGCGCGAGGTGGGGCGCGGGGAGGAGGCTGCCTCCTCGCGCGCGCCCTCGCCTGACAGGCCCAGTACCTGCGCCGCGTACTCGCCTTGGAACGACATGTCAGCTCCTGGAATCGAATGAAAAATACTATCAGTCATGATCCTATTGATTCTGTTAGAAATAAAAAAAATAGCAAATAATCTCAAAAGTCCTAGTCATTTCCTTTGTCTTCGGGATGAATTGGAAATGTCCAAGCAGTTAATCTGCTTGATGCAGCTAATGAGAGGTGAGATTCTCAACATTCTAATCCGCTTCGCTATCTAAAATGAAATTACATGTAGGTGCGTGCTCTTGCGCAGCCGCACTGGTCTAGTCGAAATACTTCGAGTGTCTCGAGCATACTCTCTGGCTCTCCGGCTAAGTAGTAACTTAGTCTTATCCAGCCTAATTAAAAATAACCCAGGAGAAAAAATATAGAAAGTAAGTTGTAATAATTTCGTAGAACAACCGCCATTCATTTCTACAAGGCCTCAAAAACAGCTTTCCGCGTCCAGTATCCTTTGGAATTTCCATACAAAAAAGCAACTACCGGTCGGTTAAACGGTGAGCATTTAAATTATCTCAAATTACTAGCTTTGAGACCACGAACCAATCAGCTAAATACCTGTCTTTACACAAAACCAACTGTCAATTACCATTAACCGAGTACAAGTCAATTATGCGGCTATTACGATCCTATACATTATAATGTAGTGTGCAACACGTACGTAGGTATACGTAGATCCATTCATGGATCGGGTGCGCGCGACCTCGGCGCAGTAGCAGTGAAAGTGCCACCGTAATCAGCTGACCGACTGAGTCCAATTGCTGCGCGGTGCGTTTTATGTACAGAAGTATCAATTGGGACGTGACTGAATAAACATACTTTTTGAAAAACTAAAAGTCTAAGAAACGCCATCATGGAAGGTTGTGTAAAAATTATTTTTTCTAAATTCACAATTTCAAATCATTCAATAACAATATAAATTGCTTCAGAAAAATGTTTTGTAAAATATTGCGAAATTTTGCACATAAAATGAGAAAAAGTTACATCTAATAAGACAGTTTTAAATAAGCATAAAACTTCGAAAGATTTCTCTTGAACTGCGAGTCTCTAATCTAGACGAAACTTATTGTACTTCTGAATATCTTAAGCATCGTAATACCTAGTGAACTAAACTATAAACCCAGCAGGTTTCTGGTAGCGTACATTACTGGAACACGGCCGTTAAGATAAGGCCACATAGGTCACAGCGCCGGGGAAACACTGTTAAGGGCAGCCAATTACATTAATTGCGACAATTATTCGCGAGCTAAACGTTTCGGGGAAAGAATGGAGGAAAGGGTTACAATGTACGGAGTTCTGATGGCCTCTTTAAGTCAAATATGTCATGCGACACCAGAGCCCGGATATGGAAATAACGACATACTTTCCTCTCATAAAGGAAAGGTTATTGAGAGATTTATAAGCCGAACACAATGGCAGCAGAATCTTTTAACAGTGTCTATGAAAAATGCGCTTTATGTATATTTACAGAGAATAAATAGTCGTTTATAACAATATCTATATAACTGGCAACGTTCAACCATTTATTTAGCATTTTAAGATGAAAATGGTGTCTCTAGGAGATCGTTCCCATACAATATATTAGGTACAAGTAAAACGTTTGAGCAATAGATATTAGATACCTACATTACTAAAGGCGTCGCGTGGCTAACAATACGAAATATGTCCTATTGAGTACAAGCAAACTATTGTAGTTTAAATAAGGCATTGTTCAGTGTTATTCGCATGACTATTACAAATGGGTAAACTAATTTCACCGTTATATTGTTTGACGATGGAAAAATCCACGTGGAAATGTACAGTTATAGTCTATATTGGAGTGTAGGTACTGTACTGCACAGGTATTTTCTTTAAGTCTTTGACTATCGATAGATAAGTGTTAAAGGCAAATTGTCCCCTAACGATGCATGAACGATAGTTAAATTAAATAATTTGGACGGCTTACTCACGTTAAAGGTGCGACAAGGTTATCCGACTAGTTTCAAGTCACGCCAGGGATCATAATCATGAGCAGAATGCACGACAACCGACCCAGTGCGTGTTTTAAGCCCAATAGACTTCGTTCAACAATTGAGTTGTTTCGAATAAGCTGACTGACAAGATCGCCGCAGCGTAGTATACAGTTGGGTTCAAATCGAAATCTTTCTTAATGACAATTATTTTCTTCTTTATATGAATTAGGTAAAGTATCAATTAGGATTGTACCTGTACTTTTTCATAGTAAAAACGTTTGTTAACACGTAAGCCACAAACGCGACCAATGAACACTCATAGTCGAAGATTCGTCATTCAACATACTTTCCTTATATTTCGCGAAATAACTCATTCGGTGCAATTCCGTTCATTGCACCACTAACATAATTGCAAAATCTATTTAATTTGACTACATTTTGTGTACTTTGTTACTGCGGTACTTATAAGTAATTACCGCAATGATTTTGAATAGGTATTACATAAATTCAGGGTAGAATATTCCAACATGCTAAGTCGATAATTTTTTTCCTTTTTTCAGTCTATACGCTCCCCTAAAAGAGCCTTCAAATTGAGCGTTTGTCCAGGGTAGGCGTTCGATAACACATATGCGCCTTGCAGACGCGGCGTAGGAGCAGACTTTGCGCAGGTTTTTTCAATTTGAAGGCGCTCTAAATCCTACCTAAAATATTTCTGTACTGAGCCGCTTAGACATAACCCTCACGTCCATAATTCATCCTTAGAAAGAACTTCAATAAAACACCCACCATATTAAATAGCTACAAGCAGGTTACGTAACTATAAATAGAATATAAATTACATAGAAACACGCTGGAATCCCAACGGAGCATATCTAAATACTAGGTAGATAAGAAGTTTGCCGACACCTCGGCTATTAGTCTCAAAAAGATAATTACGTCTAGGGACGAACGCGAGCGAAATACTTCTTAAGAAAACTGCAACTTTGTATTTTGTATCTGCTAGTACTGTTTTATATTTATTAGTTTCGTGCAGTTGAGCAAATGAACTATAGGGGATTAATACCTTTTAGAAAGCCATAAGCCCTCTTGCCAAAGCATTCTATTGGTAATTTTTCATAACTAGGTTAGAGGCGGAATTGAATCTTTTTATATCTTTGATAGACGAATCCAATCTGCCCTTCACAACCCACCAGTCATCTAGCATTGTGACAAAATGCCGTATCACACCTTAGACATGACACAAAAAGTCGACGAGATCGACCTAATTCGGTTTAATAGCGTACTTATTCTCAGTTTGGTGAAGTAAACCGTAGCGAAGTATCGCATTAGTCATGTCGTGTGAACAATACAAAGTTCAGTATGCAACGACTAGAACCGGTCCGAGCCGCTTAGTGGAACTTCACTTTTATTTACAGAGACTAATTCGATGCAATCAGGGCTGCCCCGAGTCGCCGACACCGATGTTCCTCTCTTGTTTTTGTTTGAGCTTACGTCGCGTCGGTGTTACTGTGTGCTTAATGTGTTACACGTTTTGTAGTTGCACGCTTAGGGTTAGCCATTGTTGGAATTAATGTGGCTGGGACTGGAGTTTGTAATCAAATTGCATTTGTTGGACTGTGACTTTTAGATGAATTATCATTTCTACGCATGTACGTTTTCACTTATTTGAATTATCTTTTCAGATGCTGAAGCGTCATTAGTTAACAAGCGTGAGAATCCTTAATATTCAATTCATTTTACACAGAATTTGTAACTCCTACTTCAAAAAAAATTGCGCTATGGTGGTGCAGTGCAGCGTTTCGTGGCAACCTTTAATCGTCGAGCGGCGGCCAGTCGTATTTATATAACATCAAAGAGTTGGTACCCTGTCGTCTGGCCGAGCCAGTGATTCATATTTCATCAACGGTTGACATATGACATGCTCGCCACCAATAGCTAGGGCACCGCGCTCCGACGTGGAAATTCCCCTGAGGGAAAATTATTGATGAAATATTTTCTACCACAGGTTTTAGTCCAAGCCTTACTCTCAATACAGGTACATTTATAATATTTAGTAAATCACGTCGCTTAATCATGAAAGTAACTAGTGAAACGTGTTTAATAGTAGCTAGTCATGACAGTTGACACAAATTCTTGTAATTAGTTCGGGTGAAATATAACTGGGACATTAAAGTAACGTGATATGGAACCATCACTAATGATATGTACTACATTTTCAAAATAGACTCGTGTCACAAACAAAATAGTGAAACATTACCGAACGTACTGAGTTCTCTATTTATCCCTTTGTAAACAGTATGTTATACAATGTTAAAAGTTAACTGCAGGTCAATTAATAGTGAATGAAACCTCATCGTTTTCATTAACGGCTCTCATTAAACTATAAATGAGCGTGTGACGGCTTTGGAGAGAGTTACTCACATATATGTATCTGTATCTACTATGTAATATTATTGTAGACAGATTGCAATACAGTTGAGATGTAAAATGTCACTAAGAACTTTGACTATGTAACAATTTTGACTATGTTACTTAATGGTATGGGCTAAAGCAAGAGCGACTGACTGCCGCAAAAGCGTGAGTGACTAAAATTACGTACACCTCTTAATATTTCCGAAGGGTATAAAAACCCTGAAATCTTAGTCACAGGCTTTATTACACATACCAGGACAGTTTTTAATCCGATTCTACTACGAAGGAGCCCAAAACCATAGCTTAACACCGTCCTGTCTTAGGGATCAAAAGACTGAACAACTCACAGAACATCGATACCATGGATATTTCAGCAACACTATAGCCTATAATATGTATGGAAGGTATCCGCCATAACAACACACAACCACGCTATATCTCTGCCGGTACTATATCATTACAGACGGACCGTCATGTTTACTCTGTGCGACATCAAAGAGCTCATTGCTATCGGGGCTACGTCCTATGGGGGACGGTGGCACGGTGATATTTGAAATTATTTGACTGTCTGGCTCCTTGGTTATTTCAATTAGACCGCATATTTCAATTAGAACTAAATCTCTAACGGCTACGTAAACGCATATTATTTGTTATCAACTAGCAAACCTGGCGAACTCCGTTTTGTCACCAATGATTTTGCCTGATTTCCTGCTTTTCTCTTGTTTTTTTTCCTAAATTTTCTTTGCTATAAACCTCACGGAGCCTGAGACCTTTTCAACGAATGCAAAACCGTGGAAATCGGTTCGTGAGCTATAGCGTCAGAAAGGGAAACCCGACTTATTTTTATATTACCTATAGATGTAACATTTCCTTTTTGACTAGACTAGAATCCCATGTAATAGAGGTGAGGTTATATAACCAACACAACTCCAGGCTCCTTGTTGAATTTACGGAAATGTGGAAAAGTCCCAATAGTACTTTGCCCGAAAACCCTGTCCACTAGACCGAAGAGGCAGTCAAGCAAAAACTTAAAACGTTGTTTCGAAGAGAAGCTATTTGTCAGCATTGGTATAAAAACAAGAAGTTATATCTAAAGTACAGTACGTACATAAAACTTCCCTAGTGACTATGTATCAATCGATATGACAAACATCATATTATCGTTTATTTATATCTAAGTTATTGCAACGAAATACCGTGCCTATTAATGCTTCTATGTAGTCATTAAAATTTTGCATATTATAATATGCTATTGTTTGTGTATATTTGTCTACGGAAGGAAAAAGCGTTATTGAGTAAACAATTTTCATTTATTGTGTAGTTAAAACAGCATAAATATCCAAATAGTGTTTTCAATATATTGAAAAGAATTGAATCGAAATAATTTAACTGCTACAAACAACACATTGTGCTGCAGTTCCATTGAAAAATATTTTTCTCATACAATTACCAGAAAAACTATACAATATCTTTATCAATCCGTTTCATAATAACAATGTATACAATTTTCAGACAAATAATTGTTCATTGCCGCCTTCATTGATTTCTACATATATTACATTCTACATATACTACAGATTCTACATACTTAGTCCAAGAGGTTCATCGGATCCGGAGCTGCGGACTACCTATCGGGGTACCAGGGCTCCAGCTCGAAGCAAGAGTATGAACGAAGTACATAGTTAGAGTCTGACACTCTCTCGCTTAACCCAAGACGAGAGAAGTCATCGGATTATGACTCTTATTATCCGACAAAAATACTGAACCAGCCGTCTTCGATAGATTACCAACTTAATCTCGAAACAATAAAGTAAAAACTCCATTATAGTATCAGTTGAGGTTAGCTTGACGTGCTGCCTTCAATTGATCACGTGTAGTGCGAGGTGACCGTAACTCAGTGAGCAGTGGGTTGGCAGCGCTGGTGACACGTAACCAAACAAGCCATTGTTCCGATGGTGTGCGCGCCACAATGGTGTTCCACGAAACGCTAAGTAAACATCGGTTATATGGCTCTCCTATCAGGAGTTGACCACGAATTTTGTTTGTAGCATATCGCAGTTTCTTTTTTGGACTTGTTAAGTTTTTACCCAGGGATTGGCTAAAAAAATACCGTCGAGACACAACAAACGCATAAATATTAGAGAGTTTTCATACATCCAACCCTCTTGTACCTTTGAAATAAAAATTCCCTCTTCATTTTAAAAACATAATGTAAATAAAATTCACAACCCAAAAAGGACCAACTACAACCTCTGTATATACAGCGTGTCCTAAAAGAGGACAATAAAAAAATAGGACACTTTCCGTGCGTCTATCATGGCGTGGCTCAGCCGAGACAAAAGAGTGCCGTGGGAGGGCTCAGCCTCCCGGATAATCCGCCAGGGGGCGCTTTGTACGACACGACCCGTTTTGACAGTTGAAATAATGTTTGATAACAATTTTTAAGGACATTTTTCGCGGAATGTTATTTTTTGCTTGAAAAAATGTTGGATGTTACATTTTTATCTCAGCTCGTGGATCAGCTTTGTAAGAGAAGCCGCATCTATTTAAATTAATCAACCTTTTAAGAATATTCTTTTGATAATTTATGAAGATATATTTTTTTGTTTGTCTTTCTTTTTTTTGTTTAATTTTCCTTTATCTTTTGCTAGATATTACAAACGAGGATGATTACAGTAGACATGGCAACGGTAATCACACAACATTTCTGCGAGATAACAAGGAACGTCGATATTTTTAACTAGTGGCCATAACTGTCAAAACTAGTATATGTCACGTCACGCGGCAACGCACCACAGCACCCGATACGGAAACAACGCGAAATGAAAAAAACATGTACGGAACAAAAAAGAGAACAAAAGCAGTTGTTCCATGTCCACAACATGATTCTCATCTCCTTTGTTTTAATATTATTTATCTGGCGAGGCGAGCCGAGGCGGAAAGGCGTTGGATTTACGACGGCCATTCCAAGTAAATCGGAATGCAACGTTGTTGTACAATCGTAGTGACGCCGACTGATCCGATGCGTTTAATAGTCCAAGTAGATGCATACGTTGGGAAGACAGTACGTTGCAAGTAATTTATTGCAGCGGGAGATTTAAGGACGTGCCTGTCGTGTTCGAGGTACCTATGCAGTCTCCTTAATGGGTAGACGTCTCGTCTCCCATGATACCTATATGCATGATTGAATTCCCGAGGGGACGGATGGAGGGAGCGGACTTGGACCACCTTTGACTATTAACTTTGTTAAATATTTTTAATGAGCTGGACAGCAACTTTCAAAAATCGTGCAGATAGGCTAAGTTCTATATAAGCACTTCATTGATCATTTATTCGCATGTAGAACTGTGCTAAATAGTCACTATGGAAGCAGACTTTGTAGTTAAGACTAACCACCATACTCAGCGTCATTTAATGGTTACTTAATCCAGTCCTTATCCCACAAAATCGTCACTAAGGAATAGTTTAAGTAACCATTAAATGTATCTGAGTACGGCAATAAGATCCCAAAGGCAGGATACCCTGTCTAATTTGTACCTTTACCGCAATACACCAACATTCAGCATCATACAAATACTGTACTGACCTATGAACGGTTTCCCATCGAGCCTCTTCATCCAGTAGAACCGCTGGCTGTGCGGCTTGTTCTCGCGGTCGTACTGCTCCCACTGCTGGCGCAGGAAGGTGTAGCAGACGCAGCAGCATTTCACCGTGCCCTCCTCGTCGTTCTCCGCGCGGTAGCCGGTCGGCGGGGCGTGCGCGCCCAGGAACGGGAAGTAAGGTTCCGTGCACTGCGTAAAGGAGACTGCTGTTAGTATAAGGTGACATTGAATAAGGGACGTTTTCCTCTTGTCGTATCAAACTGAGCCTGAGTGTAGGTAGATGTAGAGGTAGACAAATAAAGCCATTTTGGATTTCAATAGATTTCGAAATCTGACTGAAATCTATAATACAAAAATAAGTCGTGTTTTCCTTCCTGACGCTATAACTCCAGAACGCTCGAACCGATTTCCACGGTTTTACATTCGTTGGAAAGGAAAAAAATCAAGAGATAGCAGAAAATCAGAAAATCATACAGTGCCATCTCCGATACAAAAATAAGCGAAGCCATCTGGTGGCGAAACGGAGTTCGCCAGGTTTGGTAGTAGTAGTATACATTCTAGTGTAATTTTAGTTGAAAGTGGTAAGTAGACTGGTATAACCTATCCTCCAAAACTTGCTACAAATAATACCACATTCTTGGTTAATTCGATAATACACACTTGGCTTACATCATCAAAAGAAGACTACAAACACCAAAAGGTATACTTATAAACCCAAACACGTAGGTAAACAGATATTGATGAAAACCTTTGTGAAATCTTACAAAACAGTACGTCAATCGAGCGATTATTGAGCACAACACACACACACACATAGGTACGAAGGTACATAGTACATACGTCAGTTGTATGTTCAAGAAACAATACAGCACGTTCCGGTGAATTATAACTATTAAATCTATTCACTTACCGATTGCATACGCGTGTTAAGATACGTGTACAATGGAGACATGGAGGTAAAGTAAATAATTACCTAAATAATGTTACGTACATAGTGTCGAATCAATAATCTCGTATTAGGAAACCAGAGAAAAAAACAATAGGAGCATTGAAGACTGAACTATGTTTGCAGATATCCATTATAGAAACAACATAAAAGTAGTTGTAGAAGGACTCACTATTTAACTTTTCCACAATCTTTTTAATGAAATATAGGGCAAACGAGCATACCCGTCGCCTGATGGTAAGCGATCAGCTCCGCCCTAAGACATCCAACAACGCAACACCAGATGAGACACAGGTGCGTTGCCGGCCTTTAAAAAGGAATACGCTCTTTTCTGTAAGGTTTGAAGGTTTCTTGAGTTATAATAAAAATAAACCAATTCCAACAATACCGCCACATTCCATCTCCACAGCTTCCGTAAACGAGAAACAAAACTTCAGAGTTTGACGGCTACAAATAACTGCGGAACTGAAATAACGTTTAACAAAATTGTTGCAACATTTGGGCGTCATGTCGTTGCGCAACATTGTCACCGAGTGGAAACACGCCTTTATAAGCTTACACCAATCGTTGTGGGAACGTTTTATGGGAAACATAGTGAGATATTGCTACGGCTTTACTTCGTTGATGCGTCCATTATCTCATGGGAACATCGGATAATAGTGTTTACAGATGAGCTGACTATTAGACTTGCTGTATCTAGGCAGACTATTAATGGTATTAGTAAGTGCTAGAGCAATGTGTAAAAAACTAAAAACTGTTGTAACACCTACAATAGATCATTGTTTTGTATTCCTGTTGTGACTAAAGTTGCCGTAATGGGAACGTTTTGATAAAACATCGCTCCCTTTGTCACGTGAAGCGGTAGTTATAATTTTGATGTAGTAGGGACAACACTATTGTTTCATTATTATTCAGGTGAAATTCAAGACCGAACGAATGACGAGTCTTTTCCGACTCTGTTATCAAATCAGTGACAGTCCAATGTTTCACTAAAATACTGTGAATACGAATTTAGTCATGTCCTTAATCTTTTTAAACAGCTTAAGGTTTTACATACCTACATGTAATGTAATCCTACCCGTAGAATATGGATTCTAGTCCGTTTATGAGTTAGGCACTAATCCTAGGATTTCAAGGGACACTAGAGAACTAAAAATATCTTCGTAACCAAGTCCTATTTAGATAACATTAGTAAAATAGACTATTCACTTCTTTACTTAGTACCAAACAAGATGTAGTACTGACTGACAATAATACAACAGTAGAAAAGTAAGAAATGCCACCACAATCCATACCAAGAGATTACTTGTGTACAATAATGAAGAGGATTAATGCAAAATGATAACAACATGGAATATAAAAGGGATAGAGCATTGACAAATAACTTGTTCGTTATGTCAAGAATTAGGTCACATTCTGCCGTAAGATAAACAAATAAAAAGCATAATGACACCATTTCAAATTAACATAACAGAACTGCCGGGTCTTGCCATTATTTTATACACAAATCTTGTCGTTAGCTCTGCCGTAATGTTAAAAAATTACTATAGAAAGCATAATATATCAGGACATTTTACATATCTATCGTCAGCGGTATTTCCGAACCGATAGGACCTTCAAAAAAAGAGCATCATCTTTTTTAAAAGGCCGGCAACGCACCTGTAACTCCTCTGGTGTTGCGGGTGTCCATGGGCGGCGCTGATCGCTTACCATCAGGTGGCTCGTTTGCTAATTTGTCTCCAATTCCATCAAAAAAATCTTACACCTGCTACATGGTCTTAGCAACATCCTATAGGGTAGCACGGAGTTAATTCAAACCAATTCCCTATATACACATTTGCACTACAACAGATTACAACTTAAGGACCATTCACGTACGGTCAATAATGGCACACCCGCACCCGTGCACTGGACATAATTACGTGTCAAATGTCAATCGCTTTAGGCGCTCCATCAATTGCAATCCGGTTGGAACCGGTACACGGGCTGAACACATGACTACGCGTAATAACACGCGAATTGGGTGACAATGTCGTTGCGAACGTCAAGACATCGTTGCGAAATGATGGATGTCTCATCATTTGTTGTGGTACGAGGATTGTGAGCTGAAGGGGATAATGTTGGATTTATTTTGTGTAGAGAAATGTATTTCGATGTTAGGTCTTAGAAGATGGAACCTTATATTACAGACGAGGAAATGAGAAACCATCAACAAATGATTTTGTATCCATACCAAAGTAATATCTGTATGTACAGATACTGTCACATCACCCAACTCCAATCTGTTAAATGTCTTCAATAGATTTAGGACTTTTGGACTCTATTTCAAAATATTTAAGTTGAAAACCTAACAAAGGAGTGGAATAAGTGACTGCTTTGGACATGATGGCGTCATGTCAGTACATTAGACTCTGTCTCGTTGTCATCTAAGTTGGTTTAATGTTACCTGCGTATCAGGCTTGACTCTGACGGTGTAGTATTCGCTGAACCCGGCGCCGCCGCATACGAAGCACACGCGCGTGTCCTCCTGCTGCGCGGGCGCCGCTTTGTCGCGCGACGCACACGGCGACGCCGGCTTTGACGCCAGCGAACTCTTTATGTAAGCCTTCGCCTTCTCCATACCCGTCCGCTGGTGACAAAAACAACATTAGGTTAATCTATTGCCCTTTTCTAAGAAAATCGTTGTAAAGAGAAAATGTTCAAAGACAGTTTCATAATATTATGACAATGAAACTAAGGTTCTTTTCCACGAATAGAAAAGCTCGTGACTCGTTGATCGACTTATTTTTGATCGTGGAAATTGTACCAGAAAAAACGAATACGTTTTCTGATTACGAACCGGTAACCGCACTTAAACTTAAGTGACTGCATCACATATATTCCTTGGTTCGAGTCATGCACGCAACCTGTATTCCAACGAAGCAGTGAACATCACACAAGCGCAATCGTTAATTGAAGTAGATTTATTGACGAGCTACAATTCCCCGATTCCTCCACAACGTTTCCAATCACTCGAAGGTAAACGAATATTAATTAGTTACAAGAACCACTTCATTTTCATTAATTCCGTGTTCCAATCGACAATTTCAAGAAAACCATAAATAGCCTTCCAGTTCTCGTCGATCAGTGATTCAAGACATCTATGGGTCGTGAAAATCTAATCGGAAAGTGAACCACTGGCGGTCTGCCAACGTTTGCGTGCACTATTAAGGTAACACTCATGAATATCAAACAGGACAGTTTTGTAAATAAAACTCTTTGCTTTGTTGGCGAATGATATGGAAATTGGGGAAAAATAAAATTGTTTTTTCTGTGAACTGCTTAGCTTGGGCGATTAGAAATTCAAGCAAATATATTAAGCTTTCTTCAGTAAGGAAATTAGGCTTCTGGAATTTTGTTTGTACATACCAACCCATTATTAGATATCCATTATTTCTGTCTTGAACGTGAAAGGACTTTGAACCAATAGACTAATATTAATATCAATAAACTAGTGGCTTTTCCAGGGCATTAACGCTAACGATCGATATCAGGACAAACGGCCGGTTATTATTCTAACATATCGATGATAACATACAGTGAAAGATATATCAACAAAATAAACGTATCTCAGTAAGTGACGTCGGTTGTAAATGTGATAAGAAATCTCAACGTCGACGTGTAGATGATTTGATATAATGATATAAACGAAAATGCTCCTTAACATGACAGGTTTAAGTTTAAAACTCAATGACGTCATGAGGATAATATCTACAATTGCTATAGACAAAACAATTGCTATTAGTTAAAGCCTAAAAGGCAATAAATATTGTAAGTACCTTCTACACGAGTGGTGTGAAAACGTTGCCAGTAAAGCACTATATAGGTAGAATAGAAACTTCAAGTCATAAGGCTGTCCATATTAATTCAGCAATTGCACTTTTTACACCACTCACGTCTTCACAGAACGTGCCTTCAGGTAATTCCGCTTGGAATTCTGCCCATTAATGAAGGATGACCTACAAATAACTTAGAAAAAGGGAAGCCAGTGAAACTACGGGCCGCGAATGATAATTGTGAAATTAATTAAAACCTCTCAATGCATGGGTGTAATTAATTTTATTGATGACAGAGCTTTGCCAAGCGGTTTCTCCTGTGATTTCTGCTAAATGGCATTTAAGAGTAGTACTAGATAGCCCTAAGCTTGAGCCTTAGGAGTCCCTTTTTTTGAGAGGGGAAAGTCATCCAATGTCTTCACCCGCCTAGGGCGAGGCGAGAGCGAGTGTCAGACTCTTACTGATTAAAAACTACCCCGTTCCTACTTCTGCTTTTCGAGCTGGAGCCCCGATAAACTCGCCAGGTTGTCTGCAGCTCCGGAGTTTTAGGAGCCCTAGCATTCACACTACCTACATCAAAACGAATTCTGCAAGTAACTATTTAGTTACTAAACAAAAGAGGCGTAATGAGAAATAACTTTTATATTATTTAGCATCATCACATTGGAATAACCTAGTAACTAATAGTCTTTTTACTTAATTGAAAGCTTGACCGACATTTAATTCGTAATTACAATTCAAATAAAGCATTCATTTAACTTTGAAATTCTAAGTACTTTGATTCTTCCATAAAAATATTTTATATTTTCGCTTTGGTAATAATTTCAACGGGTTTGTTTCAATGACGATTAAAATTAAAAGCATTAACGTGTCCGCAATGTCATTTAGCGTGATTACAGGACACCCTTGCACGGGACTTTGCTACGAAATTATAGGCCACGACCCTTTTCCCGTATAAATCGGTAGCCGCCGTGATAATCACTGTGCCATTAATGAATATTTAACTACATTTTTGGGACTAAGCGATCGTGTCGTGTGATTGTATAATGAGCTGTTGTTTTATTAAAAAGTAAACATGTGGGTATAGCTAAAATGGTGTAATTAATTATAATATGTAAATGTTCAATAGATATAGGTTTTCTACCATCGATTTCAATAACTAATTCTCAATCGGAAACGTTTAGATTACGACCGTTTTTTGACATTAGTTCTATAGAATTTCTGTCAAAAATGATGATCGATTCGAAGATTTTGGATTAAGATTGGTTATAGCAATTAGAACAGACATAAAAAACTTTCTACCATCAATTCTGTCCGAATGCTGTACCTCGCTTCCAAGCTATCCTATCAAACAATACCCACAGTATAGAACTGAAGGTCTGAGATTAGATATTCAGGCAATAAGGATATCTAATCACCGACCCTAGCCGGGCCCACAAGGCGTGTTCCGATACCGATTGCCAAAAAAACCAATGACTTCGTTGATATTTCGAAGATAAAACGCGATCTATAGAATCAATTTGATTGTCTCTAGGACAGTAATAGTGTAGAAATAAAAGGAATAAAAGTGTAACTTCATCCCAGTCGTCCATCGATCGGCTGTATGACGTCGACAGTTTGGTAGGAAAGTGCGAAAACAGGATGACACGTCCATTTCATTGTGGCCCGTACAATGAACTGTAGCAGACCTAATTCTTATATTGTCATAGAAATAACACGGTATTTATTCGAGGATTTATTATACGGACGTGTCACATTGACACGCACATTTCCGCAAGAATAATTCAATGTGAGATACAGACTAAAAACACATTTTTACTACAATAATATTATGTACTTACAACGAATAAATGAGTATTGAGAAAGCGAGCAATAATTTCTCATTCGGTTTCTGTAATTCACCTATTTGATTGAAGTTTATCTATTTCGACGTGTATAAAGAAAAACAATAACAATATAAGTACACTAGGGACTTTATTACTTGGAATATTATATTTGTAATGATATATAAAGTGTCCTATGGCTGTCCGCTTAGCTTATCTGCAAAGCTAACCCGGAATACTGATTACTAGGAAAAGCCCTGAGGATTAGGGTAGGTTATTTGATACATTTTGAATGATAACCCCAGAGGGGAGTGGTACCTAGAAGAAGAATTATGTGGTTTGGTTATTATTTAGTATTTCTATCATTGTAATTTACATTATCACAAAAATGGTGTGAAACGCTAGTATTCCATAAATACCTTTTTCACACGATAAAATTGATCCCAATTCCAAAAATAAATGAAAAACTTCAACTCGTAAATACAGCTATTTAATTCCCATCGAGTTATTAACAGTTTTATAATAAAGAGCAGGATTTTATTAAAATATACAGCGAACAAATTACAATGAACGTTCAAGAGTAAACACTGAGGAGCGTAAACTTAATAAAATTAAACTTGAGCATAATTTGAGAATATTAATAGGACAAGGTAATATCAACTAATATAATGTACTGCGCAAACATTTCAGATATTCAATCTCATCATATTAAC
The DNA here is from genome assembly GCF_023101765.2 of Spodoptera frugiperda. Lineage (NCBI taxonomy): Eukaryota > Metazoa > Arthropoda > Insecta > Lepidoptera > Noctuidae > Spodoptera > Spodoptera frugiperda. The sequence goes on from NC_064221.1 coordinate 10,751,138, forward strand.
TTCGTTATATTTGTCTAAGATAAATAAATTAGTTTCGTAGTAGTGGAAGCAGCGAGCTAACTCGATTTGTTTCGTAAATTCTCGAGTAAATTAACTCGATTTCCTCGCCATCGTCCGTGTACACAATGAATATTATTGTACAATATACGACTAGGTACTGGAATAAATTTGGTTTCCAATTCAATTTCGTGGGTATTGTTACAAAAAATATTGTTCAGTAATATTATTTCCTGCTGAAAATTGAGCCAAAGGATGTTATCATAGTTGTTTTTCCGTGATAGAAAATAAACTGTAGTGCGCTGCGTACAAAAAACTATTATGAGTGAGTATTTATTTTCTTTTTCAAAACAGGGGTTCTGTTATGCGGTACGTAATTGATCCTAAACCCCGATAGTGTACAGTCACGCTTGCAATTACTACGCTAACGAGGACATGACAACAGAGTTGTAGTTAAATGAGAACCGACAACCGGGCACAACTTGACACACAACCGCTTCCTGCGGTCAACATATCATGTTTATCAGATATTTATAACGGACACGTTCTAATATACATTATGGCAGTGAGCAATAGACTTAGAACCTAAAGTCTATAGCAGTGGTTCGACGGGAGTGATACCACGGCCTCACAGAAAAGCAACGTGAAACAACGCTTGCGTTGTGTTTCGTCGTGTAAGTAGGCAATCTTCCCAATCTCCGATTCCCCAACTACCCTTAAATTCCTAACCCCCAAAAAGGCCGGCAACACACTTGTAACACCTCTGGTGTTTCGGGTGTCCATGGGCGGTGATCCGTCTGCTCGTTTACCGGCTTATGCCTACCATAAAAACGTAAATAAAATGTGTAGGTAATTTATAAAATTAGCATATTATCTCCAATATTTACGTGCTCAACATTACGTAAACGATTGTAACAGACAATGCGAAACGAATCACGGCGACATTGATGTATCGTCGAATTGGCGCCCAACAGGGACTCAAATAGATCACATAAAATTACATACAAAGCTGACATCGGCAGACATACCTCACCCCAAAAGCAGGATACATACCACCCACTACCTGTATTGCATATAGGAACGTATATTATGAGATATGCAAACACGTCGGTACGTCGGATCACAATGACGGACAATCCGATCGATACGTCCGAGTGACGTGCCGGGTCTAATTGGCGGCCCTTTGTGATAGCAGCGTGGTTATGTTGGCTCGTCTGGACTCATCCTCCGCACATATACACGTATATGTATGATTTTTGGCTGCCTCCCCCAGGAGGGGACCGGTGGCTACATGTACGCACATTTTGATAACATGATATCGAAATGAAAACTGTAATACCATCGGCGGTGTTCACACTGTTCGTATTTTGCACTCACTGTTTTATATGAAGACTATGAGTCGAAATAAACGTTAGGACACAAACCTGTTTAACAATAAAAACTCTTTCGAAATTAAGAAGTATTGTAAGAAGATTATTAGATCTGGCCGCATCCAATATTTAATTGTTATTTCTTTCTATCACGCGCGTACAATTGCTTCAATAGATAATTGAGATTACATTAGTTATCAGCTGATGGTAGAACCGGTTCAGGCCGGTTCGAAGCTGATGTTTATGTCTTTTTAATAGCATCAACCAATTGGCGTGAAGCAAATAGGCAATCGGCATCAAGGACGATTGGCAGCTAATATTTGCAGTGGTAGACTCAAACGAACGAATAAAAACTGCTGTATTAAATAAACGAGATAAAAATAATAAAAAAGACTGCGTTTCTGTTAAATTCCGCACATTATTATTAATGTCTGTCGTAATTAAAATGATTTGATTGAGCGGTTTTAGAAAATGGCGCCCAGGACCGTTATGTTCAATATTTACATTTAAAATTCGAAGAGTTACGTAATGATGAGCATTATTCGAGACACCTTCTTGAATATTCTATGAATCCGCTATTTAATCTGAATAGTAAATACATGAATCACTTAATAACTATTAATTTATTGTATCGTAAAATCCGAGCACGCAGAACAGGTTATCGCATTCGAGATAAACATCTTATTACAGTCGGGTTTATAGCCATTTTATAATATTAATCGATATCTTCGTGTAGATTCCAAGATAAAACTTTTTGTCCTTGCCTGCTACAACCGCAAACTAAACAAGCAGTCTTGAAATTCCAATATTAATCAACGTGTTTACAAAACAGAATAAAAATGACTGAAGTTACAAAAACATATCTGTATATTTAATATACGTAAAACCCGCAAAAAAGGAACGCCTCGTCTGTACCTACACCAAATTTTGTACAAATAAATAATAAACCCATACTTTTTGTAAACCAACTTCTCTTCTCACAGTTAAATAAGTAGGTACTTTACTATAAACATAACCAAAATGAGAAATAAATTCATAAAGGGAAATAATCAGCTTAAAATTTACGAACAAAACATCGTTTAAATCAAGTTTTGGTTAACGTACACGTCGGAAGAACGCTCCGATGGGTAAGAATGGACAAGTAATAAACAAAATCAACATTTCGAAGCGAACCCGAATGAGAAATGGCTTCATAACAAGCAAATTGAATTGGTTTTGCGGCTAAATATTCAAGCAAATTACTTAGCTATTCAATTTAGGTTTCTAAAGAGCAGACTGTTAATTGTGAACGTCAATATTAGCGTCAATGTTTCCATTCGAGCACCAAATTGAATTCGCTCTAAGTAATCAAGCCACTAAAGTAGGAAACGAACTTGCAAACCGTGTTTCATCTTGTGGAATGGAAATTTCATACCTGGCAGGTTCTGTGTAGATGAAAATATTTCACGATAACCAAATGCAATCAATAAAGGGTAGATTTTAATTATGAAACTCTACTTAATAAACAAACGAACACGTACTGCTCCAAAGTTGCTCGTTGAAATGAAAATCAACAATCTGTATTTTTTAAACCAATAAAACAGAAAATAAAGTCCAAATTATTGACGGAACCCTCGATAGCCTGAACATCAACAATTTCGTACAGAATAAATATTTATTAAACATTAATGACTACGATTTGTATCAAGCTCTCCCCGGGCGTACAAGGTATGGAGGGTTGGGGAGGCAGCCACCCTGTACGCCTCCGCCCACTACGCCGAAACGGGCTTTCGTTTGAATATTATTTTCTATAAAAACGTCCCTTTAATCCATATAGGGTTAGCAAAATTATACAGAACATAAACGTTCAATTATTTTGTTTGTACTTTGGCATGGTCGTTAATATCTTAAAGACGTCTTATAAAGTTTCGCACCTTTCAAAGTAATTACTGAAGAGCTTTTTATGGCGTCAGCAAAGTTCAAGAGGTGCCGACATTAGGAGTGTCGACATTTAAAGAGCTGTAAGTAACGTTAATGTTCGAATCGAAGAACTAAAGGGCACCGGATGGCGAAAAGAGAAAACCTAGGCAAGCAACCTTATCGAACCACTCATCTTTATCATTATCAGATGGGAAATGTGAATAACATGCTTAGCATTCATTAAATGAGCGAACTGGATAATGTTGCTAGTGTAATCTCAAAGCAAGATAATATAAGAGTACTAGGACAACAGAATATAGAAAGATATAAATAATTTCTTGGTTTCCAATCTCTGAAATTCGGTTTGAACTATCTTGGGAGATAAATCCGGGTCTTATATTTTACCGATATAATTCCTCAGTGGTATGGCAGCCCTGGCCAGTTCGCTGTTATCCAAATACTTATATTAACCGAACTATCGTATCGAGTAGGCGGCAAGGTAAATAAAATATAAATTCAGTTAGAAGCCCTTCCCTTCTACGAGCTCCATTGGTTCTTCGTATTTTGATGTAAGTAAGGGACTCCGACTATATTTGTTCCTATTATATTTTTGTTGTTATCTAACTGCCCCAGTATGTTTTCGTGGAAAACAATATAATATTTATCCGTTTAAGCCGTTTGTAACTATGAATCTATTCTAAGAATGCTTGATATCGTTTTATTATCAATTTGCTGAATAATGAGTTCATGGATCGACTGCTACCTAAAGCCACAAACGTATGACTGAATTTAGCCAGAATTTCGATGCAACTACCTAAATGCGGTTCATTACGCACAATTTATAAAAGTTATCAACATACGGTAAACCACTAAAGAGGTAAAGTTGGTACTTAATTAACATATAGCAGTTACCTATTAGTTAATAAAAGATTCATTAATCACAAGTCCAAAAACACTACGAAAAAACAAAAAAATACAGATTTCTACTACCTAATACGTAAAATCACAGGGTACTGTGTAACCATGTGCCACACATAGATACATTAGTAACTGGAGGCAACCATTGGCAAAAAAGAACTAGATACAAAGTAATAAATGATTTATATATCTATAGCTACCCACCTATTCAATTAATATAAACTTCCTATTTCTGATCACGCGTAGCAATAAGCATTACATAACTCAGTTTTTACAATCCATGTTTGTTTTCGAATGAACTAGCATTCATTATTAGTTTTTGTTGAGTATGAAATCGATTCCAGCCGAGGCTTGTTATGACTCATGCCATTCAAAATGTCATTACAATTAGATTGGTTGTGATACCTCTTAAACAACGGATTCCAAGAACTATTTACTACAACTTTAAACGAAACCAATGCATTTAAAACACGATAAATCCGAATACACAGTTTTATTGAAAAGGTACAAACTGCAAAAATTTCGCGACTTTTCTGCTATAGTCAGTCGGGTAATAAAAGAATGTACGGTGAATAAAAAAGGTAATACACAAAGGAACTTACATCCGTAGATTGGAAGCAGCGTCCGATAAAATGGTGATAGGCTTGCATCGAATCGGAACCGAATATTGTTATCGAGTGTAGGGTGGGTTGGGCAGTAGCACCCCTGCGGGAGTGAAACTCGAAACACCGGTACATCGACAGCTAGGAACGTACAAATATTTAATTCACGGCGCGCAGTTAGTCTCTGTAAACGTTGCAATATATGCAATGCAGCATCGATCCAGCCGGCGTTAGGAATTCGACAGGTCCACGTTTTATCTTGAATATTTCATTTCAGTTCCACTTTTTTGTTTTCCTACTAAAATTCTAACACGGAATTTTCTGTATTGATAAGAAAAATGGCGTGTGCTAAACTGTGGCAATGATAGCGGTTATCTAATGGTCAACTTCCACGTTTCAAATGCAAGATTGTGTTGGATTGCTGATTGTATGAAACACCAATAGACGGCCTTGTCTCGAGGCCTTCTTTAAGACATTACTTAGGTAACTTATTCCTTTGTGACATTTAAATACTCTGTAACTTTGAAACATCGAATTATACAGCTATTCTTAACAGGAACCCCTAATAATATAATTAGTAGTGCATATAAAAATGTCAATACAAAATGTGTTCACCACGTAAATAAACAAAGTAAACCGGCGTCGTTACATGGTATGCGAGTGATCTTATTTCGATCACGTGGTTACCAGTCCGGTACATCTACGTAATCGTTCTAAACGAGTGATAACACTATGACGTCTTCAGACTTGCCAATCTCCATGTTTTACGTGGCGCTCATTCAATGGGCTCGTTCATTGTTTAGGTACAACTACATAGTGTTTATGTAACTGCTTTCTTTAGGTATTGGATCAATTCCTCTGACACACTTTTATTTCCTGAGGAAAATTGCTTTGAATTTTTTGAGTGTATTCGTTCTGCGAATTTGGTTTAAAGCCTGTCAATCAATCACTGTCCCTTTTATTCTCTTCAAACTTTGTGAATACACATGGAAGAATACATTTCATAGTTTAACTGTAAGAAATCCTCTCTACACATCTGCAAGTTCCACGACCTTTTCTTTAGTAGTTTACTGGTGTGTGTAACCTGAGTAGACAAAGTTGTCACTGAAATGCGAAGTACTACAGAATGTACGTACATACATTAACCTCTTGACTCCCGCTATATGAGACACATTAGAAAATACTTTGTGTGTTACTAAGATCGATGTCCTAGCAAACTACGGGGTAATTATGGGCGGCGCCGATCGCTTTCCATTAGGTGAACCGTCGTTTGCCCCCTATTCCATAAAAAAAATATAATTAATGATAAAACGAGGAGAACCGTATCGTTGTAAGACAGTCTAATCATACGATGTTCTTATCACTCTCTATTATACATTCGTACTTGGCATTTGGCAACCATACAAAACTATGGTGAACGGTGAACGTCTTCGGCCCACGTGACGTCACCCTGCTTTCCTATAATTTTATGGTTTACCAAACAAATATGACACAGGATACGACACGACAGCCCGCTTGATTTATTCGCTTTGTAAAAATAAGCACTTCCGTAGCAAAAATACACTGAACTATTTTTCAAAGAATAGTTATTCGAATATTTTTTGGTTATGTAATACTGCATGAAATGTACGCTTGCGGAAACAAAAAGCCACTGGTACTATGTTTTTATTTTTCGAACAAATCCTGAATCCTCGCTGAAAGTGAGACATCTAACCGGCCGATCTGGAACTCTGGAAGTCATTGGCGAACGTCATGTTCAGCTGTGGACGTCTTGTAGCTGATATGATGATGAAGATGATGATTGTAACAAGCCCCTGGAGGTATCACGTACTGTATTGGCTTTCACATAAGGTACTTCAGACTATTTAAAGTAAGTAATCCTTTCATGCCGATTTCGGCTACGGTGACCGTTTTTTGACTACTGGCGTCTATCATGGGCTCTCGTGTGGCTGGCAAATCCACCTTTGTTTATAAATATTCTTCTACAGATTGTTTAGAGTAGGTAGGTATTTATCATCAGTTATCAAAGTCCTTTAATAACATACTATAAATTCGTGTAATATCGACTTTTCAAAGAATAAAATATTATAAAGGAATCTTTCTCATTAATCGCATTAACTAAGACTTCCAGGTTACGTTCACATCATCATAATAAATAGAAATATTGGAAAAACTAATCAAGCTAATCTGTCCTCAAATTAAAAATAAATTGATAAAACTATTAGCGCGACTAGGAAATAAAATATAATATTATGAAATTGTTTGATAACAAAATTGAATATTCGATTAGATTTCGTAAGTAATAGATTTTTTGATTTTGCTATCACTTACGTTTCAAACTAGACATTACACAGTTTATAATTGCCATTTAAAAAGACGACGACTTTTGGGAAATTCCGGTGCAGATGGCAGATAAAATAGTAATTTTATTAAATCCAGTTATTACTCAGAAATTAAATAAAAATCACGGTTTACGACGTTATTACTCAGAAATTAATTAGTAGTATTATATCATAGTATCACCTGCCTTCGTAGCGAGTCTAATAACATACTACGTCACAAGAAATCGCCCTGCTAAAATCTTCAAAACCACAAACCCCTAATAAACCTTACATTTAAATGAAACAGTATCTTATTACTTAAAACCTAAAACAACAAAAGTAAAAAAAATCTTCCCCCTTTAAACTGCCCTAAAAAACTCATGAATCTTTGTTACAGCTCCAAAATGTTTTTGTTTCGCGACAACTTTGACGGATCCCAGCTACGCACAGCCTTTCTATTTCTAGACGACTGCTTTCTGAGAAAACATATTAATCCCTACACGGGGTGATGGTTCAACCAGACTCACGACGCACTTGGGTGTAGTGTGTAGTCAATTTAATCATATTTCTATCGGATTTCTATTCCCACTTTATTATGGAATAAGTTGGTAAACGAGCAGACGGATCACCTGATGGTTAGCAATCGCCGCCATCCATGGACATTTGAAACACCAGAGGCGTTACAAGTGCGTTGCCGGCCTTTTGGGGTTAGGAATTTAAGGGTTGTTGGGAATCGGGGATTAGGAAGGGGAGTAATTGGGCCTCCGGTAACCTTACTCACACAACGAAACACAACGCAAGCGTTGTTTCACGTCGGTTTATCTGTGAGGTCGTATCCCCACTGAACCAATATTTCGGAAAACAACACAAATGTAATTAAATTATTCGTTGTTTTAAAACTAAATACTTGTTCTATATATTTTGCAAGGTTTCTGTGTGAAAACGTGGAACTTTGTAGTCAAGAGAAGTTTCGAAACTTAATTGTTCAAGGTCCTTGAGAGAAAGTTTGTTCTTGCCATTGGAATATAGGTTAAAGGTCGAACGGAAACCAATGCTTTAGTAATAAATGGAGGAGCCATATCAAGTACTCACGATAAAGTTATGAAGATCAAACGCAACGTGCCTGTCCTAATAAACTACAATAGATATAGAAACACATTCAACAAACGTAAGATTAATGTTTTAGCTACAATTGTATTCTCAGGTAGTAGGTACCACAAATCAAAGAATATTTTTAAATAAAAATACTGAATACATTTCATGGCAAATGTAAATTTCCATGTCCAAATGTAATACAAACTATTTTTACCCACGACAACTTACGCATAAAAACGAAGCCCACAATTCAGGCAGACAGAGCAAACTTCAACGAAAGTGCTTTTTTGCTTTATGTTTATATTTACCATACATGCCGAACCCCAGTGTAGGCTAGACAACACGACAGTTATAACAAACATAATAAAACATGGCCGCGGCGTATGTAACATTTTTGCTTCATTTCAAAACGGCATCCCCTCGGGATGGTATTAAATTAAAGTGAAACATACAGCTTATTAAGAACCGTCTCGACTGTCTCTGGGTACATAATATTACAGAGATGAAAGGGACAAGTTTGTTTAAACTGATATAATAATGCGCATATTTGGAAAAACAACGTAATACGAATATTGGTGAAACGTAGTTCTTGATAAACCCAAAAACAACGCGCAGATAAGCGTGGAACATACATAGATATATATACATACACACAGTTTACATAAGATATTCACTAGAACTCTCGACTTCCACCAAAGTCCATATAAACAATTTTCGCGAATTAAGCCGTGTTATAAAAACGTTATACAATGCTAATGAGTAGGGAAAACCTGACAGGTGTATGCTAAGTCAAGAAGATGACATGTTAGTCACGGCATACTTCAGTGTACCTAATAACTAGAGAACTAATCTTGTAATTAGCGTTGTTAGAGTCGGGGGCGCGTCTGCAATGTCAGGAGAGGACATGTAGAACGTCAATACAAATATTGGGAGTTCAAGGAGACAAGGAATTGTTATTTAATAAGTCTTAATCTTTATAAATTGTCTTTACTAATAGGTAGTAGGTACTTTAGATAAGCTAGTCTTTATTTACGTACTAACAGGAAATATATTTACCGTTCAATAGACAATCGCAAGAGAAAGTTTCAAGATGAAGAGTTCAAGTGATATGCTCATCTTTATGAGAGATGTGCACATAGATTACAATAGCACAATGCCGTAGGCGTGCCAGCCATACTTTATTGGTGTTTGTCATGTCAATCTAGGCACTAATATCGATTACGGATGGGCAGGGCTAGTGCTAAAACACAAAGCATGTCGGCGCAAAGAATCGTTCACAAAACGAATTAAAATATCCAATTATTCACATTAATCTGTTTAATCAAACGAGATTATCATGTGAATGAAGCAGAAATACAATGGAAAGTTGACATGGAAATAATATCGAAACACGAGGTCGTTGCAATTACCACTATAATGTCAATCAGTTGGAAATTAATGCGACACTACAATGCAGTGAAACGATAAATACAATGTTGAATTAACCTCACATAAATAAATATTTTAATTCAATCGGTCGAATATATCTGAAATGATTTTATTACAATTACAAATTTCATTGATGTCAAAATGAACGCTGAGGTTTAAAGCCGCAGAATGACAAATTGAATAAATAAAGTGCGGTGCCATCACCTGCCGTGTGCACTAAACCACAGCATCTGTGCCAAATGGGAGCCGAAAAAGGAAATCCATTAATTCAAAATGGTTCTACCGTTAATAGCTACAAAGGGTAACTTGCAATAAAAGTTTTAATTAATATTTCATATGCGGCACATAACAATCAGTCGCAGCTAAAAATTTTCCATCACCGTCCTTAGTTGTACTCACATACTTATAATTCCTCAGCAAGTGTACACCGCCCTAAACGAGCGCTACTGAGAAATGTTAAACGGATACTTCATCCTCACACTCAACCAGTTCTAAGTTCAGACAAAAACGTTGAGAATGCACTTACAGAGAATGCTCAACATAACAATTGCAGCATAAACTCGGTTCAGCTCGAACGCCATCAAAGTCAGAATGCCAAGCTAATAGTTTGCAAATATTTACTCAAACAACACAATACTTTTATTTTACCATGTTTCGTTTAAAGTACGATTCTCTGTACCATTCGACTTGCAATATTTTACACGTTTTAGAAAACACTTGGAGAATTCGTCACACTTTTAAGACATTGAACTTTTTTAGCTTTGCAACACGATATGCTCAAATTTCCAAAATAGTTTAAAGGCGTGTGTGGTAATGTCTTTATAAACGCAATTTTTAAATGTTCATGAAAATTTTGCGTGAGCTGAAATGGCGATATGCACGCAACTCTGTTAATGTTCAAAAGAAGTCACGACGTTCCCACCCACAAAGGTTTCAAGTTAACAAATTATAAAGTAATTACCTCTACCAAACAGTAGTCGTTGCCCCTCGCTCCTAATTTATTATCGATACCTACCTATCATTAGTTTCCATTAATGAAAGTAAAAACTGAATCATGAACCAATAAAAGCATTCGTCTGGCAAACAGAATCGGTTACAAAAGGTTGCTACTTGGAACCCGACCTCTGAACTCTAGGCAAAACCGCTTAAACCTGTCATTTTAATAAGAATTATAGGAATATTAGTCATTTTTATTACACACTGGTTTACGTGGGCGTACTTTACGACAATGTAAATTCTGGAGTAAAAATTTGGACCAAAGCAACTCTGTGAAGCCATCAAAATGAATTACATTATGTTTCGTTCCATTTTATTTTTTGCGTAAAAATGTGTATGAAACTTCCGCAAAAGTTGTACGTTTCCGAGCACTTTTCATCCATTGACAACAGTCGAGTTGAAGTCCTTTAAATCAAACTTTTCATTTCTTTCTTTTATACGAATATAAAAGTTCTTATTTTTCTTAGGAAACTCAACTCTGTGGACATAGCCAACCAAAATGTAATTTAAGTAATTTAGGTATAACGTGTAGTGAAACATCACTGTGTGAAACATATCAGGAGCTATTTAGAGTGTAAAAACATCAAACTGTTTACAATTAACGACAAAAATGGTCATAAGAAGAGCTCGTGAACTAGATCGGAACTATAAAACTAGTCGCGTAGGTAATAAAAAGGCGACGTGAAAATATTTCTACTTTTTATAGTTTACTGAGCAGGTTCCGAACAACACAATAAACCTATGAATACACAGAATGACGAAAATTGTTTTATGATAATAATAGCAAAAACGAGCCTAATAAATATTCGAGACTGTTCGGCGTGTCCCATGTTTGAACAGATACAGCATGTTGTACAAATAGGGTAATCTGCATAATTTTATCGATAGTTAGCTTCATTTTATTAGTTCCTCTTCTTTTTTGGTAAAATTAATCGTCGAAGATTCGGCACGTACGTTCGGACACAACATGTAACTTGAAACATTAAATTTCCTTGTCGGTTAGCACATAAACACACAGTTAAGTACTACCCCTATCACATTAAGTAGATATTTCAACAACGAAGCAGTATCTAAGCACGAAGTAACGATGTATTAAAACCGCAAGGAATTATTATAATCTGCGGGTAACATGTTGCGGTCGAAGCCCTATTCATAGCCTGCTAAACCGAACGATATCTATAAAATTATGGTAATAGCCACCTACCACCGTACCACCGCCTCCCTCGGTCAATGGTCGCAAAAATGTCATAATATTTCACATTCCAATCGCACGCGTCACGGTCTGCGAAACAAAACACACCAGGATCGCATATCTACAAAAACCATTTATCAAGAACAGTACCATAAATCGCTGGAACCGTTTTGTAACGTACATTTTACTGCACCCGAAGCAGATATATCATGCATTCCCATTCCCACAGCAAATGTATTTTAAAATGTTTTTATAAAAATTGGCACAATCTTTACGCAAACCGAGCGCTACGGAGGCGCGGAGGCGCGGAGGCTCGGCAGCGGTTTGGCAAGCGGACCTTGAGATCGAGGCTAACATGACGAAAACGACCAACAATGGGTGACCAAGCTGCAAAAAAAAGTTTTTGCAACTACAGATTACGTAAAAAAAGATTCGCCTAGTCATTGTAACACGAAACTTTGTTCAATCAATTCTTTAGTTGGATGGAACAAATTGTTGTACTTCATGGTGCCTGCTCGCCTACCTTAACATGAAACATAAAGAGTGCTTTATTTCTGTGTAAAAAATGTGGGCGTGTCTGCCTTCTATCTGTCACTTAGCAGTGACCGGCAAAAAATTAAACATCACAATGTCGACTTCAACGGTGTAGAGAAGTACCTAAGTTTAAAACTTGAATTTCCGAAGAGATCCGAACATTGTATTCAATGAACGACACGAAAGCCCGGACCGCCCGCCAAGTACCTAACAGTACTCTGCCACTCGCTACTATCCTAGGTAATCTGTAGATTGCTTTATGCGAAGTTTAAACCCCGATTTCCGAGCGACATAAATTCCCGATAAACGCAATCTAGATTTTATCTGGAATCTAGAATGTGTTCCGTGTTCATTTCCTGCGAATGTGCGAGAGATATCGACGTGCCTCCTGGGAGGCCTTTGTTGTCGTCATACTCATTTTCTTTATCGCTACGTAGTTCAAGGTTTAGTGTTCTATAGGTTGAGTAACATTTGTTATTTAGTATAAAAAAATATAGTAAATGTATATACGTATTTCCTAAACTGCTAATCATACTGACTACTCATTAAAGTGGATATCATGACTAACGTTTTGAAGGAGATTTGAATAATAAAATTCAAATCAAGTTTCAATAAATCTCTCTTAATTAAATAAAATTCAAACAGAAATCATCGTTCAATTGGACGTAATTAACGCGGAAGCGAAAAACAACGCAAATGAAATTCAATTGGTGCTAGCAAATACTCGAACATATAATCGTGGAAACGTAAATACGCAAACAATACCATAATTCCTTTAAAATTAAAAGCTAACCGATTACCGATGGATAGAAACAATCGGATTTTAAAGCCCGCATCGAGTTTGTATCGATTGAAATATATCGTATTACAATTTTATTCGCTGACCCAAATTTCAACGACCGCAAACGAAAACTACGCAGGTCCGTTGTGATTGGATATTGATTTATTTTAGACATTGTTTTAACAAAGGCGTGTATACAACATCATTGTGTTGTTTGTTTAGGGCTGTATCCGCAGACCATTTTATAATTCCTCACAGTAAACACCTGGAGCCCTACAAAATATACCAACACAACGTAAAAAAATCGTTAACTTTTTCTACAACTTTTTGCAAACAATTTTCTTTTTCACGATTTTGTATAGAAACAAAAGTAGCACGATGTTGCAATCTTTATTTGGCAATCTGAAGTAGGTAGTAAAAATAGAAAGTTTAAAAACAAAATTGCAAAACGAAAATTGAGATTTTTAAAAAGTGTATCCCAATATACGTCCTTCGAGTATAGAAGGTACTCGAAACTGTAGTTTATGTGAATACACTCGGTCGTGTCGCAAGTCGCAATCAGTTCGGAGGAGCAACAAAAGCTTCGTATTGAACTCTAATCAGAGCATACGCCAAATTTGGAACGTTGTCAAACCAAATCTGTTCCATTGTGTGCCAATCTGGGCCGCAATACTATAGGCACGAATTTCGACCTGTCAAACTTGCTGTATCGAATTGGTGCTCTTTCCACAGGCGCTTGCCGAAGGGAAGCCGACGTCGAAATAAAGTACTGCCCAATTAGGCAACAGCAACAACGGGTACACAAAACAGTAGATGACTTTGTAAATTCCTTAAATTCACATTTAAAAACACTAAACACAATAAAGCCACTACACAACTTAGTTCGAAGACAATTCAACATCGTTAATTGTTTCAGTTGAGCCAGCAAATCTTGTTTGTCAAACTCATGAATCTCACTTAATTATGTTGTTAACTGCGAAAACTCGGGCAGCTTACTGCTGAAGCAAGCATTTACAGGCTATAATCGAATACAATTATAACGCAGCAGCCCTGTATTTGCATCGGAACAACAACACCGGGCATGCGTTTAATCAAGCTGATTCGAAGTAAACAGTAGCTGTACATCCGCACCTAGTGTTTTACTGCGCTCGGAAAATCACTGCATTTCGACGGAAGGTCATGGCAAATAACGCTCTCACGTTTTGAGAATATCGTGGTTCGTCTCTCTTAGTTACTATGGGAGAGGATGACAGACAATTGACTAGAAGGAAAGATACCCAAAGAAAAAATGTATAGATTGTATGAGAAAGGAAGAAAGGGTAGAGAATTAGGTGATAACGTTTGAAAAACAACGCAAAAAAATTATTGACATTCCAAAAACTCGAAGTCTAGCCGCATTAGCGTGGAAATGTGTAGTTATAGGTAGTTAATCCATAATTCAATACGTATGCGACAATAACTAAAGCATTCATTGACTTTTAATTAACCAACAAAACCACTATTCCGAGCTGAGGTACACAAAGCGACCCCGGATACAGAAATAGAACGCTCCCCCATAAAACTCTCGCAAATTATACTAATAGCCGAGAATTTAACTTTCAATTTCGACATCGCAACGAATTGCTGCTAACCAAATTATCGTATCCTTAACAAACAAACAGAAATACAGGGAAGCTTCGTTTCGAACGTATTCTAAGGCACTTAGCATATGACACAAACATTTCACACACGAAGCGATAAAACGGTAACATGATGATGTTCTCAGAAACGAGGATAAAATACTTTATTGCTTAACAAATTAGAGCTTGTGACGTAGTTTGGAAATCACTAAATTAGTTATAACAGAAGTATGTCTCCGCGGCTGTCTGTAAGATTCATGGCAGGATTACATCTCTATATATAAAAACCAATTCCTGTTTGTTAGTCTCAATAAAACTCAAGAACGGCTGGACCGATATGGCTAATGTTGGTCTTGAATAATTTGTGGAGGACCAGGGCAGGTCTAAAAGTTGAGAAAATGTTTTTGAGGCGGTACGAAGTTTGCCAGGTCGGCTAGTTACCAATAATAATTTTCGTTGGCAAACAACATCAGGGCCAGAAGGGCTTCTCTTAATAATATCTCTGTACAATACAAGTGTACGTTCAAAAAGAAATGTAAAAAATGTACAACTTTATACACAGACAAAGTGGTCAAACTACTAGGAACACATAAAACGATAGAGTCAAGTCGGGGGGCAACGTATACCAGTAATTATGACGGCTTACATAAGAACCGGCGACGGACACGAGACGTGGGCGTGTCGCGCTAACGACACTCGATAGGTTCGACAGATAAATGGCCGGGGTCGACCCGGTCATAGTTCAAAATCGCCGCGGCAAAGTGAATATTTGAATTTTTAATAAACGTCGATAAAAAGCCATGACAGTTTCGTTAATGGCGTAGCTGTCTACTACCGATACGATGATGATTCGTTTCCAATACTGTTTGGTTTATCGTCTGTCCGAGTTATAATGATTTAGGTACTATATGAGAAATAAAGAGAGTTATTGGTTTTATAGAAGCAGTTCCTAGACAATAGGATAGATGACTAATTTATATATTAATGCCCGTCTTGCAGAATATAAATTTGTTACGGAAACAAATACTTTCAAAGATATATCGATTTGAAATGTCGCGTGACGTGATTTCTAGGTACATTTTATACGTAGAAATGACGTTTTTGCTTCCACTCCTAAACTTTGATTCGTTTTATCTAAGTATTCTTATCTTATATATGACAAAATAAAAAAATACGCGTCTGATATTTTTTCATTACTTAACAGATAGATATTTAATTTTCATACTTCGTCATCATCCCTATTAACTGATGTTACTATACATTAATTCATAAAGGTTATTTGGACCTTATTAATTTACCGAAAACTAACTAAGTAAAACATTCATGTATTTAATTTATTTTCTTAATAGGCACATAATAAGGCTAATTTATAATTAAAACACGAGCCACTGAGATATTTCCATACTATTATCTAGGCAGTTCGCGTTTTATGACACACAAGACCTTAACGAATGATGTTAATTAGTGAACGTCAAGTTTAACAGAGAAACAAGAAATGTAGAATTGAAGATACTTAATCAAGACGTGATTAGATAACATTAATGATTAAAAAGAATGAAATAAAGAAAAACCAGAAAACGTAGTATTCTAGACAATCTAGGTTCATTCTAGAGCCAGGAAACAGACATATTATAAAAAGCAGAATGTTCCTTACGTTCAAGGTTAAAATATAATCGGACCGCTATCATCATCAGCTATTACTTTTACGAGGTCAAGCAAGACGGCTCGTGGAACCGAAATGCTTGACATTTCCATACCAAATGCGTATTTTCTAAAGGTTTATTAACTATCAAGCGATACAACGCCAATTTTGCAGATAAACGTTTTAAAAACTAACATAATTAACGGAACGAAGATCAAGAGGCATTAAGTGACGTCATGTTTACAGCCAAGTCTAGTTTTTATAGCATTAATACTAAATTGCATTAAGAGTTTAAGAGGGTCCTTGAGTCTTTTAATCTGTGTACAATCCCACACAGGTGTCTAGAGAGCTTACCATAACATATAATGAGAATATTTTATATGCAGACTTGTCTCTAAGCAAAGAATACAGGTATTTTTTTTTCCATAATCCATTTCCATTACAGCTTTGACAGAATATTTTTACATCCTTTACTGTTATGGCCATTCCGCTGCCCGATCTGTAGCCTTAGTACGATTTTACTTACGTTTAACAAAATCGAAACAAGACCGCGGCGCGGCGCTCTGATTGGCCGGCTCGAATGAACCAACCAATCACAGCGCCGAACGCGCTCTCGTTTCTATCTCGTTAAACGTAAAACAAACTCGTACTAAGCCTTCTGTACATTACGCAAATCAATAATGCAATTAAGGCTAACTTTACAAGCAAACATTGATTGAACAATGCAGTAGTTATTTTAGACTATTTACGATTCCATTATTGCTTTAGCTTTGTATTGCTAGGAATAACATTCTATGGATGTTTAAGGATATTTGTTTTAATTCAAACTGGCCCATAAAGGGTGTAACTACTAAGTGCAAGTACCAAATGTGACTTAACTATTCCAAGTTATATGTACTTTCTAAGCTTATTTAGACACCACTGACAAACTGTGAAAGAAAACATCGTGAGTAAATTTCTAAAACGTTACAAAACGCCATCCCGCAATGAGCAAGCGTGGTGATTAATGCTCAAACCTTCTCCGTGTGAGAAAAGGTTTTGGTCAGCAGTGGCCACTTATGGTGATGATGATGAACTAAGCTTTGATAAACACTGACTTTGTTAAACTAAGTTTAATATATAGCCTTTCAAAACCCTAGAAGAGTGGATTGGACATTGATATTGTTATAGCGCTTACCGATCAAAAGCCGTAGAATTTTGACATAAGCTCCATACAAAATGTGTCAAAATTCTACGGCTCGTAAGCAAATTGATGGATTGTTTTAATGAGCATACAGTAGTCTGAGGTCGTAAACAATCAAACAGGCAATTACAGTTCTTTCTAAAAGATAACGGTTCACAAATTAAATGGTAATAAATCTATGTAGTTATAGAACAATTCATTCATGTTCGATTGGTAGCAAATTAATAATCCCTTTGACAGCTGAGATGGTTCATATCAAATAGAAAATATTGTGCTAGCCACACCTCCATGACGTGTTACGCCTACAGATATTCGCTTTCAATTAACACCTAAATGTAGGCGTAAAATTATTTTTACGGCAGTATAGGCGTGCTACCCACTGCACTGGATACAATTAGATCATTATTGTTCATATAATAAAAACAATTATGGTAGGTATAAAGGCACGACGAAAACAGACAATCCGCATGGCGTGTTTCTTTTCCCATCAATTCGAAAAACATAAGCGTTTTTGTGTTCATACAATGATATCCATGTCACAAATGAGTGAAAAAACAGCCTCTTTACAGACGATCAGTAGGTAGGCAAAATCCACAATCCTATTGCACCTACATAGCATATTCGATCAGAGTCGTATAAACGTCGATAGGACGTGCACCGCTGCGGTCTGTCACCACAAACCACAATCATAGAGCGAGTTAATTACAGGATGTAAGTATGTATTCTATTATTAGCCTATAATTACCCAGCTAGACCAATAACGGTTTCCCTGGTAACTGCTATAACCAACACGGGAAGTCGGGAACGTTCCTAGGCGGGTTCGTTTCCCTTGGAAATCATAATATCCGCGTAATGTAATGAAAATATGTAATTAAGTTTCAGACCGGTAGGTGCTCTTATTTCAAGCTGAGAAACGTATTAATGTTCCGACTTGATTTACCTTTCGGAGAAACGAGTGAATTTTGGATCAAGTAAAGAAAATATGACTTCGTTTGTAAAGCTGAAAATATGTAGTTACATTGAATACGCTAGGCTTTTTTATGGAACACGTAAACGAGCAGACGTATCAATTGATGGTAAGCAATCGCCGCCGCCCATGGACACTTGAAACACCAGAGGCATTACAAGTGTCTTGCCGGCCTTTTGAGTGTTTAGGAATTTAAGGGTTGTTGAGGAATCGTTGGGAAGATTAGGAAGGGGGGCAATTGGGCCTCCGGTAACCTAACTCACACAACGCAAGCGTTGTTTCACGTCGGTTTTCTGTGAGGCCATGGTATCATTCCAGTCGAGCCGGCCCATTCGTGCCGAAGCATGGCTCCCCACACTTAGGTGAGTAGATGATATAACATTATTATGTGTACGAGACATTGCAGCTAATACAGATAGGGTATGTTTGTAGTTCAGGTATGAACGCTATGTTGTCACTTGAGCGTCTGTGACAGTTGGCAGTGCGTCGCGGCCGCGACTGAGATAATGGGTGAAACAGACGCCCATTCGCTGACGATACAATGTATCAATGTGGGCGTGTCGTCACGATCGACATACATGTACATTACATACTAAGCACGCACGTCTGTCTAGCAAACTAATGTTGTGTAGACGAGCACATTAATCAAGCCAAATCTTGAATGAATCATTTTGATCAAAACTACAATCGTAACAAAACACATATATTTAATATCCCGATGTAAGCAGTACAACTTTCGACTAGTTAGGTAGACTTTTGCGTCGCTTAGAGAGAACTAATCAATACACAAAATCAATATAGTTCTTCGTTCCGTATGTTCCTATCCCGACATTAGAAATGACGCGCTTTAAGTGATAAGTCCTTTCGTTGATATCCAATTTAAAGTAGCGCGTGCCTTTAAATTCCTGCAGTCGGACACTAATACGGTGTCGAGTGTATCGTTATCTCTGAGCTAAAGTGATAGTGGGGGCAAGTAGTGAGTAAGGTCGTGACCACAAATAAACAATGAGTTCAACTATTGATATTTTTCTACGTAATTGTGGAAAGTTTTTAATCTTACCGTGTCTAACCCCGTGTGAACTCCACCTTAGAATATTGCATGACACGCTGTTTATTGTACAAATTGTTTTATTAGTCTAGTATTCGACACAAGGCGCCTTGTTGTACTATTGATGTCACAGGGAATTTTAACTATATGAAGTACAGGATGTTAGTTATTAGTTTTCGTATTCTAGGTTTATTTCAAAACCTTCCTCGGAAAGTGATACGGACCCTTAGCAGTTACCACTTTACAAGCAGTTTCTAGCGGGTTTAAAACTCGTATATCACCAACTTCGTGATTATGATTACCAAAAGCTCCTATTAGTCCAATTTAGACACTTGGTCGAACAGGCACTCCTTGCTCAACCTCTGATCTCAGCATACAAAGCGTGCATGAGCACAATCTAATGACAACAGCAAGTCGTGATCTGCTGCCTTTGTAGATAACGCGACGACCGTACATGGTGACATGTGCGAATTTTGGCCACATTGAGTCACCTTGGAGACGAAAATAGAACCAAAATCAACGACTTGACCTCTGTTTTCTTTATGTATTGTATGTACATTTGAAGTATTAGAAGAATCATACTTCTTTTCACCACAAAAAGCAAAGCGTCTGCAGTCATTGAAGAAACGAAAACGCAAGTATAACATTGGGAAGTTAAAGTACCCAAGGTGTTTGTTACAATATAATATACCCTGCTTAGAATTAAAGTGCTAATAAAACAACCAGCTTGCACAACACACACGTGCCCCGAACCCAGCGCACAACACCCGTGCGTGCCCAACTCCACAATGTAGACCGCAAGTCGTGATATGTGATGGCGGACGAGCACGAAGCAGACAGATGCCTCTCTGATAAGATACGAGCGATACTTGTAACTATATTACTGTGATAACGAACCCATCAAAACTATATAGGAAAGGTGTAACGTTCAAATTGGGTTGGCCTATTATAGTGGTAGCGTCATAAACGAAAATGGCAGCTATATCGAAGACTCTTTTTTAAGTTCAGAGGGATTATTAATAAAACATAACTAACTAGATTTTTTTACGAAACACGCCGGTAATTAGACAGACTTATCAACCTGATGGTAAGCAATCGCCGCCGCCCATGAACACTTGAAACACCAGAGGAGTTACAAGTGCGTTGCCCGCCTTTTGGGGGTTATGAATTTAAGGGTTGTTGGAGAATCGGGTATCACTCTGGTCTAGCCGGGCCATTCGTGCTGAAGCATGGCTCTCCCACGCTTAGACTTAGAATGATTGGAGACAGTAAACAAAGAAAAACATACGAAGGTGCAACTACGGAACCTCGCAATATATCTTGAAGGCTTCCCCAGCATTTAACGTATTCTGTCAAAGCATTTTTTCAAGCCAAAGTCATGTGTTTGTACTCATTGAATCCGATTTACGTTATGGCATTAGTTAAACCGTTTGCGCTCAGAATATAGAACAGGAAAAGCTTGAAACGCGGCGTAGCAACACAAGACATTTTATACCATTCTTTATAATATATGAACGATTTAGCTGTAAAAGGATTTTACTAAGATGCTCCACTTTACGCAATTCTTAGAACGTAAATCTGTTTGGTACGAAAAACAAGCGGAGGTGTGGTGCAAATGGTTCGATTTATGAACATGTCAAAGGCGTGGTAGAACATACTTGGTCAAATGGAATCAAAGTCAATCCGAGATTAAAATCTAAAGCAGTTTCTACTACTGTTATTGAATGAGATACACGGGCTATATTATGTGGCATAGAATACTGTAAGCATGTCTTCTTGACGTTGCGTTGTTCAGTCTAATCCAACAGTTTTTACACACACTACATTACTGTTTGGCGAGGAACTTGATTAGTTTCAAGCCAGGCTAGAGGCTCATATTCATGGGTAACATTCCGCGACACATGACACGGCGACTGTCGCGCTGCTACTGAATATAAGCCTCTAGCCTGGCTTTAAACTAATAGAGTTCCTTGTTAAACAGTTAAGTATGTGAATAAGCCAACAAACATAATAAAGAGAATCTGTCCTATGATAAGAGATTTTCAATTTACTTCAGCAATTTACATTAAGATCCTAGCACTACAATTTAAATTCAATAAAGGCCTTCGTCATCAAATAACTAGTGCTTAATATTCAGCGTGTAAAAGTCAAACAGGACAGAAAACACATAAAACGATCTATATCCAGTCACGTGAATTATAAATATGGCATACATACATATACCTAATTACATTAGCTAGCACAGTACGTCAATGGAAACCTATTGTCCTAAATAGATAATGTGGATGTGTGCGCGGCCGCATCATAGCGAAGCATACTGTGATGACTGTCAATGTTAGTGACGTCACTCGATAAGAAAACTTTAAGAATGTTTATGTACCAAAGTTCGAATTGCACTTCAACAGCTTGTTAATAAATATTTGTTTTTGTGTCATCATGTGTAATTCGCGTCTCGTATTCATAGGTACTTGAAGCCTTGAGTTCAAGTAATTGATGTATGGGTCATTTTTAGTAGATTCTCGTCGCCTCTAACTACATCCGTCTGTCATATCAACATTCCATCGTGTTGTACGTGGGGCGCACGCGCATCCTGGCCATCCTGCGCTGTTTCGCTACTGTCTTGCATACAATTTATTATATTTTTGAAGTGAGTAACTTACTGATAGGAACTGTCATTTAATTATGTAAGTACATTACATACTAGCTACTCTCGCTAGGCTCCTATTGATCATAGCGTGATATTTTATAGTGTTCTTCGATAAATGCACTAATCCAACACCAAAAAGAATTATCCAAATCAGACCAACAATTTCAGAGATTACCGCGTTCAGACAAACACAAACAAACTCTTTAGCTTCATATATCTATGAGTAATAAAACAATGTAAACATAAGTATGTAGGTACCACTTATTTGAAGTATTTTATAAAGCATCTATCAATTAAGGTATTTCCATTGAATAACAAATCACAAAAAGGTTTAACGAAACCTTAAGTACCTGAAGCTAAGTACCTAGGTACATAAGTAATGTGGAATTCTGGAAACATAAAACACTCGAGTCGAGTATTTCATTTTCTCTACATAAAACAAAGAGAGAAAAATGTATAATATTAAACAAGAGTGGAAAAATATTATCTAAATCAGAGTCGCGAGTGGTTCATTTTATTTTATTTAAATATCGTGTCTAAAAGGAAATATATGAATACAATGTTAAGATAGGCAACGTCGCGCCTTTTATCGCCGAAGGGATAGGCAGTGATGCACCTCTGCAATGTGCACATTACGACACGTAATGCCGCTATACAATGTATACTCATTTTTCACCATTCGTGTAAAGTCCCGTTTGGTAATAGGGGGTATAAGCCTATTGCCATATACTGCCATACATTGCCATACACTCGACAAACGAGGCAGTCGTGTAAAGATAGGTTGTCTGTTAAAATGAAATGACGTACAGAGCTAAATCAACAGGGAGCAGCGTACACACTCCATTGCCGATTGGCTATTTATAACTCCATGTAACTGTGACATTTGATACCCGTTTAACGCTGATGTGAAAGAATATTAAATAATCGTAATGGATAGTAGTTAACCAATAGTGAATAGGATGACACACGATACATGCATATCAACTTTCTAAAGGTTACTTGCAGAATCCGTGAAATGTGACCTAGGGTTAGATCACAACAAAAATATTGGGTAAGCACATCCACGCGCGTATAGCCAGCTAAACGCGTACAAACAGTACGCTATCTGCGTCCGAGTTGACCTGTACCCTCACATTTCGCAACGACCGGCCCTCGCTATCGTGCATAATAGAATTAATTCATAAATCATGCTAGTAAGCGTATGAATGGCGGTCAACACACTCAATGAATTGCGTTGCAAACTGGTTACTTAGATACTTACACTCACCGGCCGTTGGGCTCCGAAGCTTGGAATTATGCATCACTTTCGCTACTTACAATGCTACACGAATGTGCACTTAAACTAGTTAGAGGGACACTATTATGACTGTAACTATGAGTAACAATTTTCCTATCGTTTTACATTTGACTACACATATCATGAGTCGATTCTATCAATATTCAACACCTTGTTTAATAACTCTAACAATTTTAATCTAATTTCATTATATGTCCACTTAAATACGTAAATACTTAAAATATCCGAAGCAATACTTCACAGCAGCTGGTGTAATGGCCCAACCAAACGAAGGATTTCGTCCGCTAATCCGTCAGTGTCGGGCGGTTGATGAATCGGTCCATTCTCTGTATTACACCCGATATCAGAACAAGGTAGATATACGACGTATTAGATGGCTGATGCCGAGATAGGTAATGTCCGATACACATGTGTATACTACGTCATTGATGCCCACACTCGCCAATTTATTATGGACATCGCTCCTACATAACTGTGACACAATATAAATAGCCATAATGTGTAGGTACAGTTATATATCTTACAAATTCAGTTACGTCATTTATCCTCGCTTGTATATTAAGAAAATAAGGTACGGAAAACACGAGGCACTAATAAAAAGCTAGGCTCTGTGCCAGTCAGCCTACTCGGTGGATTTTTTTCCTTAAAATACCGTAAATAAATTCTTAACATGATAATATTTCAAAGTTAATGGAGCAAGAATAAATGGAAAGCGAGGCTTTTACATCGAGGTTCGTGACCTTTTCGAAAGCATTAAGCTTTAAGTATTTTCATCAAGACATTTATGACTAAGTAAACATTTTATTTTTTCAACGTTACTTTTTCAAAGAGACTTAATCTCCTACAGACTTCGCAGATCAGTTATAAAAACATAAAAAAATATGATAGAAAATGGGCGAGTAATGGCGACAACATAACAAAAACCTATTTTTAGCGTACCTACACGAGATTTAAGTGCTATATGAACATAAGCCGTAAGTAATGTAATATTTCTAGAGTACCAAACCAATCTAATATGAAGTACCTAAAACGTAATTTTTAAAGAGCAAATATCCTAAGAAGTCGTGTGCGACGTATCCAACCATTTTGATTGATTGCTATAGACGACTCTCATAAAATATATCTAGAATCTAGAGCATAATCCGCATTCACGGAGATGAAGCACGATTTTACGACAGAATTCTTGAAGAGATCAAAATTCTCTTTCTGCGACTGAACATTTCATAGAACGAAATTAAAACTTTGAATGATGAGATTATCGAAACTATGTATGTATAATTAGGTACCTATGGTTAGGCCATTACAAACGTGCAAACTGTCATAGTTAAGTTGTCATTTTTATCAGATCTCTAGCTCACACTTTTGCAAATTGTACGGGATAGTCATAGTATTTTAACGTGACAATTCAGACATTTGTAATGGCATGGCCCAACTATAGGCAAATGTTAAATGGCAGGTTGTTTTTTTTTTTTAATATAAACGAACAGAGAAGACATTTCCTTTGCGATTTACCTGAACGCATGAATCGAATAGTGTAGCGCACGAATCGGAATAGTGTACTGATTAACCGCAGCTTTGTACGTCACATTTAAAATGTGTCACCGTAGTTTCAATAGAAAATGCACTATTTATTAATCAGGGCCTTTTACCATTTAGATAATTACTATTCTGAACAAACGAACAAGTTTCCATCTATTTATTATAAAACTTATCAAATCTTGCTTTATCATTTTAGACTTTTAGGTAATAGGAATAAATTCCTTTTCTAATAACTAGAAAGCCACGAAATAAAAGTCTAAAACTATCCTGAGACGTATAATAATGTTCGTATGTTGTATCGATTGTGAGTTCGGACATTTTGGACAAGGCTCTACTTACGTGTAACAGATAGTGAATTAAGCCCGCATGTACCGACATGTTATCTCGATTAGTCAGTTAGCTGGGGCTAATGAAAGTTTAGAGCTAGCCCTGCGGCTCATACACTTGATTGTTCTGTGTTAGGCTACAAACTTCACTGGAATTTCCAAACCCCGTCGAAGTGCTTTCGGGTTTAATTTGTAAAAGGACTATTTTGGGTTAAGGCCACGTTAGATAGTGCTGCTTTCTTTTTAAATCTTCAAAGAAGAAAGAAAAAATAATTAATTAGAAAGGCATTCAGGCCTTTGGAAAACATTATGAAAAGAATGCCTAAACAAAGTAGGGTTACCGAGGCTCCGATTAGAAAAGCAGGAGTAAGAACGGGGTGGTTTTTAGTCAGTAAGAGTCTAACACAGCCCAAAGCGGGAGAAGTCGTTGGATAATTTTTCCCTCCTCAAAAAAGACGAAATATATTACGAATCGGTTGATTAAGGACTATAAATTCGCCTAACATACAAACGCTACACACAAACAGGAAGATTATAAGTACCAATTTGGAATAAGCGATGTTTGTGTAAGATAAACTCTAATCCCCGCGGACAACACCGTGGGTGTGGGTGTGATATATCCGTAAGAAATACCTATTGTATTGGACTTAACAGTACATAGCTGTACAATGTACATGTACGATCTACATAACAGGTAAGCGACACGGCCCGACGCTAATCCTTGTCATAATGAGTTAGGAACCAACCTGCTTATGTTTTCTTCTCTCGTAACGTGATAAAAACACGTCTCTAGGTTTAAGTCAATAGATTATGTTACAGGGAAGATATTGTATTAACTAAAAAAGGATAAAATATAAAATGTGTGGGTACCTACGTGAGATGAAGTTTGAAAGTAGGGCCTCGGTTAATAAAGAAGTTGCAATAGTTTCTATTGACATGGACGGGTCAGAGCCCATTCGTCCCCTAAAATTCGTCCCCCAGCATAAAAGTTGTAGATTCGGCCCCTATATAGGTGCCCATTGGTCTCCTGGTAGGGGACCAATTAATATTTTAATTAAAAATATTATTTTTAAGGTACCCATTCGTCCCCTCTAATACATATACAATATAAGTTAAAGATTCGGCACCTATTCAAGTGCCTATTGGTACCCTGAGATAAAATTAGCTATATTTTACATAAGAAACGGTTAACATAGTACACTTGTGTACAGTTTATTAATGGAATTAATTTAATAAATCATAACAGATTATTAAAAAAAGAGCTATGATAATCCGTCATGATAATAATATATAACCTTTTTTTTGGTGACGGGGGGAAACCTTCAAAAGGCGCCTAGCTTTTTGGGGATAAAAGACTAGGAAGTGTGGGATTTTTACCTCACTAAAACCACCCCGGTGGCCACCCTCAACACCTATAAGGGACACCGGGTCCTCTTAATAGACCTGCTCCGGAGCCAGACGGTGCAACGCCTGTTACGGCACTTCCTTACGGAGACGTGTGTTTCCCATGAGCCTTGCTTTGCAAGTTGCACGGCAGCACGTGACCACTGTGGTTAAAATTAGTACTTACCAATTTTAAACACCTATTTTTTCTGGAGAGTAAGTACTTACTTACTCTCCAGAAAAAATAAATATACTTCAGGGGACGAATGGGCCCCTCAAAAGTTGCAGGGGACGAGTGGGCACAGGGTGCGAATCTTAGGGGACGAATGGGCTCTGACCCACATGGACACGTAATGAAAAGGTAAGAAAATCATGTGTCTAAGAAATTGTGTGATGGTGCTGAAGGCGTGGATAGATCGCTGATCAAAGAATACATTGATAGGTACTGGATGGTGTGGAACTACTAATACTAGTAATCTAGAACTAAGGAAATGAAAGAGGGTTTATGATAGGTAAGTCGTACTTAGATATAAATCGGCAAAAAATTATGTCCATTAATTTTATCAAATAATTTTCAGATTACATGATCATTTAAATACATAATTAACGCCGGCTTAACAAGGGCTTAATCACGATTGTCATAATTATCGAAATGAAATTTACATTTTCGTCAATCAACCCGGTTATAGCGTTATCTACATACTGTACAATATACATATAGGTAGGTAAATATTTCAAATTGATAACGAATACTCAATTATTATTTAATATCAGAAATCCCCACTTTAAAATAACACCTTTTAAATTGGTTAATGGATTATAAGCAAAAAACACTATAGATTTCCGTGAAACCGTATCGAAATCGAAAATTTAAAACGTTTTAAAAGGCTTTCGATCGTTTCCACTAAAACCCCCTCGATCAATGGCGATATAATAAGCCAGGTGCAGCGTGCAGGTGTGTTTACCCAGCTAGGTAATATCAATAATAACATTATTTATACTATTAAACTGCTGCGCCATCATAATCGTTATTATTTTTAATGTTGTAATAGCTACCGAGGTATTTTAAGACTCATCGTAATGGTCAGCGACGGCAAAGGAAAGAACGCATCCTTTCAATATAATAAATTAATATTGATATCGCTACATTATAAAAACGAACCGGTCACGGTTGTCCAGCAGACTTTTATGTAAGTAATTAAAAATTACATGACACGCAGAGAAAATATCGCGGACGAAGTACTTAACTTATGTAGTCAGTTAAGTAAAAAGTTTGGTGAATGAAAAGTAAAAAAATTATGTGACATGCTGTCGTGTGATGGATTGCGAATTTACGACTTGCAATTTTGTTAATTTACTTATTTTAAGAAGATAGGAAACCTTTTCGTTGCAGACTGAAGAATTAAGGATGATGACAAGCTGCTTTTAATGATTCTAATTAACTAAGGGAGAGTGTGGGCGTTATTAGAAACTGAAAATATGTTAGCTAGTGAACATTATTACCTAGATATTTTTTACTACTACACATAAAATATTACCTTTAGAGTTTCTTTCATATCTCTCACTATAATGAATTGATGAATGTATTCCAGTACGGTGTTATAAGTAACTGGTCGATACAATTATACATACAACACCGAACTCATCGTAAATCTATATATGATTCACGGGCCCATGATAACTACAAAGTATATTGACTCAATATTTTTAATGACTCAATCAAAACACCTACATACACGGTGTTGACACTGCGAATTCCACTCGCCATTACAATGAAATTCCTTCGTGTCAACGACATCTACTGCGACGTGGCAGCTTAAACCACCCCCTTATTTTAGGCGTATAAAGTTACATCAAACATGTATCAAACGGTGCGTGTTGCCTGTAGCAAAGCTTGCAACCGTACGTGAGTCACAAAAAGTGCAACGAATTGGATATGCGGGCAAAAACCCCATTTTCACAAAACGAATCACGTGTGCAATTTCTGATGATAAAATCACTGCGAAAACGTGGCTCTCTAGGGTTACAGAGGCAGGCAGTGACCATTTACAAAAGCAGTAGCTCGCCATAACATGATGGATGGAGGAACCGGTCCTATGCGTGCTAATGATCACACGACCAGTTCTTTTAAAAGGAGCGAACCCTGGCTGGATTCGTCGAACGGTAGGGTGTAAAGTCAATGAACCTTGCACCAAATTATCTGCAATACCATCGTAACTTTTACCTGATAATGTTAAAGGCGGCACTGAGCCCGCGCAGCCGAATTACATACTTTTTAACTCATGTTATCGAATCATTGGAGTTACTCGATGGAGTTTCTGATTGCCCAGTTATCACAGAAACGAACGCGAATATTTACAAAAGTAACAGGCGAGTTCGCGAGGTCCGCTCTTTGCAAAAAGAATACCATGTCTCAAGCACGAGCACGGTAAATGCGTCTTTATTTTGTTGAAGAAGAATTCAATATTCTCTAAATGTAATTGGCTAAATATTTACTGAGCAACGGTTGGATAAAGCCCATCTTTATTTACTTAACAACAATACAAGCTTTGCGTTAACGTTTCAAATACGAATACGAAGACAAATAACTAGAATATTTGTAACTTTAGTTTATGTTTTAGTTCGGAACATTTAACTAATAAAAATAATGTTTCACGGCACGCAACCGTCAAACTGTTTACAACCGCTTATGTAGTGACAGGGTGTTTGTTTTCCATATCGTTATTTAAATAATTTATTGTTTGAAAACATTATGATCACGACACCGATATACCTATGTAAATACAATACGTGTATGTATAAACGTTCGTGGCTGGGGAGTACGTGCGACCGCGTGACGCGTGCATTGCGACTGTCGTACGAATATCTATTCGAGTGAACGGGCACATGCACGTTATACTGAAAACGAGATCATGTTTCTAATCAGCTATCGCTTAATCAACTTCAAAATATCATGTTACGGATTGGCTGACTAATATAGCAACTACCTGTGTAGTTCAAACTGCATTAGTAGTTAATGTTTCTGTTTTTATAGAAACATGACGATTTTTTTTATTAGCGCGGATTTTATCTAATCTGAAAGGACAGTAGGTAACGCACCTGCCTTGTTTTCTAATAATGCAGATGTCCTTATTCGGTGGTGACCAATTGCCATGCCAGGTAGAGTGCGCACAGTTTTTTTTTTTGCTGTTGCCATAACCAGTGCGTAGACATACGTGCCTTACGTATTTTAACACAGAAAAAACGTCTAATATTCTTCGTATGGATGTTAAGATTGCTCAGTTAACATTAAGGTTGTTTTTTCAAGTTTACTTAAGACGTGTGAATAGAAACTTCTACTATGTACATCGCCTATGTATGTATACGTACATAGGTGTTGTGTTACTTGTTCCGCTGCCATAATCGTCAACTGTCGTCCTCGTAAATCGAAATATGAGAATAATGAAAATAAAGTTATACAGTGAATTATGTTTCTATGACGTCGTGTGTCGGGAACGCGTATAGTCTATAAGCCCAACTTCATAAATGATAAAATTTCGTGTCGTTATCGTAAAAAATACGTTTTTCTTTAGGTGGTAATATAAATATTGTGTAGCGTAAAGTAGGTATAATTTTAGGGCTATTAGAGGAGTTAATGGTGAGGTTTTAGATCTTCTAGATTTTAAATATTTCGTTTTATGTCCTACGCATTATAGGCAATGTGGATATCACGCCTGTTGTTCTCTGAACGGGTAGGCAGAGCGTACGTACAATATGGCCAGCTTTCACTAGTTTTAAAGGTATTATTATTATTGGGGACGAATTTAACCCACAATAGCTGATCGAATCTGAAACCTCGTGATCGGTAGTCGCGATTGCAATCACGCGACTGTAGAAGCAGAGTGGTTGCCATTAGACCATTTTGAGAATGTCTGATCCTATCCTGAAGCCCAAGAGATAGCGGGCGGGCGAACTCGACATCTATGACAAGGATTGGCCGCAAAAAGCCTTGCACAGAGAGAAGTAGAAGGATGGAAGGGAGGCCTTTACCAGTGCCAGACATTCATGACTGAAATCTGAATCTGATCCTATTGATTATTATCAATTCAGATTGTGACAATCAAGTGACATAGAAACTGATTGTCTTGCAGGACTGCAGGATTGCATATTTGTATGTTTAAATACCATATAGGCACCTATTAAGGTACAGGTATAAACAATAAGACGAAGATAATGGACAAATAAACAAAAAGTCAAAGAATGGCAAGAATGGTTATTTGCTTATTACATTGTTGAATTTTTTCTAGTTTTTAGTTATGAAGTTAAAATAATTTGCATATTTCTTTTGATATATAAAAAACTACAATAAAAAGCTGTATTATTCCAGAGTTTCGAGTATTAAAAATAAAAGAAAAACATTCAATATGTCTTGTATAGCATTTGATGCAAATATTAAATTATAAATTACAATTTACATAAGTAATATTATTTATGTAGCTATGCAACTTATTTAAAATATATTTAAATTATATTCATCTTTCTTAAATGGAAATTAGGTGTTGTTTAAAAGGTTAATTAATAAAATGAGTATTTAAGTTGATGGGACATTAAGAGAGTGATTAATATGATATTCGATTGATGTAGTATGGATTCTGAAATGCCCAATGTATGGACATAGGATCATTGCCAATTTCAAATGTATTTACACCAATAATGTTATGGATTTGGGCATAATAGGTGAAAGATTGGTGTTGATTTGTACATGGGTTTACACTTTCCGGAATAAAAAGGTGTGGTATTATCAGTTCTAGATATTTATAGGTAGGTATTATTGGAACACAAACATAGTTATGTATGAAATTGATTGTTTTACTAACATAAATGAGACATAGGTTATAATAATTTTGAACAATTAATAGTTATATTTAGTGGTCGGCAACAAATATGGTTATGTATGTATAATATTACTTGTATCATATAAGGTAAAACATATTGGTAATATATAGAAATTAAATTGAATTTATGTTCCATTGAAACGAACAGTTAGAACAACAATATTATTAGACTTGACTACATTATAATTATCATATGAATACCTATAGTGAAAGTTTAAAACAAAGGACCAATGTGTGCCCTACTTACTTATTTGTTTGTTCCTCATTATCTCCTAAACATAATGACGTATTACCAAGGCATTTCGAAGCAATATGAGCTAAGCTTGTTTAGACATCTTCAGACATCGTAAATAGGTATGAAGATTCCATACATAAACATGAAATCATCGCGCGTTCGTGTCAATCGAGCAGAAAAAATAATTGTTTTTACATGAACATAAAAATGTACATGCCAGATAACGACTGAGGATAATGTAGTGAACATTTTCAACGTACACGGAGGGTCTACCTCGGCATATCATTAGTAAAACATCTGTTACATGACTAACTAACACAATAACATTAATTTCATTGCATGTTTCGGTTTCAACGGTAAAAATCCGACGTGTGGAGGAAATCAAAGCGTTATTTACGTGAGAACTTAACAGCTGGCAGACGAAGCACCGGCTAGCCGCCGGTCCGTTCGACAGCCACGCCACTGAAAACCCTATATAGGCAAATAGGTTACAACACTGACGAAATTTTTCAACTCATTTATACTAAGCGAAATAAAATAATATATACTTAAAAATTACACACTTACATGATAACACTGATATCATCCAACAACAAGCGTCATAGCGATCCAAAAACTTGTATCACTGCATAAATAATCACAATTCAACAAGGAACATTTTGTACCATCAAACGTAAGATTACACAAACTACTTTTAAAACATTAATAACTCATAATATATTGCACAAAACTTCTTCCAAGCACATACACAAAACAATGATAATATTTATAATGTTATTATCACAAATATAAACGAAATATCACAAACGGATATCACTTTTCTACTTGTCCTTGCGTTCACATAAATTGGCAGCCATCTTGCGTTCGTATGAGCAGGGAGAAATGTTGCTAGGTTTTAACAAAACTTTCCTAACTTTAATATTATTAAATAAACCCAAGTTGATAGTTAAATAAAACTTTTTGTCGAATGGTCTATGCTTAAATTAACAATAAATTTTAAATAAATCCTTTAGATTAGTGATTTAATTTTGAAAAACAAAAGAAGTACAACATTGACTTGAATTTATTCGAATATAAATCTTGATCAGAATGAACATAATGAAAAATATTTACATAAAAATTACAATTTATTGACTGTTGTAAAGTTAATGCATATTGCATACTATTATCTTAAGACAGTCCCAACATGTTTTTTATCCCTCCTTTTATGACTTTTCGTCAGCACGTTCGGAGACGCTTTATTTTTCGTCAAAGCACATAATTAGAAACTGCCTTTGTATGTAGTTGAATGATAGTAGTACTTTAAATTGCGAACAATATAACTCCCTACATTTCGGTAAATTAAAAATTGTGGCAACTCTAAGTAATCCACAGACAATAGACTTTTTTGTTTTTTCTGACTATGAAATCAAACCATACAGCTAACAACAATATTCTTTTGATACAATAAAATAATTTAAATATTTTACATTAGTATGAACGCTTAATTTTTTTGAAAAAATTACGTTTATTACCATTCAATCTATTATCAAAATGCGTATGATACTAAATTGTGACCAAGATTGTGACATTACTACTCATACGTAAATGTCATCTGTCGTTCAACTTGTCAACTTTGTCAACCAGGTTTTTTTTTTTTTTTTTTAAATTAAACGTTGCCCCACACTAGGATTTTCTCCTGTGTCGTGGGTGCGTTTACAAACATACAAGTTCACATACACATGACACCCAGACCCGAAACAACAATTTGTGGATCACACAAAGAGTTGCTCCGTGCGGGAATCGAACCCGCTACCCGTTGCGCGGCAGCCAGTTGCCCAGCCACCGCACCAACCGTGCAGTCAAGTCCGGTTGTCTAGTTGCCACTTTATAAAGGTCTTTGAGTTGCCATCCCACAAACTATAACCAACGCTGTTATTCAAAAATAAAAGCACGTTAGAATTCTTGTTACCTTTAAAGTCTTTTTTAGAATGTTAGTAATAATCTGTCTACGCTATTGCATTAGGATAAGTTCCTGTAATAATAGTCGTAAGTTGATAATAATAAATAAATAAATAAATAAATAAATAAAAGTCAACTAATGAATCATAAAAGAGAATACTAAGATCATGGCAAATGGAAATTAAATTAATTTAGTTTCATTTATGCCAGCTTCATTTTAGAATCAGCATATTTTAGATATTACTGAATAAATACGATAATCTGCATGAACACGTCCCTAAGTTAGTTATCGGAAATCCTTCTCGAATCCCCCTTAACCTTTTGAACGCCAATGGCATGAATAGATGTCATGCGCAAGCGTGCCCTGTGCGCCACCGACATCTATAGATGCCAAGAAACAGATCACAGAGAAAAACAAAATAAACACATTAAATCATTACTTTCACGTGTTTTATTGATGTATCTTAAGAACTGAATACCCAGTTATTACATAATTGTACACAGTGAACAAAATTGCAATATAGTTATTCTAATATTTGATTGATAAAAACAACTTAAATATCGGATAAAAAAGCATGTTCTCTCGCGCCAATGGCATGTATACATGCCTACTAGTGATGTAGTGTAATTCAAGTAATATTAAAACTTCAGCTAAATGACTCGCTTATTTTTTGTAGTAACTATTAAAAAGTATATTATTATATATAACCTTAGTCTCTGAGAAAAAAGGTAAATATACTATATTTTAAACTGAAAAATTCTTGGGTATAATAGCATATCTTTATATATATAATTCTTCTGTACGTGTGTATGTCACTGAACTTCTCTTAAACGACTGGATTGATTTTGATGATTTTTTTGTGTGTGTTTAAGGGGATCTGAGAATGGTTTACATTCACAATTTTGTCCGCTGGACAATGTTTTTTTTAATTAATTTTTAATTTATTTGTAGTTGTTGATTTTGGAATGTTTTACATTGGATCCGACAAATGTTCAAATTAAAGACGTGTAGACAGGACAACGTCTGTCGGGTCCGCTAGTTTATGTGCGCATCCCTAGCATACTACCGATATGCAATCCCTTCTGCGCCATTGACATGTATAGATGTCGGACTCGTGACGTCGTAAGCGCATGCCGTGTTTTTAAATGCGGGGAAGTTGCAAAAAATATTTTATCGAGTACCTACATTATAATTGCAAAAATGGCGAGTAAGTTAATTCTAATTTAATGTCAGATGTTTTAATAGTAAGTACGAGTACAGTCTAGGGTAAATATATAGATACAAGTAGGTATGATGTAAGTTTATATGTACTCATATAAAGACGACTCATTTTAATATGACGAGTTTAAATAATTAGGTATATACTTAGTGCACAACTTTGGTAGGTATATAGATTTATAATGTCATTCTCTTAATAATTATGCTATGTTACCTACTGCTTAATTATTTAAGTTTCATTTAAATTTCGGTACCTGGTTAAATAGTTTATTTCGTGTTTTTGTCACATATTTGTGTCGTTGGCGCTCAGGGACAGTTTTCGCTTGTCACGTATTTGTGACCCTGACGAAAATGAAAATAAAATTGATTATCGATGAAGTTTTGGAATCCCTATTTTTTTCGTAGGTATTTGCGGTGAATTTGTGGCCTGGCGTTGAGGGCAAGTTCATGCGTTTTTGCTCTGGCGTTCAAAAGGTTAATAATTATTGTTAATTTGTTTCCATTTACCCTATCCACATAATATTTAGTATGTAGGTACATTTTTATCTTATTTCTTTCCTCATTTCTTATCCGTCTTACATAATTATTATATGCTTTGACTTGACGTATATTCTCTAACTTGGATGCGAATCTGGGTAACGTGTAAACATGTACCTATTTGTATCCATTTAAATCTATAATATCTAGTAGGTATTGTCTAAGTTGGTCTAACGTTGTACAGCAGTTAGGATATGATAATAAATATTATTATAACAAATGAAGTTCATAATAAATGTAAGAGTAAAAATAATTGTTTTTGTGACGGTTATGTGGTAGTAGTCATTTATTTATCTTACTACCACACCCTAAAGACCGCAACCTTCAATCGAGACTAAATAGGCAGCGGTGGGCTGGTGGGTTTATCTATACAATACATATAAGTACTGAAGGAAAATTGAGTAAATAGGTATGAATATGAAGTCTCAACTGCATCAGTACTTATATAGAACTGTCAGATTATTAATAAACTACAATAAACTGTAGCTTGAATTTTCCTTGACTGTCTGAGTCAGTTTTAAAATGAATGATCTTTCTTTATCATTCAGGCAACCATAGAAGTATATAAATGAAACCACAGTATGGCAGTATTAGTAATGTTTTATTTTGTATTTTTTCCCATAATATCTAACTTACAGACCACAGGTCTTACAAAATACAACTTACAATCGAACTTAAGTCAATGTTACGAACGAACTTACTAAAAGATGAACAAGCAAGTTTAAGTTTAATCAAAATGCACATTTTTCTGAACAATTTTCTTTAAACGTAAACTAATTATCACAAAATAGTAAACTAGGCCTTCTAAAACGAAGGTTCGTGTTATTAAATGGTTCTTAAGGAGTAACCTCTCGCTTCCGGCCGCGGAGGTGGCCAGGGTCGGAAGCGAGAGTGCGTGGGACATCGTCAACTCATTATCAAGGAAGTTACTTATACAGGAGGTCGCGGAAAGGTACATGAAGAACGCCACAATGCTTTTCCCTTACAGTATTTGGGAGGAGCTTAAATAAGTGTGGTTATAACAAGACATGCAAGTCTAGATTAAAAAGGCACAATGGTGTGGGCGACTCTCAACACTCAGATGCCGGGGACAGACAAGATAGGGTTGTAGTCTTTCAGTACCCCGGCAAGAACACCGTGTGGTTAACACATGTAGTTAAATACATTACAGACCACTCCACCGTTCCCAGTGGTGGAGGAAATTACATCTACACACGATACAAAACCATAGATGAATGGTAAATTATTTTTAAACATATTATATTTTCTTTTTTTACATTTTTCTCGTAATAATATCAACTTAGATGTAGCCAATAAATCATATAAACGATTTAAAATACTAAGAAGTAAGTACCAGATTAACATAAATTGAAATGGGTGGTCCATTCCTAAAATGCATTTGTCAGATGGAGTCAAACGTTAGTGACTAGACAACTTCTCTCACACACACACACACAAGTGAGCAGTCGTTCACACTGTGTCTGCCGGCGGGCGGCGCGGAATCATTTCAAGTAGAAACTCATCGTCATCTTGTTCCAAGTCGGGCGAGCGTCGCACTCATTTCACTAGGCCGGGACTTTTGGGGTAGTCGCACGGCAGGAATATGTGCATCAGCTTCTCTATCTCGCCGCGACACAGCGGACAGCGGTTGCATCTGTGAAGAGGAGAGGGAACGTTAGTTATACAAAATTAACAAAGAACTACTAAAATTGAGCATTTCAATGAATTTTTGTGTAAACTTGTCTTGAATGTGGTGTTATTTACCTGGGAGCGCAATTTTCGCAGCAGACGACGTGTCGGCAGGGCAGGAAGAGTGTGTCGATGGGCTCGTCCATACACACGCGGCACGCCAGCGCCTCCGCGCGACACCCGCCGCTGTGGGAACGAGACCGGGACTCCTGGGGAAGAAGAGAATATTTATTAGAACATCATTCATGGTGAAAGTAGTAGTTAATAGCTATTGAGGTATGGTAGTTTGTTGTGTAAGGTCGCAAAATATGGCTACAGGAATTGCATTGCTTAACTGGCGTGCTTTTCAGGAATGTAATGCTTCTAAATACCGTCATAGGTACCTAATGATCTGTGCACATGTGCATTTAGCCCTTATGGAACAAAGGCTTGAGTAAATATATGAGGCACTACTGCACTAGTGAAGATTGACGATAGTTTCCAGGTACACAGTACCAACATACCTTTTGTTCCGAGCCCGAGGCGGTGCGGCGTCGTGCGCGCGAGTCGTGCGGCGCGGCGGAGTGTTGCTGCGCATGCGCGGCGCGGCGTGCGCGGTCGTACACCTCGCGGCACGTGCGTCGGATGTCAAACACGTAACGCCTTCCTAGAGTCGTCGAGTCGTTGAAGATGGACGCTATTGTGCCCTGAAATAGAGTAATACATAGATTAATATTTCATTCAAAGTAAATTGTGATCTTAGTTGGTTAGTTAAGGTCTGTTTTCCAAGGACAACTCTAATAACTGTAAAACTTACTCTAATTTTCATATCAATTACAAGGGGATAAGGT
Organism: Spodoptera frugiperda; assembly: GCF_023101765.2. Taxonomy (NCBI): domain Eukaryota; kingdom Metazoa; phylum Arthropoda; class Insecta; order Lepidoptera; family Noctuidae; genus Spodoptera; species Spodoptera frugiperda. The sequence continues at coordinate 10,789,247 of NC_064221.1, forward strand.
TGAAAATCTATTACAGATCTTATCAAGCTACCTCAACGTCCTATTCCGTACCTACCTAAAACTAGTAACATATAGATTTTCCTGCTAGGTATTTAGGTATCGAGCTGACCTCCCAGTGCATAATACACGACCCATTGTGTTACATACTAAGCAGTCCTAAGTATTAATATGTGCTTGTCATTAATTAAATGTTATTTGAAGGATTTGTTTCTAGTTGCCTTATTAATGAAGTACATACATACTGACCCTAGACTGTAATACTTTTTAACTTATCCAACGGCACCATTATCCCCGAAGGGGTAGGCAGAGGTGTACACTACGGCATGTAATGCCACTATACAATGTACACCCACTTTTCACAATTTGTGTTATAAGTCCCATGTAATAGGGGGTGAGCCTATTGCCATATACTGAGCACAATTCCAGACTCCGTGTTACTACTAACATATTTTCTTGTACTTTTTAACTTATTTATAGTTTAATGATAGGAATAGGATCTTCGCCTTCCTCAGTTCATCCGCGAACATTACCATCCTACTCTTTATAAGGATGTCCTATTGCGTAAGGTGTCTGCCCCATCCTATCGCCTATTGGTGTGGGAACTAGGTAACCATTTATTTGACGTCACCCCCACATCTGACCATTTAGGATATAACTACTTACATAATATAACAATACAATAAATCGTGGACAATTTACCCACGCTGAATTATTTTTGTAATTTGACTTTTTATTTAGATGTTTTTAATGAGTTTAAAATACATTACACCTACTTTATAACCGAGTTTAGGTAATTTTTCTGTTAATTAAAGATTCTCTAGCGAGCCAAAACTACCTAGTTTGAATGATTTTCTGCCACACTCAGAGATATTTAATGATTACTTAAACTATTCCTTAGTAACGATTTTGTTCTGTAAACAATTGCTAAGGATCGGGTTAAGTAACTATTAATTGACTCTGGAGTCCGTAGGTGACTAGGTTTTTATTGATACCTCCAAAAATGTTCTACCCAACACATATAAACAACAATTGCTCCACAATCCACAGTCTACCTACTAGTGATTATTTTTCCGAAGCCACTTCATTCGGAGCAAAGTCCAGTGTGGCAACAGTAGTCGATTGTTTTGACAACCGACTTGAGGTCGTATACGCCGGCTCGACCGGGAACATTGAGCGGTACAAAGTCCAAACGTGTTTTGGTCACTTCTATTAATGGACTCATTTAATTTTATTGTCCATAGGTAATATGAGTGTATGAGTGACATTCGACGCGATATGGGAACATACAAGTTTCTAGAATCTAGAGAAAATCTTACAATTGAAAGATCATGACTTCTAAATACTATGGAATAAAGTGTAGTTACCCAATCATATGAAAAATGAGGGTCTTTCTTTGAAAATGGCACTTTGAAGAGCCTTACGCTCGAGTTTTTCTTAAAATGTTGACTAAAGATCCAATATTGATGATGATAACTACAACTGTAATCACCCAATAATAGGAGAAATGAGAGTCTATCTTTGAAAAAGGCTCTCGGACATTTAAGTTTTTTCGCTAAAATGTTGACTAAAGACCCAATAGTTGACTGTTTAGTGTTTATGTTTGCTTCTTTGGTTGTTATTCTCCAAGGTTTATAGGAGAGAGGCTTACTACGTGACTCAGAGCATGAACCAATAAAGTAGGTAACTGCGTTGCTTTTAATACTATTGCTGGTCACGTTTAGATTTTGGGTTAATTCATTTCAGTATCAGATGATGCAATAGGTAATTAGGTAGTTCTATTTCCATTAACGATAAGCCCTTTTCTAATGGATCCGATCTTTATTCCTACTTTAAACCGAAATCCGATTGACTGTTAATTACCTAACAGCTTATTAAGAAGGTATTAAACGACAGCAAGTTACCCCTACCATCTTTAAAAGATTTCCAACCTCATCCCAATCAACATAAAATCCAAAATCAATTATCTTTCTTCAATTTACCTTCAGATCTCTGGTGAACTGTTCAGTAACAGCAGTCCTGACAGTCTCGCAGTAGTAGAAGGCGTGTTTCTCCGTGACTGCGCGGTAGAGGGCGGCTGCCTGCCCCGACGTGGCCATCTTGATGTGAAGAGTGGCTTCATTGCCCTCGTCCGTGACGAACGACATTTGGAAGTTGCGTCGGAACGGCTGTGCGCGGTGGATGGCGGTGTATGCGATGCTGGAATTGGAAGAAGGGGTTTATAAGTAAATTTATTAAGGTAGGTATTCATTAATACTAACTACGCCCAATTCAGTACTAGAGCTGAGAATAATGGGAAAAAACTTAGGTGTCATCTTGAAGAAGAATGTTTTGTTAAAAGATCAGATAAGGGCAAGTAAATTAAGCACTATGCAAGTAATGTAGGTGAGTTCTGTGGTGTAAATAAGAAACAGGTCTATAGGGAAACTACTAACTACAAAAGTTTATCTGAATTTCCAGCACATCGTTCAGTTTCCTCATTATTTTAATGTACAAAAGATAGCTACGTGTTCTCGACCCAACTACCAAAATTCTTAGCAAATACACAGAGATAAGGATGATAAGCTAAAACAAAGAAATTCGTCCAAGAACCGAGAAATTTCTTCGAAAACAAATGTCAATATGTGGAATACGGAGACTGTTATCATTGTTAAACATAATTTCAGTTATCGGTACAACAAGATCTTTGATATAGAACAAAACGACGAAAATATTAAGTAGGTACGTGTGTATGTACTTAAAACTCGTAAATTAATTACGTTTATCTTGTAAATGGCTAGGTAGGTACCTAATTAAGTGGAAACAATGCTATCGGGGTGTGGCTGTTAAAAGGAATGGGTCAAAAGATCACTTTTAATCATATGACGTAGGCACTATCTGTAGGTAGGTGTTGTGATATTGTGCAATAAACATTTCTTCGACAAATTGTCTGCCAGCGTCTTTCAATACTGTCGATTGTTCATTTAAATTGCAAAATAAACTGTACCCTATTAGTTAGCTACTTAGTTTGCAAATAAGAAAATTTTTATTCAGCTGTTTTAGGTAACATTTATGTACATTAACACAATTTTTGTGTCAATTTATTTGTCCATAGAACTGCGCAGTTGACAAAAATCCCCCCGTCCTTCTAATAGACACGTTTAACATACTTTATTGTTTTTTTCTTACAATCGAAAATGCTAGATGTGATAGAATGTTAGTTTTTCATAGAGGTAAATATTTTACCCACTGCATATTATATAACTGAAGTAAACACAGAATTCTATGCAAATAACTTGGATTACATTTCTTAGTATTGTAAGCGATCAATATTCAATACCGTGCAATTTCACAATATAATGTTTGTAATAAAGTCGTTTCTGGAAAAGAAACTAAGAACAAAATGTGTATTATTTCATTGGGTAAATATTTTTCTCAATATTCTCCGAGTTATTTACGTCCGTGATGTCATTATAATGAATTCAAGTGGTGTTAGTCAAACCGAAAACAGAAGCGAATGTACTCATTGTCTTGACCCGACACTACTTGACTAACTCATACGAATAATAAGTAGAGTTTATATTCGAAACTCTACTATTTATGATCATTTAGCTTCGAAACGACATTAATTAGGCTTACTACAAGAGCTTGTGGCAAAATATCCAAGGACATCACCTTACGAGCCTCCATTCGTTCGATATTTCTGTACAACACATTATTGTTTTCAAAATGAACAAAACGGTTCCAAGTGACTTTCACCTTTCCGACACTTTGTTTTCTTATTATGGAATTGTTAATTAGCTGCGATTCAATAAGTATGTTGGTGCCCAGCTATTGAAAAACAATGTTTGGAAGACTTGACGCTTACCTTTGTTTCTCGACTCCAATTTCTTGTTCTCCATTGCAGGCTGGTCTGTAGACGACGATGCCGTGTGGTCCTACTCCGACACACGTGCTCAGCCTGCAGCCGCAGCCCCCTCCACTCTGGCCTGATGTTAAGCAGCCAACTGTCGCGCCACCGTCGATCTCCTGCTCATCCCTTGCTCTAGGCTCCTCCGCCTGTTGCCTGTGGTACAGCAGGTGGCTGTACAAGTTGTGAGCGTTGTTGTTTATGGTAACAGGCTTGCAGAAAAACAATTCCTCTCCAAACGACTCCAACTCTGATATTTCCTTCAACAACCTGTACTCCGCCCGAGAAGCTCTCATCCCGGCAATTTGGCAGTGGTACTCTATGATTTTGTCGACATGATCCTCTGGTCGCTCACCTTGTGGACCGATTTTGTCACATTCTTCGTATATGTGTGTTGGTGGCAGTTCGCGGTCGCAGTCTCCTGTCTCTGCCTGCGCTATGTAGGCGATGATTTTCCGAGCTACTTCTAGGTCCGCTACGACCAGTCTACCTTCAATGAGGTCGAGTTTGGCGTGCAGATAGAACTGGTGGCGGGTAGCTTCGTTTATAAGGAGATGTGGGGGCACCCAGAACTTGACTCGGAGGTCGAGGCGACCTCCGGGGATGCGGTGTGGGTCGAGAGGGTTCCTCAAGTTGAGCCATCTGCCGGGACCAGATCCTGGAGATACGCGGAGGCCGAAGTAGTCCGCTTCGACGCCGATCTCCAGTTTCTCGCATACCTGGAACAAATCAATCGTTCGATTAATAAATCAGTCGTCAGACTACTTACTCGACGAAATATAGTTAACAGACAGGAAAGCTAGTTTATAGTTTTAAACGTGATTGATACCTAAATAATAAACTTTCCAAAACAGGATCCACTCCGTTAATGAAACGACCAAGTTTCGTAACCCAAAATGTTAGTATTTGCCAAATAATTACATGGTATGAATTGGCCAGACCGTATGCGCCTAAGTAGACTTCTAAACAATTTGGCAATGTTACGAAGTGAAAGTTAGAAGTAATAAACCTATTATTAGGAGCTATTTATCAATGTTGCCTTTGCTGGGGGCCTCATATGTATTCTGGTAAAGGGTATTACGTGTATCAAGCACCTTTAGTGTCCAAGTTCTGTAATCAATTTTAGCCGCTGGTATTGTAGCCTGGAGTGCAGTTAGGTAAAGGAACAGTGTTATTTGCTCATAAAACTAAACAAATTCATAAAACTTTGCATATCCGTTACTTATTTGTGTAAGGGACCGTCGAGTACAAGTGTTCATTTCCATATTTCTTTGTTCGGTATGCAGGAGTTAACTACGCATTTAACGACAACAACAGCGAATGCTACGTGTGAATGTTTACTTATTAAATCAATAATTATTGCGAGGCGCACTACAGCAGTACTGCGAGTATATGCACTTTACCTACATGATATATTGTTTTCGTTATAATAACAACATTAATTACTCTAAACTACTCAAGGAAATGTTTTGGTTGTCGACGGCGCCGTATCGCGGTGTTTGTGCCACGGTACAAACGTACTAGTTTTAAACAAATAGTGATAAAATGCATATTATTATGTTCACATACTGATAACAGACGCAGCTGGCATGCAACTCGGTGCACTATAAATTATATTTTTGGAGTAAAATAGATGTGGGAAAATATAAGTAGGTACGTAGTCCATAATTAGTAACAAATTGTTGCTAATAATGATGATAAACATTGTGTAGTAACTACATTATATGTAATTTACCACACGCGGGCTCGTTGGCTGATAACAAACATATCAATCATTATGTTCGTATACAGAAAGCACGTTTTCAAAAATCTATTCATTGATTACTACTGCGTACTGCGTAACATTCGTATCGTATATCAATGGACCTTGAAGCATAACTAACATCGATTTTCCATACCTACAAGCGCCTAGAAATACCATAAATATATTGGCATAAGCCGCCATTTTATTTATCACTTCCTACATAATCTAACTTGGAATACGAAAACAACATGAAGTACTTATATACCTACTAGTTACTAGTTCACCTGTTGTTTTTAAACGGATTGCGCAGATAGCTCCTTGTTGAGTGTTTGTAATGTAATCTAATCGTGTAACGTGAGTGTGAGGAGTCCTATTTATCGAGGCGTCACAGCTGGAGCTCCGTAGGGCTATCAGACTAAACCTGCATCAATATCAATTAAATTGAGGCTCTACTTAGTACTAAACTGGATCTATTGTTATTTTGATGAAATTACGTACATATAGGTGTGATGTTTTTGTACTCACATTGATAAGGTTCTTTATCATTGAGATCGTTTTAATTAAGTACATCAACTTGTTATTTTGCTTTAGGTATGGGAGTACTGATGTTGGTTACAATTAAAGCGTCGATTAATCTGATTTAATCGACACTATTTAGTACCTAGCGCCGATTACATTTCATTTATGTGGCTAAAGTCCGATTCCTAATTAAAGCAACATTTCTCGAACTCGTGCATCCTTGTCACAACTAAATCAATTGTAAGCTACACTAGAGTAATTGTATCTCGCAATTCTCATTGACACCTTATCTCCGGCATCACGTTGCAAACTCCTGCGCAGCTTGTAGTAAATATTTGTCATGCGATCTCATGTTTACCTACGTATCAAAGAAACATCATGCGAATTAGTTCCTCACATTCTTTTGTGGACGTACAATAACATCGTTGAGGCATACTGGCTTATTAAAGCAAGCTGATCCGCCATTTTTATTGCAGGTTATAATTATCTTTTCGCTAAGGGCAGTGAACTGTAGGACGCGAGTTTTCTAAAACACGATATCAGCTTCAAAAATGTCATTTATCTCCGTTTGTGTCGTTTCCAATGCATCTGTATTCATTCCCATATCATCATTGAGAACGCAGTCAATGCCTTTGTTTCATTGAACTCCGCACAAATATCCCCAACTCATAACATCAATATCTTCAGTACCTACATTGATATTGCCCGGTGCAGAATAATTCGTGGGTTAAGAACTAGAGTAGCGTAAGGGCAAAAACTCAAAAATTTTTTTTTTTCACCATTCGCTTTTTCAATCCCCATATTTGTATGTGCCGAAAAACTGGAACGATGTAGTGTGTAGATTGCTTAGTACAATAATAACGCATAAAAATTAAACAAGTTTGTTTATTGCTAAAAGGAAGTATTTCTACTTACAATAATCTTGACATTATTTTGTCAATGAAGTTATGAGCACAACGATTGTAACTCGACTTACGAGCGAATAGGACACCGAATTATGATTTTGTAGCCTTAAATGTTTCGTGCCAAATAAACGTAAGGAGCCGTTACTGCTTATGGGTCCTTGTTTTGTACGCTTCTGTAATTTTTCTCCGTGCCAAAAAAACGTAAGGGTGGGTTACGCTACTATGGCACTAAATAATTAAAGTAATGCAGTCCGTTATTATGACGTATGTCAACCAGTTTTAGAAAAATATATGTATATATATTTTTTTAATTAAATTTACAGTAATCTGTAGCCAATAAATAAAGCTTTATTTTAAGTAAAAACCAGATATACAGATACTATAGATTTTGCCACAAAAGACCTACAAGTTGACGGTAGGTAAATTTGAGTTGTTTTTCGGCTCTCCTGAGAAGTTGTCATTTTGCCCTTACGCTACTCTAGTTCTTAACCCACGAATTAAGGTACTATGGGATCTAATTATGTGTCCTTTACCTATCATCACTGCATCACGCTTGCATCTCGTGTTGATAACGTCATTCCATATGGCGTTTTGTTATTTAAATAGGTATTATTGAGACACGATGTTAGCTCGTGGTGATCAGGATCAATCATGGCGGTGAACATGAACAGTGGTAGTGGAAATACCGCTATTAATGTTTTGGACATTGCAAATTGTATACAATTGAATGCAGTATTGATAACAACAAAAAGTAAATTAATGGAATTGTGTTTCTGGAATCCCCAGACCAAAATGTACGACTATTTAACGAAGCAAGCATTAGTCATCGGTGTTACCATTAAAGTGTATCCTGCGCATTAAACATGTATGCAATACATTCCCCTTTCCTGTTCAATTTCCTAATAGAAGCTACATGGTCCCCAGCCCACTCTTAATTAAAACTACCGCTGCTTACAAGGGCCGTAAAAAAGCAATTTGCGTAATGCCCGATACCGTTGGGAAAGCACACGTGTAGGGCATTTCGCTGAAATACTGGGCAAATTACCCTGGAAGTAATAGCTTGGTCTGATCGCCATCGTTTAGGTAGTAACTACTTGTATGGTTAAATTCAATTCGATACGCGAAAATGCCCAAGGGAACTTACGGAATTGGTTATTTTCTTGAGTCTTTCGCTTTATTTTTGTTGGTAACCGCTTGTCTTTCTTCTTTATGGAATTTTCTCATCAGACCTTCATGTAAATTGACATGTATGTAGTTATGTCCCTGAGTGAAGTTGTAAACAATTTTATTGTTACTATCTGGTTACTGGATAATGTAACCTCATTCCTTTATTTATCATCAGTATCAAATGGTTCTTTACTCGTATTATATGGTAAGCAGTCCCAAGGTAGAGCAGGTAGGCAACCTTCGCCCTAAAGTGTTGGATAAAAGATTTCTCACTCAATTTTGAATACTTCTTGATGACAAGCTCTGTCCCTTAACCCTTTTACAAAAACAGCACATTGTATCAGCCTTTCAACCATGATGCCTGTATCAAGTTTCCGATCATACGCTAAACATCTGCTCAGGATGGTAAGTAACTTCCTTATCCGTCCTGTTAGGCTGTGTTTATTTTGGCAATAAGTTTACATTTATGGCTAAACTCCAATTTCATTCAGAATATTGACCTTTTAAATGGATTTAGCCAGACCATACCAGATTCAGTTGGCATACTTTCACAATGTGTTTGTGATTTTTGGAGGACAAAGCCTGACAAACAAAAGATACTTACTTTATCATGAACAAAACATTTGTTCACTTGCAACCACAAACCAAGTTATCATTTACGGCATAAATATTTTTGTTCAATCAAAATTAAAGTTCATTAACCTCGAACAGTGATAGCAGCTGCCTTTCTTTCCTGCTTGGTATTCAAAAACCGACTCTACAGCCAATGGAGTGAGTCCAATTCTCTTCTAGTTTAATACATTTATAAATAATTGATAAAAACTATGGAACTGTTATGGTTCGTATTTCCGTTTTACATCCTTTGTGTTCGGAATAATATACCTAATTTAGGATCTCTGCGTGAAAATATTTTCAGTAACTAATTCATTCATAATTATCTCAGCTATATAATGGAATAGTGCGTCTAATACCGGATGGGGTAGCGTGTTGATGATTTATGAGGAACTGATTGTTTCCATGCCATAGGCTATCGTGGACGATGCGTATGCTGCTCTAGAACATAAAGAACGCCTCTCATACAGTTCAAGAGGTGCATTGCCTTACAAATATGTAATTTAAGTATTGAACGTGTGGGATGTGGGATGCTTGAACTTTGTAGTAGCTTGCCTGCTCGCCTATTTCTTGCAAGACCCGATTGAATCTCGTTTTCTTTAACCGATAACGGAAAAACAAGTAGCTGATCTAAAAACCGACGATTTGTTTTTCTCAGTCTTCAGCTATCTGGGACGAGATATCAATATTATCAACCAGTAACCTCACTTTAGTTATCTGGGCATTACGGATTTCCATGAATACAGAGTATATTTGGCAGGACACGAACACTAAACTTGTGTTTGGTCGACTGGTTGATCGACTGGTCGAGATCGAACGAAAGTTTGCTCACGCAGCTCGATTTGTTGGCTGATCGATCGACGGTTGCGGGCACGCAGTCCGCGCGTGATTCTGTTGAGACAGCACTGGTGCTAGAGCGAGACAGCAAGAAAACATCTGGGTTGTTCGTTTTCTGATTCAATGTTTTTGCTCTTCTATTTTTGTTTCGAATACAGTACCGTGCCAAGAGAAAAAGGATTTTTATTTTGCACTACAATTTTATTACGTGGCGCCGCAACTGACCTATTAGAATGTATTATAAACAAAATGCTTTGTTCATTTTGGTCTGTTTAATTAAATGTTTCTGATAATATTTGAGAAAACTATTAGTTATGGTTCTTTGTTATTGCAAGCTGCAATAAACAGTCCTTGGTGATTTAGCAACCAACAAAAACCAGGAACATTATGTTAGTGTTTCACGGCATCTGGCCAAACTAGTCGGTTTCCTGCGCTATTTGACTGGTCGTATTGTGCAACATTAACTTCCTTATGTATTTGAATATACGTAATTACAAATTAGTTATGAACTATTGTACAATCCGATTTGGGCTTCCTTGTGAACTTGATTATTTTCTGTCAAGGTTTATGCGGACCTATAATCAAGTAATTGGGCACCTTCTACGAAAACAAAGTCATTCAACTCATGTGTGATGTGATTAACCCTGTTAATTGCTCCGGTGATACGTAATGCCCAAATAGTCATTGGTACTAATTATTATGTAAGGTACTAGCTCTCATATTACTTGTAGTCCGGTACTATCCATTTTGGCCGTCTACCAACTCTGTTTTGGGTCGCTGTTCGCAGTTAGCCATCTTGGATTCCCACTTCCATAATGGGTATATTAGTAGAGTCAACGCCCTCTCCTGTCACTTCAAGTTTTTCATCTTTCTACAGATTATTTCTTGCAGGAACAAAGGCAGTTATTATCATTTTTATCGTTCGTGATAAATAAATTAATTGCTGGGAATTAACAGGAAAAAATACTATTTTTTCGCAAGGAAACTTTGCTTTCCATTAAGAACGCCTTTGTTTGGGTAAGTAAGTTTTGCAAATATGAATAGATAATCAGAACTTCATTTCCTTATGATGATTCAATGTTATAACTACCTTGGGGTACAAAGTTCAGTACATTATGGAAATCCCAGCAATATATAATTGGTATCTTGTACTTGGAATAGATGAGTGACTCCGTGAGAAAGGATTGATTCAGTCTTATTGTCAAGTTGTCATTTCTACAAAGGGCTGGGTTCTGCTAAGTTTTTTCGATAAAACCAGCACCCAACCAGTTCTTGCCATTGTGGGGTCGATGGCCCGCAGGATACAACACACGTGCCCGCTCCTGAACCCCTCCTAGTTATGCTAGATTACTTCCACTCTTCAATAGGGGCCAAGCCTAGTATTGTGACAAACCATTGTTACGAAGATTAAGGAAAACGAAACATGTTTTTGTGATCTGTCAAATTAGAAATTCGCTGTTAAAGTTCAAGTGTCAAAAGACTCGTGTTTTCTTTTTTTGTGGCGGTGTTGTATTCCATCTGCAAAGCAACTGGTAGGTCTAGTTTTAGAACAAAGGGTCATGGCTTTTGTCTGACAGCTGTAGGTACCATCTAACATAATGTCCCTGTTTTTGTTATTGAGGGATTCTAGTAGAATTTTTTACAACGTCTATTTATTCATGAAAGTGGCAATAAAATGAATTAATTCAGAATGCTATACATATTCCGATACGTTTGTTTACTGTTTCCAAGTACCTATAGGTTACATAAATAGTAAAAGTATTTAGCATAGCTCTATTACCACTAAATAATGCGCAGTTCCTGCGGGTTAATTAAAATTTCTAAGTGTTTTCTGAAAACAAGCGAATTAACATTATCAACGACACCAAACACGTGATCATAAATAAGAATCTACTTTATGGTGTTTTCTAAACGCAAACAGAGGAACTAAACTTGGTAAACTGAACTTTATTAACAAAGCAACTAAATGTTTATTCGCGCAAATGTGTATAGTTGACTTGTTATTCGAGTAAGCTGGGAGCCATATTAGATTATGACGTAATGAGTCCCAGTCGAGGATTATAAAAGGCAAGGGCAAGTACTGGAAGTCTTTTAAGTAAGTGCAACTTTGATCTAGTGTTAGCAGCTTATGCAACCGTAAACAAAGAGGCAATAAGGAAGCGAGCAGAGTGCGTAAACAGACACATAAAATGTCCTATATTTAGTGGGCTTTGAGAAGAGCATTAGACAACGCATATAGGTAGCCAATGATTTGCTTTGATACGCTATTAAATGGCTTTTGGCTGTTGCGTTTAAGAATTATTTTCGTATTGCACCGATAATTCTGTGAAGCATAAAATTATTTAAATACTTGAAACAGAGGTATCGCTGAAAACAATAGCAAACTTGGACTGTGGATACTTCCACGTCACCGCTGATTAGAATCTGGATGAATTATTCATGCATGATCACTATTCAGGGGCCAATCCCGCTAGTAAGTAGGTAATCAGCTACAATCGATTACAACTTTTTGCTCAACTTCCTGTGATTGGCATTCATTTGAACATTATTTTTTATTAATAAGTAAGTATGTATGTAATGTGCTTGCAATTTATTTTTATATTTTAATAATTTTAAGCACTTAATGCAGTAACGAAAATAACTCATATCATTATTATTTCACATTTTATTTCGATGCACAAGAAATGAGTGAATTATACATTTAATACCTACATAAGTAGTAGGTACTTTTATTAAATTGGATGATTCAGTTGAAAATATATTGTTCGTAAATACCCACATTCTTATTACTGTGGGTAGATAGAGAACATTGCTTTAGACTTTATATTATATGTACCTACCTATCTATTGTAGAAGCGAGGTTAGATTTCTCGATTTTCTTTAAACCTATTTTTTTTTAATGCTGTGGGTATAATAAATAAGTCATTTTTATCAATAACAAGTTAATCCTTGCAATTGATAAAAGCTGATTTCTTATAATGTTTACCTAATTTTCGAATAAGAACCACACTGAAAGTAATCAGTCATTATTTATCTAGATATAAATTTCTATCTTAATGCTTCGTGCATTATTCATTTGTCTGATTTGATTAGGTACTTAAGTAGATAGGTAACTATAAATACTTCATTTTTTATTTTATTGCAGCAGTAAATGACGTCAAGAAAGGATTATTTCCTATCTTCCAATCAACAGATTATTATTTTCAGATATTGAGTGAATAAGCTGACAATTTAATTTACTTAAGTACCTGAAATGTTCTAAGCTTCTTACTTACTTACTTAACTACGAAAATAATTCATACGTAGGTTACGTAAAATAATGTTTATTTATTTGACACTTTATGTATAAAATCGAACAAAGGCGAAATGGCATTCTTTACTTATCTAATAATTTGTATAGGTAAAGTATCAAAATTTTGATATAAGTAAATATGAGCAATTGGCAACGAACGACCAAATTCTGCAACTGCAAAGATACTTCAAAAAGTGGCATGGTGGCTATATAAAAAAATGATAAAAATTCACCCACCACGTTGATCAGTGATTCAAATACATACAAGAAAACCTTGTTTTATGTATTTTTAACAACCTTGTGTATTTCTAGAACATCATCCAGTCAGTAGCAGATAAATCTAGTTGATACTAGTATATCGCATACCTAATACAATGTGTTTACCTGAGAATTAACACAGCACATTGTACCTGGGTTGGGTCAAACATGGCGTCGCTCGGTAAATATTGATAAAGTCGCCTATAAATGGACTCCCATTACACAAATGTGTCTTTTAAGTATATGTGTAGGTAATTCTGATATCAAGTTTTCATATGACAGTAAATATTTGGAAGAGATATTGTCCATCATCCCGTGTAGACTAGGATTTAAAATAAGACTGAAGATTTCATGACTAATATCGGTGATGTAAGGTTATTTCGTAATACCCAAGTTTTCAGAACTACAATACAATTATTGACGCATTTCACAGACGAAATTCGCAATAAACAGGAAGATTCATTCGTAAATTCAATGTTTATGATGTCAAACCCAATTAGAACTGATTGTGTACTTATACAGCAATGGTGTAAATGCGAATCGATAGCTAAAAGCATACCCAATACACAAATACCAACTACTGCGCGTTATTTCTGTAATGAACCGGTTGTGAAGGAAAAACAGCATGAACCTGACATTATTATTATCAAGCCTGTCTGTATTTTGAACGTATTTACGGTATTTTAGCTTAGTATCTGAGTAAACCGCCTCCAGAGCCTACAAACCCATTCCAGTCCCCTTCTCTTCCAGAACTGAGGTCATCTACGAAGCAGGAACAAACCAGCCACGAAGTACTCAAGAGAAACCTGTCTTCGTGTACCATCGCTCAAAATGTACTGAACGGATTTTAATGATACTTTCACTTCTCAATTTACATCTACACGTATACGTAATGCTGAAGGGATATTGGCGACTTGCCATCCTTTGCAAATCATAAATGTGAGTCGAATGGTTGATTATAGATATAACAAGCATAAAATTAAATGGTAGTTACAACATAGGAGTGCTTGAACTGATATGAGTAGGGAACTGGCTATTTGAAGATCTCTTTGAAACTTCTATTTTCAATAGTGCGTATAAGCAAACTAATTTGTCTACACACTCTTAAGTATGGACAAATGGCGACCAATAGGTTTTACTTTGCTGTGAATCATACTCAGAATTTTTAACCTACGTCATAAAAAAACCAGTTATTTAAAAGTGTTCTAAACTTGCTTGAATTATTTACTTTGTAATTGTATACAACGGTTAGAGCTATTTAAGTAGGTACTAGGTACCTAACCCATATGTAAATCAGTCTACCGTACATACCTACATAATATTTTTTGTTATCATTTAAATAACAATCATGTTTTCTGCTCGTTAAGATCTTGGGGCGATTGTCCTTAACATAAATCTTATATTAATTATTATCTTTGATATAGGTAAGTACTGAATATTAATACAGAATCGATTACCGGTGCAGAGGTACTAGCAACGCAAAATTTAAAGTCAGTCTGTTTACCAGTTATTGAACAGTATTTACATAGTAATAAACACTGACTACCTCCATAGACTACACATTTTATGGCCGTCCTCTATGGCGACCGAGCGTGATTTCGCGCGCAAAACTCGTCGGCCATCTTGAAGTCACCTATTCTATATTCTATTCAAATTAGCACGCGTAGAACAGGTTTCACGGCGCCTTCCGACATTTATAAGTACGTTTTATTATTTAACAAGCTAAATAGGGAGTTAAATAATTAAGAAATCTAAAAACAGATCTTCAAGCGATGCGCAACAGATAACAAACAAAGGATTACATTTCATCCACGCCTCAGCGTTTCCAGCAGGTTATTTTTCTATATCTGTATGAATAATATTTTGAACACTGAAATTATAATTTGACCGTAAAAAAATATTCGCTGTAAAATAAACAGACGGGTAATAAAAGAATCAAATATGTACGAGATAACTTTATCATGTTTGTGCAAAAAATGTGGACAGAGTATAAAATGAATGTAAATATAGCCTATCTAGATAAATTTAAGTACCTAAGCATTGTAAAATGTTTAAATATTATTAAAAATTCAGATCAGACTAGAACTAAACGCACAGCTGTGTGTATCTCCAGAAAGTCTGAGCTCCGTAGAAGACTGAATAAATATTTTTTGCGCGGTTTTGATTTTAACTGCGCAATACCCACAACTTTGAACGGACATACCTACATACAAGTCGTTACATTTCTATTTATTTTTTGCTGCCACATAATCCCTGTACAAATGACGTCACAAGATACAACTTATCAATAATCCGGATAGCAACGGATGATAAAAGTGAATTCGCGATTTTTGATACATGGACGATTAATGTTCCGACTTCACTAGATCAAATTGGCGATAAACTTATGCATGCTCACTTTATTTTTGTCACCAATCAAATTAGTGGATGAAGAAATCTTTGTTTATTTATTTACTAACAGATATTCATATTTTCAGTAGAAACAATGGTTGGCTTGTCAGAGTACTGAAGCATTCTTTGTGATAGACACACCCACATTCTATTTTTTTTTGCTATTGTATTATCCTTCTAGTGTAACGCGTATCTCACTCGAGGAGCCTCTGGCGGGTAAAGTCCAATCTTTATACTTTATACAACCGGTTGCTAGGTACGTAATGTTGTTAGATTAGATACAAAAAACAGACAGTTTTATAATCGGGTCACCTTCACCGAAGTATTCATTTATTCTATTTCTGTATAGGTAGTGCAAGACAGAAAATGTTCCATATTGCTTAGAAAAACGGAGAAAGATGCAATTAAGGCCTTTAATAAATTTGACAACAAAGAGGAAAGCGGACTGATAGATGGTTTTAAAGAGTAGAAACTAGGTTAGGTTAATTAAATATAAATGTTTCTTTGTCTAGAAACCTGATTCCAAACTATTGTTTGAAGAAGAAAGAGTGTACAGTTTGGAACCCAGTTGTTAGCATACACACTGTCTCAATCTAGGTAGATTATATCAAACAAAGCATTTTGTTTTATACAAAACCTTTTTGACCCAGCGAACAAGACAACCTTGCATTATAAATAGAAGGTTAAAAATCTGACTAAGCGGGCAACACCGAATAGGGAAAAATATTTTGGAATAGCGCCAATATCAAAATATTTCGTTATGTTGTCAACGGAGTTTTATTTTTACAATTATGCTTCATTGATTCGAAAAAGTAATTCAAAGCAGCTGTTACTACCGGCATTTTGGTATAGGTCTGCCAAAATATATGATCATCAATGATCAAAGTAGTGAAGTAAACAAAGGAAGGGAATCAGTTATCTACTAACGTTACTACTAATTATACTACAAAGTGCTCACATTTTTAGGCGTGACGAACAAATTCTTCGAAAATTCATTTCACCTTTCATTTTCCTCATCAAAATCCTAGCATAGTTGGTATAAATATTTTCCCGCTTACAAAAACTAAATAAACTAAGAACAGATAGATACCTATCTCAAGTTCAATAACTGAGTTTACGCCGAAACTTTGGAAGAGTTCCAACTAAACACGCGGTGCGCGCGTGAAACTGACGCAACCTGGGATCCCCACGCAACTGAAAACGAGACGAACATTGTACTTTAGTCTCGTGTTGTTCCTGAAAATCAGCACAAGGTTCTCAATGACTGGCTTGGGCAAATAGACTAAATACTCTAAACAAAGTATGTCACTACGCAGAAATACTACTCGCTTACAACAAACGTTATGACAATCCCTGTACATGACAAAACTGACACAATCTCTTTTAAATATTGAGGATTCTATTGGAAAATGAAATACATCAGTCTGCACATTCTACATTGACCTTGCAGATGCACCATGCAGAAATAACAATGAAACCAGAAAAAGGAGATACTTAGGTCACCAAATATTTGTCACCTCCCAGAATAGAAATTTGTTAAAGCATCCATATTTTAAAAGTGCCATAAATGACAGAGGAGCGAGTGATTGCTGCTACCTCAACTACTTTGTACTAAGACAAATGGTGAAAGACAAAGCGTTTCAGACGTCATTAACGTAATGAGTAAGTATTTAAAAACATGTAACACGACAGAAAAGGAGTAGTTAGACTAGTTTAATATATCTATTGGGTAGTATATTCATGAAGATAATATTCTGGTTCATAGAAAGGATGGTTTAGTCACAACTTAGGGAGTGCAATTAGTATAAACTGCACGACTCGCTCGTTAAACAATTAAATGGCTTCCAGTTAGGACTGTCTATAATTTGCTCCCAGAGTTGCGTGTCTAAGATTACGCTGGCCAAATTGGTTCGTATTACAGGTTAAATCTGTAGCTGTGAGAACATTAATTATTATAATTTCATACTACATACAAATTATTTACGACTCGTTTAGCTGCGGAACGAAACGTTTGGGTAATAACAATTAAATAAAATTAAAATAAGACTTATTTTTAGAATTCTGATGGGCATCATAGTTTGCCTCAGTAAGCACTTAAACAGCCGAGTTCAAGTGGCCGACCCACTTGTCTGCGACCACGTTTGCCTTTTGAACTTCCAATGAAGCTGTTAATCGTTTAAAATGTTTAAAAGTAATGGCTGAATCAGATACACATATTATATCTTGCAACATAAAGAATTGTGAAATTCGTTCTTGTACTACATCTGTACATTTACGCTGGCTTTGGCGCTCGACGCGATTATGATTTCCAAATTAATAAGGAACGGATACAATTGATGCAAATAAACTACTGTTTACCCAATAATATTTATGTTCCCGAAAATACTTATTGAGCAATCCAGTTTACAGGAAGGTCAATTAATTAACATTTCAATAAGAACAGTAAAGGTCCAAGTACGGCGCCCTGCGTAACACCGCAAAGTGGTTTTGGTTGTACGCAGTGACGATCACGTATGCAATCCCCACAAGCTTACCGGTTCGCCTACGGACGTTACCGAAGTGGAAACTGCACGCAATCGCCACGTGCGTCTTATACAAACGCATCGTTTATACACACAACATTGTCGTACGCTTTTGTCAAATCCCAACTATGCAGGTCGAGAAC
This sequence comes from Spodoptera frugiperda, assembly GCF_023101765.2. Taxonomy (NCBI): domain Eukaryota; kingdom Metazoa; phylum Arthropoda; class Insecta; order Lepidoptera; family Noctuidae; genus Spodoptera; species Spodoptera frugiperda. Next base: position 10,807,523 of record NC_064221.1, read on the forward strand.
AATCTTCTAAGTTCTAAGTTCTTTGAGGTTATCACTATTATTTTCTAACTTCATTTTACGATAAAGAGTTCAGTGAACACACATGCTTCATTTTTTTCCATGAGATAAGTTATCGGATGGAACCTTTGGCCTAAGTTATGACATTAAAATGACTTTGTAATTATGTGCACTTAGGCATGAGATCCGGTCTTTATCAGAGGCAATGAACGACAATTTTACTGATATACAGGCAGATAATGAGGGGATTAGTAGTTAATGCGGGAGCAATGAATTACCCATTTATTGTAGTATCCATGTGCAGATAAATATCAGACCTCGAAATTATAATTGGTTGGCTTTGTTATCTTGAGTACAATCGATGAGATTTAGTAACATTATCCAAATATGAAAACAGCAAAACATTAATAACATCATATCTGATTCTAGAAACAATCGAATGCATTTACTCGTAGAAATATAATATCCTACTATATATCGACGAAGGTTCGAATAACGTATATAAAATGAAGTGATCGCATACATTAAATTGCAATAACTTTTGAAGGTTACTAATGGCTACTACGCCGTTAGATTCACCAACTTTATAAACAGAAACCAGTTTCGGACCAGCCGTCATTAGAAGCATTGGAAAGTGTTGAAAACGGATGTTTTGACAATGAAAACTAATTCTAACATTTCAATACGGTATAACTTAGCTATTGATTACCAGAAAATCCTTGAGTAGACTACTAGGTACTGTAAGCACTATAAATGGGTGGCAATACCTAATTTACTTGGCATTGTGACAAGGAAATCGCCTGGCAAGTTAAAGGTCTAGTGATATTTTATTTGCAAGATAAGAAAATATGGCACGATTTCGAAAAATATCATTTTTTCTGTATACTGATATCGTGAGAAAAAAAACATTAATTATATCATCACACATGACTTAGGTATCTCGCTTAACGACCAAAGATGCTAAAAAACGCTAAGTGACGTAAAGATAATTATCAAAAAAGTGTCATATCGCTTACAGAGTCATGGTAATTGCGATACCCTTTTGATCTCTCTTATCGCTTAACGAAATGTTATCAGAAACATGTAATCGATATAAAAAAGGCAGTTTACATCATCCGTGCACACATTATCTCCTGTAGGTAGTTTTAGATTACGGCTAAGTTCCCAACGATCTTCGGAAGTTAGGTTATCAAGGATCACTATAAATTGTTTCAAGTTTAGTGACGTTTTATTATCTCTTACTATTATTAATGGCAGCAACATGCAATATTTTACTCATTGTTTAGAAATGACAATCTAAATTACACTAATAAAGGAGTGCATAACAATTAAAAACATGTTTTGAAGTAATAATGAGGATATTATTGGTTTGATATTACTACAATGTTGTATTGGCGGCAATTTATTGAATTTATCCTGTAATGCATAATATAGAAACCACAATAATTAAATTGGTTCAATCAAGTTGCTTCTAATAATAATATTGTTATTTAATTTTATTGCAAATAACAATGAGTCAGTTTCGGTTCAGTCTCTTATGTAGGCACTTGAATTAATACGAACTGCACAAGACGTCATGACAATTAAGAAGTGATTGAACATTTATTGGAACTTTGACCAGGAACTACTAAGTAATTGAATAGGCACGCTATTTGTGGTTTAAAGTAATTTGGAAAAGGGATTTCCCGTACTTATTAAAAGAGATACAAGACATACTAAAGGTTGTTTAAACTAAAGCTTATTTTTTGTTTTAGATAAAGAACTGTTTTTACAAATCTAACGATTGGTATCCAACATATTGATTGATGAGTCCACACCTTGTTTTAATAGATAAACCGTAACATCAAGTGCTGCGTAGTTACATTTGAATCAAAAATAGTTGTTGATAAAAATCGTGCGATTCTTTCTTTAATCCTTTAAAGCGATTACCGACCTGCGTAAGAGTAGATTTTCAAAAAAGATTTTCATAATCAATTAAATAACTTAAAGTATACTTGAAAACGGTTCAGTATAAAAAAAGTTTAGACAAAAGTTGTAGAGAAATTTGTATTCTACAATATTGGTATTAAATGCAAATACTGAAAACCCATAGGAAATGAGTTATCGAATTTTAAGCACCGACTTGAGACAATTGTCAATTACAAGTATTCAAAAAAGCTGGGTATCTCGCATTCCGAGATTCTTACCTAATTTTGCCTTATTTGACTGGACTAATACCAATTATCTCGGAAAATCTATAGATATTGAAATAGATGTTTTGCACTTGTTTTTCTTTGTTAGTATGACATTCAATTTATAATATCAGTTCAGTAGGTAAACCTTTATAGATTTATAATTTTTTTGCATAATCATAGAAGTTTTTTTCCTACAACCTGGATTGCAGCGCATTTATAAATTCTTAAGGTCAGGTAATTAACATCGGCGTAGCTATCGGGTGCACGTTACGCCGTCGTGATTGTGAACCTTGGCTCACATTGCTATTATCTTCGCATACTCGAACGACCTTATTTTTGCCGGTGCTAATGCTCTACAATCAATGGGTTTGCTCCGACTTGCAATAATTATAGAACGTATTTTCCATTTTACAACAGTTTTTATTTCCAAGTAATGTGTCTCTTTTTGGGTCATTATTGCTCTCTGTCCTGTATAAAACAATCATTAACAGATGCACATGTATTAAAACGTAAGCATGACTGTAACCTTTGCAACATCTGGAGTCTGCCAGGCAATAAAAATTGCAAACAGATGTAGCGAATGGTTTTTCGATCGGCTGTGATAAAAATGTTTAAAACTTTGTTATAGGTACGTCTTTGTATCCTCAAAATATTTTTAGGTATTACACCTATAAGTTCTGCTGAGCAAATTATTTAATAGGAAAGTCATTTAAATGCTCCTTTGTTTTTGGAGTCTTATTTTTAAGCGTTGTTCATTTCTTATGTGTGTATAACTTGCACACTTTATCTCCTAACAATATTATCTTCAGTCCAAATATGCTACCACTTTATATTTGTATTTGCATGTCTGTTTTCGTGATGAGAACAATGTAGGACACATTGAATAATTAAGGAGTTGCCGTATATTGGGCTATAGAGCATTGTTTGCAGATTATAATGTTCTCTCTGTATTCGTACCGGAGCAATTAATCATACCTTTGTAGTCGAACAAAGATACGGCTTACTGTTGATTAAATTATTGAAATACATACATTACATTCTTGACTATGATGAGTGCATAATGTATCCTTATCTTCCAAAGTTCGGGATAGGTATCTATTGTTTTTAAGTAAAATTAAATTAGGCATGCGACATGTTGGTTGCACAAACGTCTATGCAATAACACTCCAAAACTTCTAGACATATCCGAATAAGACAATTCCATTTAAAATCAAAACTGATGTCTTACGAAAGTTGTCTTTTCTGTAGGAGGTACAGTGAAAGCAAAAGGCCAGGACGAATTTATACATGTATCCAATAACAACAGAAATAACAAACGGCCATTGCTTATTGTTAGCCGTATAGGTAAAGCAATAACATTACCAGGGAAACATAAGCTACTCGAAGGATATTGTGACAAACAATGAGACTATTACACAACTGAGGCCGTTGATGACGTGAAGGTACAAAGTCCACCGAACCAATTGGAAAGTTCAACATTGGAAGCAAAACGTTTGCGCCAACTATTTGGTCTAAATTGTTGGTTGAAATTAGTCGTTAAAGTTAAATAGGTCAATTTGCGTTTTGAAGAGTACAAAGTGCAAAAAGTTTGCAATATGACCCGATCAAAATTGCCTTCTAGAACATTTATTATCGCCTCCAATGAAAATTGTATTAAGCAATTTTTAGACCAACGCAAATGTAAAGCGTTTTCATACAATACTGTTCACGCTATATCCTTATTTAGCTATTATAAATATCTGCTCATTTTTGATGACGACTTAGTTTTATTGTTATTTTTAAGTACGTAATTAAACATCGGAAAACACGGGTTTTCACATAAATTTAACGCGAAGCCGTTATGCTAATTATTGCAAAAACCACTTATGTTTCTGGAAATGTCTGGTTTAATATTTTGGATAGGTAAGGTGAAAATGGTAATTTGGTGAGATTAGCGACACGATAAATATAAGTTTAGTCATTGTTTTGTATTGTTTGTTGGTTGCGCAGGAGTTGCAACATTATTATCTTTAACGGGCAATCTTGTTTCTTTGTCTTACGGTCTTACCGTTTTCACCAAAATATACCACGTCTCATTATACAACACATCAAAATTATTATTTTTGATGTTTTTCAATTCTCTTTGCGTGCTATGTTAATGTTGACAATGCTTCTTAAATCGTTCTTATCTTTGGTGTGATGAACAGTATCATTGCTCAATTACTTAAAATCATAACATAAGCTGTTAAGAGCCTGGTAATTTTAAAAATGTAGGTACTGTACGTGTACGTATGTGCAATTAACCTCTTTTCAATAAAATTAGCACGCGATGAGACACTGTTTCTCATAACGGTTGGAGTTTGTACCCTGTGTTCTCAGTAACCGTCCATTTATGTTTTAAATAGAGTTACTGAGTAACACTTATTTATAAAATGTGATATAGTTAGTTTATGACATTTGTTTTATTAACTGCTTGACTGTCTGTCAGTTGTATTCTCAGACTTGCTCTGATTCATTTGGCCATGCATTTCGGCTATTATCTCTTTTGTATCAGATGGAAGTAAACAGCCACATTTGTTGGTTTGTTGAGCAGTTGATACAATTTACACGCCCATCACCCTCATCATTGGGAGTCCAAAGGTTTACAGATTAAATTCAACTATAAAACAGAATCTAATTCGTCACGTGAAAAGTTAAGATGGTGCATTGGAAAATGATATCTAGCTCTATAGTAACAAGGTTGAAAATGAGTTTTCAGGATGAAATCACTCAGTATGCACGTGCCCGTGCGCACGGTAGAGAGTTCACAGCTGTTGTTCAAACAGTGGACTTTGGACCCGAGCCACAATCACCGGTGTAACCGCGTGAATAACGTGTAACGATCCGTTGATTTGTTTGGAGATATTTGATTGAGTCATCACTTCACTTCATCAGTTTATTTCATGATGTTGCGATCTGTTACTTGAAGTTTCAGTTAGGCTTTTTCTTATTATAATAAACAATCGTAGTTAGTCAATAAACTTGTTAAACTTTGAGAATAATAAATATACTGAATACATTTATCTTCAAAGGTTATTTGAAGTTTACTGGCTAAGTAGGTGTTATACATAAAATGAATATCGTTTAGTTAGCAACAGGTTTGAATTTGATCAAGTTTGTTTAGATACTGATATTTTTGTGCATATACCAAATACTCTCTTATGGGAACCTCATATAATTATGTTGTATCTAGTCTTCAATTAAGTAACGCCGTCAAGGTTTTATACATATCTACCATCAAATGAGGTTTTTTAATTTCGTTAAAATTGTAGGTCAGTGCTCTTACTATCTTTGTAAGTGTGAGTAAGTTTCTTACGTGACGCGACTCACGATGTGCGGTATAGTGAAGTATCTATGTTTCTATGTACATAATATGCTTCAATATACTCATACAACTACTAATAGATTTATTTGCACTTTATCCAAGTATGATAAACGTAAAATCCAAATTAGCACGTGACTTTTTAGACACCTCTAATCGATCATTTAAATTGCAAATTATTATCATTGACTCGCGAAGTGGATCGATTATAGGTGGGCAACAGGTATTTACTTATCGGCTAAGTGCTGGTGTTCTAATGTTAGAATAGACAGTATTGTTCATGAGTGCAGAGTTAACAAGTTTTTCGAGACATGATGCTTGTATTGGTCTCGTTTTTAAAGCACCTGTACCACCACAAAGGCTCTTAACCAACACGAACAAAGGGTTATGAAGTTGTAAACTCCTGGTCTAAGTTGTATGGTGCAATCGTTACTTAATGTTACAAGTCTTTGAAGCTTGTTACTACGCTCTATTGCAGCATTTTGCAGTTTTACTTGGCGAATGTTGAATCAACAGAACATTCGTAAGGATTGCCCTAAATTCGAAATGCATCGAATGATTGGCTGGAAGTTAGCCAGCAGTTAAAATAAACAGTACGGCGGCAATTCTAAAGGCAAGACTTTCATATGCCTTTAGAATAACCATATTAAAACCTTTATTCATAGACCATGACCACCTTAACAATGTATTTTCGTTGAAATAAATAACAGTACAGCAATAATATGAGAATGATACGTTTATTGCATTTCATACAACATCACGAAGGTAAAACGTGTAGAATGCCATTTGCCGGGTCCAAAGTCCGCAAGGTAAACTGACGTCGCCGTCACCGTCGCCGAGCAAACGTGTCTCGAACAATGCTTTTGTTAGATATTAAAATGTACAATTACTAAGTGAATTCTACTCTAGCTACCTAACTATGACTACACACTATTATTTTACACAAAAAATTCACCCATATGTTATTATGTTAATGTTACGTCCGTGTAATTCTGTTCCTGCTACATAATTCGCGAATAATAATATGTAATGAGCAAGTAATACATGATTATTCGTTATGAAGATCTGCTGAAATATGGGATAAACTGTTTGTAAACAACTGCCACTGAAATATGAAGCGTGCGCGAGTAAAAATTTAATAGAAAATAAGAATGTTCATATGATTGTGCATGCTTACCTTTTCAAGGCAGTCTTGTCCAATTGCATTGGGTTCCACTTTGACTTCCAAAATCACAGAATTGGGCTGGCTAACTAACCACATTTTGTCAAAAATTTTGAAGAAAACAATAAAAATAGACTAAAAATGAGGTCGAATTATTGTTACGCGTTATTTAATTCCGCGGTTTATCACTTGTCCAACAATGTTTATCTCACTCGCGTAAAGAATTTATTTAAAAAAGTCTTTCTTAATTCGCTCTGCGCAATGTTTATCGCGTATTCTTTGTGGAAGTAAAACTGTGAATACTTCCAGACGACGGCCATACTACGTTAAGTTTGCCTCCGAAATGATAAAGAAAACAGTGACGTTACTGACGCGGGGGGCGCGGACTCTGTACTTTAGCGTCGAGCATTGCAAATAGCGTGTATTTATTCACTATTCATTACTGCTTCCACATTGATACTCCGTCCGCGACTCGTTCACTAATACGTCGATGTAAATGACACAAAACGATTTCGGTGAAGCACTGATGGTGGAACACGGACGGGATTGTTGTTTTGTTTCGCTCACTCGTGTTATAAAAGAAAGAGACAGGATTATCGTAGAGGCCAGAACCGGAGGGGCCAGAACTTTGGATTTGTTATTGACACGAATTTCTTCACTGTTGTATTTATCTTTGTTGTTATTTATATTTTTGTATTAACGTGAGATTAACATAAGATTAATAATTATCTTCTGCACTTAAATGTATAATAAACCATTTGATTTTACCAATACGTAGGTACTTACAACAAAACAGAATGGTTATTCACTCGGATTAGAAAACTATAAACATTATTATTAATCCCCAAACCACCTTGACCAGTCACATTAATTAAAGTTGTTGTAATTTTTTTACTGAAAAACAGTCTTGACTTACTGAAAAACAGAAGTTTTAGATAGATCGCAAACTAAAGTTTATTCAAAGTACCCTTGTAGACAAACTACAAACTTCAAATTAAAATTTCCCGCTAAATATAATTTATATTTTTTTTGTCTCTGACACACATTTTTACCCGGACGACAAAATGATCAAATCTTATTAAAATTATTAAAATATTTAATAATCACATTGCTTTCTCTATCTAGATTAGGTGAATTATGCAATTATAATTAAAAATAATTAATTCAAAATGTTTGATTGAACATCCATGTTGATACCATAGACAACAATATTTAATGTTAAACTGTCGTCATTATAAAATATCATCCAATATTTAAATGAATTTTCATAATATTGTCAAATTACGCAGTAAAATTATTTAATTTTGTATTAATTAAAAATATGTAGCAGCTTACGCTATTGCCATCTATGGAGAAACTAGGAAAACTAATTATCAACACGTCACATGCAATCCATTATATGCAGATTTAACAATTTGCCTTTTAAAATGGATGACGAAAAAAGTTCACTACTTCCAGTTAATTCATTTAAATATTGATAGCAAAATAGTAATTATTTACTGTACAACTATATTAAAAAATAATGCGTGAACATTTGAGAGTATAATTTGTATAATATTTAGCTTAACAGTTACGATTCACGCAGAAAGACAAAAGCACGAGCCGCTGACAGCGCCAGTCGTGACAACCTAATGGTACTAAAGTAATCATATGACTTTCGTCACGACGGTCTACTGCGCTTATTGATTTGTGTCTTGGTCTTGATTCTCGCTCGACATAGTTTTTGTGTGTATCAGAAATGGCGAGTCAGACACAGGGAATCCAACAACTGTTGGCGGCTGAAAAGCGCGCTGCCGAAAAGGTTTCAGAGGCCAGGAAGCGTAAGTTATTTTTGTCGCACTACGTATTTTACAATTAGGCCTTGTTTGTACGTTTCCACTTTGGGAGTTACTTTGCATGTCATATAAATCTTGTTCTCAGTCGTTCATTAGTTGCATATCACATGAATCTTTCATTAAATATGGTTTATTTGTGATGTATTTGGTCTGATGACTTGATCACATGATTTTCCCACTACACCCTTGGCTTGATGACTGATTCAATTGATAACAGCTTCTGGTTACATCTATCATCTTATTAGAAGTACAATTTATTCTTATTTGAGATGAAATTTGCGTCTTACGTCATATTTCAGTAATTGTGCCAAATTAATATTGAATTTGTATTAGTTAGTTACAAATATTTTCCAATAAGGCTTTTCACTATAAAGAAGAATTGGAAACTCTCTTTTCAAGTTACTATTTGATGATTTTCACCATAGTTATGTTCATACATATAAAAACAATGCAATAATGTTTGAAGTACTTGTATCATTCTAATTTGCATGCCATTGTCTATGAAATCGTGATCTCCCTAGATGAATAGTTTTATGTAACTTACAAGTTCAATTGTTCAAGTACAGTACTTCCTGGGTAAATACTCAAAGGAAAGATACTACATACTCTAAATCTGTAGATATGAAGGTATTTTGGGTAAAGTGCCTAATAACTTTTTATCTCAAGACCTTGGTACTTCTCTTTGAGCAATTCATCATAAACCTATCAAATATTGCCTAGCTTGCTTGACATTAGGTACAAGTTGGTAATGAACTAGATTGAGACCGTAAACACTCATTCACTTCATAAATTACATGATTGAATAACTAACAAGACCCTATCTTACATCTATTGCAGTTACAATTTGAACGAATACCTTTTAGTGAGTTTCCTCATCTCGATGTGACTCTGAATATCATTAACATCATGCCTTTTATACCTGAAGGGGTAGGCAGCACATTACGGCACATAATGCCGCTGTACAATATATACCTACTTTTCATCATTGTGTTATAAGTACCATGTAATAAGGGCTGAATCAGACGAATCTCATCACATTAATACAAATTTTATACCACATTTTCCATCCTTAGTTCAATTTTTAACAATACAATATTGATATGTTACAGGGAAAGCAAAACGCCTAAAGCAGGCTAAGGAGGAGGCCCAAGATGAGGTGGAAAAGTACAGACAGGAGCGTGAGAGGCAGTTCAAAGAGTTCGAGGCCAAGGTGAGATGAACTGAATGAACCGAACTTCTTTATCACTTCTAATAAGAAGGCTCTTCTAGTTGAGTTATTAGACTGTGAAGGCTATTAGAACCAAGTTTAGAGTATTATTTTCAAATAAAATGCCATGCATGTCTTGTAAGAAATGAGAATGAGATTAACATTACACAATAATATTTGTATTTAAAAACTTAATATTTTAGATTAACTTTATAGATTTTCTTGATTAAAGAGTAGAATCAAAGTCAAAGTCAAAGCATTAATTTCTATATTTGAACTAATTGTCTATCAGTCAAGCTAGGTGCTTGATTCAAAGTGTAGCTTGGAATGGATATCATGATAATTATACAGCATCTTATTTCAATATTGTCTTGGTGGATGGGTCAGACCCAGAATTGTAAACTTATCAAAGATTTTGAACGGAAAATCCTAAATTAAATTAACAGTTTGTTATAAAAAAGAATACATCAACTATACACAACTAAGCCTACAGATACATTAAATCAAGTACAGTTTTGACAGATTTGATAAATGGCAAGTGTTAGATTGATGTTATCTTCTCAGCTGTTAGATAATTCACTGTTTGCGAAGACTTTTACTTATTTATATCATTTTATTTATAGTTACTAGGAGAATTTTGTTAGAAGGTAGAATAGAATATGAAGTGAAACGTGACATTATAAACTCTTCAAAGGAGAATATATTTAAGGTTTTTTGTCAAACATATTCTTAGCGTTTACTAAATATTTAAGTGCAATAAATATTTTGTAAATTAAATTAGCTAGCTTGAGATACGTACTTACTAAATTAGAAAATATGAAAGATCACAATACATATTATTACATGTTATACATATTATATTCTATTTGATTTATTTTTTTTAATTTTGATATAAGTGTAACATTGTCTTATATTATTATTATTTGTGCAGCACATGGGCACCCGGGAAGGTGTTGCTGCTAAGATCGAAGCTGAGACCAAGATCAAGATCGAAGAGATGAACAAAATGGTGAAGGCACAGCAAGAGGCCGTACGTATTACCTTACTACTTACTCTTATTTATATTCTCAAATAGTAGACATCAATCAGACCAGACAGACAAATAGTCACTTGAATAGACACAATTATTTCTAAATGTCTATTTATTTAGGTATTATTTACCGTTAAAGAGAGTATTTATCCACATAGTTCCTTTATTTTCCCTTATTATAAAAGAAAATCCTAATCCCAAAGTAGTAGTTTGTAATAATATGGGTATTTGTAACAAAATTAAGGCACAAGTACGAGACATTAGCCAAAATGACGCGTTTAACATCATCGTGTGACCTTAGTAAGGTGACGTCATCTACTCAATACTTGTATAGAGTCGCTAGTAGTACGAGATTTAGCACGTTATTGTAGCTCAAGTACCAGGAAAAAGAAGCTCAATTTTTTATTATGTTACCAAATTGTAAGACTTCTTTATATCAGTTGTAAAATGTATGGATATACCATTGACTATGAGTAAGCTTCTAACACTTTGTATAAATCTATAGTCATCTAGTTATTGTGTGGGATGTATCGATGACGCAAAAGAAAATTCTGTTCTACAAAGAGACTAATATATTTTCTTCTTGTTTCCAGGTGATCAAGGATATCCTCAACCTGGTGTACGACATCAAGCCAGAACTGCACACCAACTACCGCATCCTCTAAGCGCAGTAATTTATATAAAACCTGTTTGTCGCGTATTAAACACTTTGCGATCACCTAGTTGTTATCTATATGGTATTTCTTTTTAATCATAGGCCATAGGCACACGGCAGAAGTACACAAGCTGTCACACTCGATAACAATCGATTATAATCGATTAGAATCGATACGTGAACTTTACATCGATTTTAACGGTATAAAAGCAGCCGATTGCGATTCTCGAACATCGGACTGCGACACTGCAATCAAGTAATGAATGTAGTGAACTGATTAAATCACGCCGGTCTGTCCGTTAGCTGTAAATACAAGTGTCGCTTGGTTTCGCCCTATTTATGAAATAATCAGTCAATATTCTACGTGTTAAGAGATCAGCTCGGTATCATTCCAAAATACGTTCGAAGGTCCGATTGTAATGAACACAAAAAAAGTATATCTATAATCTTAAAATTGTATGTTATTCAATGTTGTATGTTGAATAGAAAATATTAAAAGTTTTAAAAATTAACCCTAATGGTCTTTTCTTGAATAGTTGAGCGAGTTAAATGGGTGTACAGTATTAGTGAAAATATATATGTGAACGTTGTCTATGTGTTTGTTTTATTGTCATACGACCATTTCAGGTTTTAGGGAAATAAACGCTTGTTTTAGTTTTTTTAACATTTAATTCTGTAGACGTTTTTCTACCAGTCCTTAAACAAACTGTTTTGTATTTCTTCATTGTAGTAGTGCCCTGTAAGTAAAAATACCAAAGTAAATAATTAAAATCATACTGTAATTAATCGAACAGGCGCCTGAAGTAATGCGCCTTCTAATATAGGACTTATCTGGTGAGAAGTAGGTTTATTTTCTCAACAAAAACTAAGCTGCAGCGTGATACTGTGTAAAAATACATAATAATATAGATAATGTACAACATGTTAGGAACATAATTTCTTCAAAGGCGTCCAAAATCCCAGTAACACCTACTTTTACATTGCCTAACTCTGAACTTCTAACAAACACACTTGACGAGTATTTTACACCATTACCGTAACTGCACTTTGGATTGGCCGAGTCCATCGAGCCACGTCGCGATGGCTCCCACAGTGGAGAACACGGCGGGCTGGTCTGCCTGGTCGCAGCGCTTGGACGAGAACGAGAGCACTCCTATCAGCACACCGTCCATTACTGCTGGGCCACCCGCGTCGTGCTGGAAATGGTAGGACATTGGAACTATATTGGGGTGATTCAAGTGCCTACATTTCAAAGACCGTAAGATTTACATGAATTTATTTCAAAGTCGATTAAATTTTGGTAGGCGCGGGAAACCAGCTGCCGCGCAACGTGTAGCGCGTTCGATTCCCGCACGGAGCAATTCATTGTGTGATCCACAAATTGTTGTTTGGGTTCTGGGTGTCACGTGCATGTGAACTTGTATGTTAGTAAACGGACATACGACACAGGAGAGAATACCATAGTGCACTTGTACAAAATAGTCTAACAGTCAGTCTCATTTGAGTAGGTATCATGATATTAACGAAAGAACTTACATTACAAACGTTTTTCGGTAGCGTAATGTATCCTGCGCAGAAATTCGTTCGGGTGACTAAGTCTCTGCAAACAACATATCATGATCAATGTCAAGTAAATATTTACTCACTTTATAGCTAGTTTCCTAAGTTGGTATTGCATATCCTATGTATATATTTATTTATAACACTCTAAAATTATATTTTTAAACATTACTTATAAAAATAAAAAACAAAATAACATTTAAAAATATAAAAATAGGAGCCGACCAGTAGCGGGAGCATGGTCCAAGCTACCGGTGGTTAGGGCTCCAAAGACAGAAACCTCCTCACAATACGTGCCGTTTCGAGGAGTACTGCCTTCTGCATCAGGCCCTTGATCCATCCGCCTAACCCCAGCCTCCTAAGGTGGTTGTCGAGGCTGTTGGGTCATATCCTATTATTTTTATCATATTCTTATAATCCCAAAGCTAAAAATGGTGCTCTTTGGTATGACTACGTTTCCAAATGGATTTCCAAAATATGTAGATTTAATGTTCAATTTTTTGCTGGTTGCACAGTCATGTTCACTATTCATCGCAAATTTCACTTATAGGTTCAACATAGGCATATATTTTTAATTGAAATTAAATCTTTTTGTCGTTCACCTTTTCGCCAATCGCCGATTTCCAAACCGCCTGAATTTTTTACCAATCGTGGAGATTATGACAAACCCACATGGGTAGGTCGAGTAGGTCCGAAGACTAGTAATGCACTGATTATATCACAGTTGATGATCTGCCTCTACACTTACTTGCCATATATCTCCTGACAGTCCGCTGAGTCGTATACAGGGAGAACGACCTTCTGGAGTAGAACCTGACCTCCTGCTCCGCTGACACCCTGAATCATACAAAAATAAAAATAATAGGTTTGAGGGGAAAATCATCCACTGACTTCTCCCGCCTTGGGCGAGGGGAGAGGGAGTGTCAGACTCTTACTGACTAAAAACCACCCCGTTCCGAAGCAAAACCAGAGGTAAACCTGCTAGGTAGTCCGCAGCTCCGGACCAAATAACAAACCTTGGGTTGCTATTCTGTTCTATTAGTTGCTGAACTCAGAAATCACAGAATACATACCAAAACAGACCCCCAACCAAGGAACATGATTTTATTATCAACAGGAACCACTTTGTCTCTAGCGAAGGTAATCTTCTCTATGTATGGGTCCCGTCTACCGAAGGTCAGGTTCTTATGGAGCTTCAGCACAGCGTAGTTGAACTCCAGGGTCTGTGGCTTGTAGTTGGGATGGAAGAAGATCTCGGAGACACGCAGCAGCTCACCACCAGACGTGGCGTTCGTGGACCCAACTCTCACCGTCAACATTTTCACATATTCACGGAAGAATCGATTGTTGTATTGGCTGAAAATAATTGACAAAGAAAGAAGTAACTGTCAGCTTTTCTTGTTTGTTATTAGTGAACTTATTCCAATACTTATAATTTACTAATATTATTTGTTTTAATTGTAAAGCTAAATCTAATTTAGACTTAAAGTTGCGCGTAGTTCACTGCGCGTAGTTGTAGTATGTAGTGCGTAGTTCATTGCGCGTAGTTCGTAGCTCGTAGTCCGTAACAATGCATAACTCGTTATTAATCTTGTTTACGCGTTCGTAGCAAATGTAGAGACTCGTAGCTTACAGTAGCCTGATACAAATAGTTCAGAGTACCCATAACTAGATAATCAGTAAAAGTTATAGGCACAACGAACCACTTATAAAATATCACTGTAGTTTCGAAAATTTAAAGGAAATAAGCGTAGTACCTAACTAGCTGCACTATAATCTACGTCCGTTCCGTATGTTAAGCTTTGTCTGTAGTGTTTTGCCCTGGGGAGTAAGCTTCACCAGAAAAATCATTATATCATCTTTAGACACCAATTACAAGGTCGTCTATCATCTATTATTAGAAGTTATAAGCACTATGAACCACTTTTAACATGTCACTGTAGTTTCGTAAAGGTAAAGGAAATAAGCATAGTACCTAACTAGCATCAGTTATCTACACCGAACGTATTTGCTTTGTCTGTAGTGTTTTGCCCTAGTACTGTTTCTTAAACTGCAAAAATGTTAGGGAACTTTGCTCTTTGTATTGACTTACAGTTGTAAGCAGTGAGCCGCAGTGAGGACCTTGTCCTTGTCGATGATGACGCCGCCGCACCAGAGCTCGTTGTTCACCAGCAGGGCGGCCATGTACGGGAACTCCTCGATGGTGGCCACCTCGTCAGGGTTGTAGATGCGGCGGTAACGACGGTCCAACACCAGCTTCGTAGTCGTAGCCTGTGTGGCTGCCATTGCTAAGTAAACATTTTAACAGTTGTTGTAGTAGAGTTTTTTCTCTATATCATTACTGTGACTAAATATGAAGTTTATTTTTATACGGAGAGCTGAACCGGACGATAATGACAAATTTATAATTGTGACCACATTGTGCCTTTTTTAATGGGACAAGCCGGCGACAACCTCCAATACCGCTGCAACTCTTGTAAGCCAGGATCTACAGTAGATACTGGCACATTGTGCCTATAGGTAGTAGAAACTAATTTACTCTGCAACATGTTGTGGGTAGATAGAGGTAAAACTCGGAGCTGCGGACTACTAGCGGGTTACCAGGGCTCGAAAAGCAGGAGTAGGAATGGGGTGGTCAGTAAGAGACTGCCACTCCCTGTAGCTTCGCCAAAGGCGGGAGAGGTCATTGTATGATTTTATCCTTTCAAAAAAAAGAGACCAGAAAGACGCGCTTAATTTCTTTCTGTTGAATCCCAGGTAAATAACTTTCGGGTACTTATTACTTAAAAAAATCTGACGTGGTTATTTAAAGACAGAAGATTTGACATATATAGGTTAGTAAAGCCATTCTTACTTAATTCCACGTCATGGTTTGCGCCATCGAAGTCCTTGCGGTTGGGGTACTCGATGGGGAGGCCCTCGTACTGCCAGTCTTGGGTCTCTACGTTGTTTCGCGCATTGTGTCTTCTCGTGTCTAAAAATAAAATGAATAAATCACCTGTACATCTAGTATGACTTTGAAGCAATAGGTAGTATTTGTCCTGAAGTTCCACGTTTTAGTTTGACCCACGTTTCGGTAAAGACCTCTTCTCATACGACGAAGGAATGCTTACTCAACGCAGATTTCAGACTTAGGGAGATATAATACTGATCCAGAGCTGCGGACTACCTAGCGGGTTACTGGGGCTCCGGCTCGTAAAGCAGGAGTAGGAACAGGGTAGTTTTAAGTCAGTAAGAGTCTGACACTCCCTCTCGCCTCGCCCAAGGCGAGAGAAGTCATTGGATGATTTTCTGCTCTCAAAAAAGGGAGATATAATAAAATTCCGATTTTCTCAGCAATGAAGGATCAGCCTGCGATGAGATCCGATCAGGGATTAATAAATAAACTTAATACATACCTACATCAAGGGAAAATACACGTTTGTAATTGTATTTAGTAGGTATCAGACTCTCGGCTTTTGTGTGATCTTGTGAATAAGTCATTTCATACATCAAGTAGATTAGAAAAACAACACTAACATTTCTCAAGGAGAATATTTTGTAACACTGTGCAGTGAACATACATAAATACAATATGTATGAGATATCCGACAATGCATGAATGAAACTGCTTTTGAAACAATCGCGCGTAAATTCAGGTTTTTTATGGTATAAGCCGATAAACAAGCAGACGGATCGCCTGATGGTAAGCAAATGGCAAACACCAGAGGCGTACAAGTGTGTTACCGGGCATTTGGGGGTTAGGAATTTAAGGGTTGTTGGGGAATCGGGGATTGGGAAGGGGGGTAATTGGTCCTCCGGTAAGCAAGCGTTGATTCACGTCAGTTCTGCGTAAGGCCGTGGTATCGCTCCAGTCGAGCCGGCCCATTCGTGCCGAAGCATAACTCTCCCATACTTATTCAACCCATGTGCAGACAAGAAGTGCAATAATATTAAACGTTATTTATTTTACTGGATTAAACTAACGCATAGAGAATCAGTATCAAAACCGAAGTTTCATTCATGTATTGCGAAAATTTCAAATGATAATAAAATATTTCTAATTGTAATTTTATGAAAATGTTTCCTTATGTTTCAGTGCAGAGGGTATCAATGATGCGTGACCGAAGCCCATCATAATATCCCTTCAGTAAAAAATATATAAATATAGAATGAATGTTCTTTAGTTTACAAAACGTACTAACTATTCGTAACACAGTTGTACAATATACGTGGCTTTACGCTTTAATATTACGATTGACCAATCACAATGCGCCCGACACTTATGGTTTCACATAACGACCAATCGGAGCACTTATTTTATTGCTTTCTCTATCAACATATATACTTACTTTCAGCAGATATTTGAGACGACACGGAGGAATCTATGTGTGACGTCACGTAGGTCATTGAATGCATTACAAGGAATGTGAATATCAGTATTCTACGACACCGCCCTTCTGTCATGTTTGTGATGTCCTGCAAAGTTAATGATTAGTTGACACACTCACACAACGTCACGCCTTTTATCATATGTAGGCAGAGGTGCACATTACGGCACGTAATGCCGTTATACAATGTATACCCACTTTTCACCATTTGTGTATCAAGTTTCCATGTAATAAGGGGTGAGCCTATTGCCATATACGTACTGGACTTTCAAAAATCCGAAAACAGCCCAGTAATACTTTACCCGACCCGGGAATCGAACCCGAGACCTCTTGTTCGGCAGTCGTACTAGCGACCACTTGACCAACGAGGCAGTCAATGATTAGTTGGATAGGTACTTAATGACATAGGCGATTGATGGATTACCTAGACTAAGAATGGACCTATGTTAGTAGGTGTAGTGCTAGAGGATACAGGAAATAAATATCGTAGAATCGATGAGGATGTTTAGCAACTTGGTTCGTATTCGAGTATTTGCTTCACGTTCATGTAATTGAGTACACGCATCCTGTTGCCTTCGGACGCAGCGGTTTCAGTTGCAATTTAGTGCATTTTTACACACGCATTTACTGAAACCGAGTAGCTAACTACCTACCTAGGTTTTTGTCCAGTGACGCAAGATTTTATACATATTTTAAACACTTACCTAATACGCTGACACCGAAATGTTACAATACAAATATCCGAATCCAATTCAGTCCAATTGCTATTATGTTACTATTTCCTGACGCCATAAAACCAAACTACATAAAGGAGCTTATAGAAAATATTTTATTACAATATTTACACGATAACTATACACAGAATACTATATACAATACAAGACATTTTAGTTTTAGGTACACGTGACTTGAATAGAACGAGGGTTTATTTTTGAGAAAACATTTTCGTGTCTATTGCTTAATGCCATCCTTTGCCCCAGCCTGAGCCCCAGCCGTAGCCGGTCCACCCGCCGAGGGACGAGCCCCAGCCGAGCCCGCTCCAGCCCACACTGACGGGAGCAGCGATGACGGGAGTGCGGATGATGGGAGCGGTGACGATGGGGGAGGACACCACGTGGCGCACGACCGGCGCGGACACCACAACGCGAGGGATCGTCACTCCGTGGTTGATCACGCTGGAGCTTACAGAGTATGATGGCAGCAAGACGGGAGAGGCTGGAGGACAAACAACGATATCTCTAAACCAAAAACGTAAGAAAAATATCACAATTTAGGGCCAAATCATCAGTTAGAAAATCAGTCTCATTTATCCGCCGTACTCAGAGTCATTCTTCAATAACCTACCTATCGGTAGATTTGCCTACCAGAGGTAGATTTTGCCATTTTTATGGAGCTTATGGTTAATGTTTACTTAACTCAATCCTTGGTGATTGTTTTATGAACAAAATCGTTACTAAGGAATACTTTAAGTAATCGTTACATGTCTCTGACGGCAGTTTAACTTTAACTAAGATTGTAGCTGATAACAATTTAAACGGTGATGTAACATCTTATCTAACGAGTGGGTTTAACCAAAGTCCATAGATAACTAGCCAAGTACCTACCTAGAGGTAGAGATAGTGCATAAAGGAAGTATTGAGTTTTCTTTAGATAGGAGAAGTGTACGATGCAAATTCAAGACTAATATTGTAGGTGTTACAGCTGAAATTAGCGTGTTTTACAAAGAAGAGGCTAATAGTTTAGCAGTACGACCTGTTGATGATGATGATTTATTATAAGACAGTATTAAAATTGTCTCAAATGATGACTGTCTCAAGCAGTACCCTCAGTACGAGTTTACTTTGCGTTTAACATTTTACGAATAAAGTAATCGAAACGAGAGCGCGTTCGGCGCTCTGATTGGTTGGTTTATTTGAGCCGCCAATGAGAGCACCGAACGCGCTTTCGTTTCGATTAGTTTAAACGTAACGCCTGACGTGTATAGTGGAAACTAAACCAACAGTTTACTGATAGAGATACCTACTTTGGGCAATCATTTTCCAATTAGTTTAAAAACTAGATGTTTAGTGGATCTGAAGAGTTTAACTGTCAGTATATTTTTGAGTAAGATGAAGGCAAGCAAATGAACTTTTGCTTACCTTAGCGGAATTTTCTATGCATGGACTTGGATTTAGTGTTCAAATAGTGTCTATAATGAAATGAGGAGTTACCGAGGCCCAGTCCCAGTGGTGGGACAGGGTTGGCGACCACCATGCCGATCAGGGCCAGTACTAATGCCACCTGGGGAACAAAATGTTTACATTAGAAAGTTTATTGGAAGTTGGTTTAATGACCTTGGTATGATTAGAGAAACGGAATAGAAGGTGACTAAGAGAAATGGGAGTGACTTAACTTAAGCAGAATATAACCCCAGACGTATGATAGTTTGGCAATAAACATTTTACAGAACTAAGAAAAAGACACACTTGAGTAATGCATTTAAAGACAGTTAACTAAATGCATTTTTAATTAAACACAGTATGATTTTCTCCTGCGTCGAGGGTACGTTTACAAACATACAAGTACACATGACATGCAGACCCGAAACTACAATTTGAGGATCACACAAAGAGTTGCTCCGTGCGGGAATCGAACCCGTAACACGTAGGTAGGTAGCAAGCAAACGCACCAACCGTACAGTCAAACATTAGATGTGTTAGGCTTATTTTAAGTACTTTTCTAAAATGGCAAATTAATTGCAGGATGATTAATTAACAATTTTAATCAGGCACTAAAACTATCACTGCCAAAATATAAATAAAAGTAATTTTAGGCACAATTTCCCCGAAAATCTTAACTTTAACGGACAACCGAAAACAATTTCCCAAAATCACTCAACAAGTACAAGTACTTACCGCGCACTTCATGTTTAGTCTATTTACAGGTTTGCACTGAAACGTAAACTGAATCACTTGTGATTAGCATCGGGTTTATATATCAAGTGCGGTAGGCAGGACACGCATCACTACCTCCATGTATCCTGCCGGGAAACTTTGCAACGCGCTGCATTAAACATTATATGCCCTTTCGACAGGTCTAGTTTTACTTTTGAAAGAGTTTATGATTCAAGTTGGTTGAAACATTCGCTTGTAAAGGGATATTAATTATTAACACGTAGTTTTGAGTAGGGTGCGAATGGTCTAAATTAATTATCGATACAAATATTAATGTGTAATCTCTGGATCGATGTAGGCTTTTTCACAGCATAGGCTGAATAAGTGTCCACTGCTGACAAAAGACTTCTCACCTGGAAATTATAAGCTAAGATATTTTTTTTACATGGAAAGATGTTTGTTATGGATGCTTGACATCGATAAATCGCATACTCGAGCTGCACATCTTCCATCTGCCTCGCACAGCTATTTTGCGGCGGCTCATCTTCCTCGCACCGCTACATAGCTTAGTATCAGTACATATCTGGTTAAGCACATTTATGGTGGAAAAGCATAGCATAGTGCTGCATAATGGAAGGGTGACATTCCCATTAGTTTTGATGGCAAGGAGTTTAAACTGCCCAGCGACCATAGGTTTGACTGCAGAGTGACTAATAAACCATCGGGGCATTTTTTTTAAGGAATAAAAATCATCCAAAAAATCTTCTCCTGCCTTGGGCGAGGCGAGAGGAAGTTTCAGACTCTTACTGACCGATTCCCCGTTCCTACTCCTGCTTTTCGAGCCGGAACCCCGGTAAACCCGACTACCTAGTAGTCCGCAGCTCCGGATAAACCATTGGGGGCTACCGTGTTTTTGAACGACGACGTTAAGATAAACCTCTCGTTTTTCGTCCAATAGGGAATTATCTAGTGTCTACTAACCAAAATCTACGTCACACATTGACCAATAAATGTGCCAGTTAAAATAACAAAAAGCAATACAATTTGGAATGTTAATGCAGCATTTATTACATGGTAATAAAGTCTGTTTTTGCGGTGATAATGACAGGAACTAATATATTACCGTACAATTGCATTATTGGATTACGTTAATCACATCGCGCCGGCAACTGACTGAATAATTGAGCTTTTTATTCAAATATACGTACTTACCTTACCTATATACATAAATACTATAAATACTGAACAGCAACTCTGTTTAAACAGACTTTTCAGGAGCTGCGGTCTAACTAGCGGGTTTACTGAGGCTCCGGCTCGACAAGCAGGAGTAGGAATGGGGTGGTTTTTAGTCAGTAAGAGTCTGACACTCCCTCTCGCCTCGCCCAGAGTGGGAAAGTCATTAGACGATTTTCCCCCCTTAAAAAAGGAGTCACTATTCACGTTGCATCATTTGACAAATGCATGCATCCTTTACAAACATAGGCGACCTATATTGGGGCATTTCCACCAGAGATGATGATGAGAGATGTGATGCTGCGCTGCTGTGGATGCGTTTGGCTTCCACCAATCATAATCATTAGAACAAATAGTTAGTATTAGCACTGGTAACATAGATGCGTGTGTGCTATGGACGGTTTCCCTACTATCGATACATCGTATACCTATACTCGAGCAGCGCATCTTCCTCGCACGCTATATAGCTTAAGTTACAGTGGGTACGGTCATTTAGTTTCACAGCTTAGCTATTACACATTCTTAGTATACGTACAAAGCACATCTCTAGTGGAAAAGTACTCCTTTATTTTTCTTCTAATCCGCCTATTTTTATAAATATCTATATATCTAGGTCAAGGGCATATCAAAAAACCACGTCGAATAAATAAAACAAATATTATAAAGGGACCTCTTTAATTAATAATTAAATAAATCAGCATAATAACATCTTAATAAAATCAAAAAATCTACTAAATAGACCAATCTGGCCTATTACAGCACGCCAACAAAATAATGCGAAGCTAATGTCGACCAATCATATTACATACACATTCAGTATTGAATATAAAACACCTTCCGATTGGTTGAAATTTCCGTTAAACTAAAATAGACGTCATAGATAACATACCATTGTAGAATGTCGAAAACTAATTTATAATATTTTTATTGCTAAAAAATATTTGCTGATCTGTTTGTTCGTAAAATAATGTCATCAAAAATGTATTTATTTCTTTCTTCCAAGGACAGGCGCAGTGCGCATGTGCAATGTGCATGCGTACAGATTACATGATAGTGGTGCATTAGTTTCGCGTCGTTCGTTCTATTAACACGTCTTTAAGCTAAGCTGTAGCTTCATAAAGTCGAC
Source organism: Spodoptera frugiperda (assembly GCF_023101765.2). Taxonomy (NCBI): domain Eukaryota; kingdom Metazoa; phylum Arthropoda; class Insecta; order Lepidoptera; family Noctuidae; genus Spodoptera; species Spodoptera frugiperda. The sequence goes on from NC_064221.1 coordinate 10,830,085, forward strand.
GATACTCGTTGACGTTACTGAAAAGAAGAAAAAATAAAATTAATCATTATATTTTGTACACGTCGGAGAGTCATGCTAAAGTAGAATTGGGCAGGCTTGACCATAGCATGGCGTCACAGAAAACCGATGCTATGTGAGTGACATAACTCTCTCCCAATCCCTAATCCTTAATAGGTTTGACCATCATATCCTCTAAAATTTGGTACAACAAGTAAACAATTTCACTAAAGGGGCAATATCTAGGCATTATTTATTTATTTGCCTTTCTAAAGTACCTATTACTGTAATTTATATTACCTTCCACCGGTCGTTGTCATAGTCCCACTGGGATGAGATACCGTCGATGGGGTTCACGCGAAGTTCCAGCATCCGCCGCAGCTGTACCTTTTGTGAACTTTTTGACAGACTCGGGGGTAGGGGCTCGTACACTGCCGATGTAGATATCGTTGTAGATAGAGACCAATCGCCAAGTGTGGGAGAGCCATGCTTCGGCACGAATGGGCGGCCTCACAGAAAACCGACGTGAAACAACGCTTGCATTGTGTTTCATTGTGTGAGTGAGGTTACCGGAGGCCCAATTAACCCTTTCCCCATTTTCCCAATCCCAGATTTCGCAACACACTTGTAACGCCTCTGGTATTTCGGGTGTCCATAGGCGGCGGCGATTGCTTACCATCAGGTTGATAGATAAAAAAATATCGGTCAGGATATAATATAACCAGCTAATATCCAGTTAGCGGGCCCTTATGTCCGTCAAGCTCTGAAATTTGTCTAGATAGATGGACCCTCAGAGCCTTTTAAATTATCCTGTGCACGCAGTAATCGGGTTACTCCAGCACAATTTCAGACCAAACTGCTTTAAATATAACATGACTTTAGTCCTTATCAACAAATTAATAAATGATTAATATACATACCGTAATAATGGAGGAATATAAACATCCAGAAAGCGAAAGATACCATGAACAAGCCCACTCCAACCACAACCTTCCACTGCCCCGTTGGGTGTTTGAACTCGGTAAAAGTTTGACAGAACGACGCTCTGTACAATGCCTTCTTTTCTTCACAGCATAACATTCGCCAATCACCTTTCTCTTTCTCTCGTAATGCCTGGAAGCAGGAGAGAGCATTCAAACAGTTGTTTCATATACAAATCTGCCTAAACCTCGCTATACTTTAGGTATAGTTAAATTGTCAGGAAGTAAAATCATCTTTATTGAACTAAATTGTATTCCGAGTGTCCCTGTTTTGCTTTAAAAACTGAACTGAAACTGACGTAAATACTTGCTGCAACCATAAATGCACGTTATTGTGTCTGTCTGTCAGTACATTATTGCAAAGCTATTTGCTCGACACAAGTCCAGGCTCATGAAGAAGAACGAGCATAAAACAGTTCACATATTTCGGAAGTCACACAAAAGTACGTTTGAGACATACTTCGACATTTAACACAGACATCAAAAAGTTACAAGTTTCATCTCATAACCAACGACTCGCTGCCTTATTATGTCATCACTCCAGCTTGTGGATTGAAGCATTGCTCTACAGTGCAGTAGACAAATAAAAAATAGCAAATATGAAATACATTACACAGATATCTCTGGTGTTTTCTTTAAACCTCACGGCAGGGAAGGGAAAGTGAGCATCGTCCTTGTAATTGGCACTACCGTTTACCCCGAACCCGACCCAGTCCCGGTTCCCGATCCTACATCTATGGTGAATGTTCCTAACTCTAACCGCTAATGACGAATAAATGCCGGAAGATTTCAGCGTAAGTAAATACATTTTCGTTCCTTGGTCGGAACGAAATTGACAAATGACAGTTGATTTTTCAAATTCAATCGCTGTTTTAATGGCTGTTGTCAATTTGTTAGTGAAAAGAGGTTGGTGATTGTGTTGTAAACTTTTTTTGTATTTAGGTATAGATAGATTTATTTATTTAGATTGTGTTTCGAATGAATTCTTTTGCCTTTCGACTAATCGAGTTTGATTTTCGCACGGGACAAAAAATAATAAATAAATTATATGTCTTAACTCATAAAGTTAATTGTGTTTGTACCTAGAGATTGAGTCTTTAAAGAAATCAAATCAGTACAAGACTTTGCAGTGGTACGACTGTTTATTGAGATACAATTTTGAAATATTCACTGATATATAATATCTTCACAGGTGTATTTAATTGCATATTAACCTAACACTCATACATTTATTTTAACCTGCGTTCTCCAAAAGCAACTTGTAAATGTCACCAGATCCAACTATAAGCTTAAACAGATTCTCAGTACTATTGCGATTCCCTTTATTGGCATTTTTCTTCAGCTTCATACTTTTCATTAGTTTCGCTAGCATTCTTAATTTTTCATCACTTTCATCATCTCTATTATTTTCTGTATTCAATTTAACTTTTTTGCCGTCTTTTTTAATATTTCTAGTGATTACGTCCACGGGGTCATTGCTATTGTCTGCATCATCTTTACTTTGTTGAACTAACTTTTTAATGTCTTCTTCATCAGCCAAATTGTCACTATCATATGTTGCTGCTGTTTTCATTTTCATTACCTCATAGATTTTATCCATCATTAACTTTTCAACGTCCGTTTTCGGATTCGCACTGATTAACTGCTTTTTCTTATGTTTAGTTGATTCTTGAACTACAGCATCTTCTGCAATAACATTCTTCTTTTTCTTAAGAATATCTTCAATAGCTTTGAAATAGATTTGCTTTTTTAATTCGTCACCAAAGGCATGTTCATCCTCGTTGTCTCCATTTGAAGTTTGTTTCTTCTTTTCCTTAGCATCAATGGTTTCGTCATCTTTATTTTTATCCTGATTTTTTTGTCTCCTTTTCTTATGAATATCTATTCTTTTAACTTTATCTTCCTTATTTTTAACTACTCTGGCTCTTAGATTTTCCAAATATTCGGCGACAGCTTTTTTACCTTCATCCTTCTCGTATTTTTCAGTGGTATCATCTATCATCATTGTCATCTTTCTCTGGGTAGTGCGGTGTACCTCTTTTTCTCGTGTAGTAATTTTCTGCTTCTTTTTCTTTCCTTTTCTTTTGACGTGTTTATTATTTTTCTTTCCTTTTCCTTTGACGTGTTTATTATTTTTCTTTACTTTTTTATTATCATCATCACCATCATCATCATCTGGAATTTTCTTTTTCTTATTACTATTTGAATGTTTACGCTCCAAAGAAATGCGTTGCTCTGTATTGCTGTCGTTTTCACTGTCGCCTTCTCTATCATCTTCATGACTTTTACCAAAGTCGTCCGTCTCATCTAGATCTTTATTTTGTAGTCTTTTTTTCGTCAAGCCTGCCAAATAAGGGTTCGTGTCAACCAACTTGACCTTTTTATGTTTATCGTTTTTGTTGATCAATTTTGCGATTTCATGTTCACTATCATCATCAAATAAATTTTCATCGGATCCCAGGATTTCGTTTAAGTTTATGTTATCTACCAGACCCTCGATAACCTCGTCTACTTTTTGTTGGTCTTCAGAACTTCCTAATTCATCTTCATCATTATATTCATCACTATAATCATCAATATTTTCTTTGTCTTCATCGCTATAACCGTAACTCACATCGGATAGTTGTTTAGATTCAGCTTTCGCGTAAGGTGGTGTGATCATTTCCTCAGAGGCAAAAATATCGTATTCCTTAACTAACTTCCTAGTGACTCTTGTTTTTTGATTATTGTTTACTGCAGGAGTAGTACGCTCTGTGGCAGGTCTCAGGTTTAATGGCCTTTTCACTATCCTAGTCTTGGTAGTACTCAACTTGTTTTGGTCGAGATCTTTTATATTTGGACCCTTTCCAATTTTCTGTTTATGTTTACGTTTTAATTTCTTTTTCCTTATCATTTTCTTCTTTTTGTTTTTCTTTTTAACATGTATTTCTGACCCTATCTCTTCCTCACTATCTGTTTCTTCATCATTGCCTGAAGATTCAGTGACTTCTTCGCTATCAAATAATGTTTCGAGGAAATCTGTAAAATCTTGTTTTCCTGTTCGAATTGCCTTTTTTACATTTTCTGTGGTCGATTCTGCTGTAGTGTCAAAATCTTCAGTTATTGGCTGTATATTAAGATTTGCAGACGTATGTATGTAAGTGGCAGCTATATTAAATGTTGTTCTCTTAGCTGGTTTGCGTGTCGTCAAAGCTTTCCCAGATGGTACCTCCTGTAACAAGAAATTACGGTTTTTTTTCTAAATTGATACACTTACCGTTTTTGTTTCTATGCACTACACAGGGACATGTAATAGCATGATTAGTAAACATATAAATAAAGACAAGCACCTGTTCCATGATTTGCTCGATCCAGTCAGTGTAGTAGCCCAGTTTGGTGAATACAGTGGGAGCGTCAGGAGCTCCGCAACTTGGAGAACCGAAGCTGACGACTCCTACGAGAACGCCGTCAACAACGCCCGGACCTCCTGCGTCACGCTGGTGATATACAAGTTATCATTAATCGTTTTATGATTCCAGTACCAGTCCGTAATCAAAACGAGAGCGGGGCTCTGATTGACCGGCTCGCATAAACCAACCAATCAGAGTGCTGACCGCGCTCTTCTTTCGATTACTTTAAACGTAAAGTAAAATCGTACTAAGTGTACAATTAGAAATGATGATATCTGAAAATGGCTGGTAGTATAGTATATGGTAGTAAAAAAAAAAAAAGTATAGTATATGGTAGGATATGAAAAGGTTATGCTCAGAGGCGAGCTTATGATTGACAAGTCATTTAGCTACTTTGAAAATTCTCAGTAAAGTAAAGGATGTTTAGAAATGCGCTCGATGAGTAAGTGGGCTCATCTCCATTGGATTCATATTATATTAATTTAATAAGGTTTAACCATTTAGTAAGAAGATCACATTATTTTGTGATTCTATATACTGTATGTAATGTAGTGGTATATAATGTACTGGTAAGAGCCAACAATTGAGTTCTGTGACGTGATTGGCTGATGATGATGATGGTGATGACGATGATACAAAATATTACATTATCAAAGACCAACATACATTACACGCGCCGCCGCCCTTGGAGAAGAATCCAGCGCAGAAGTTATGGCGCGTCACGAACTCGCTGTTGATGGAAGTACATTTTAAAAGGCTATAGCGATGGGCTTTGGGAGAAGAGGCTTCATACAAAATAATTTCTGGTATTAGATAAACCTCCATATTTTTTTATGCTATAAGCCGGTAAACGAGCACACGGTTCACTTGATGGTAAGCAATCGCCGCCGTCAACTGACACCCCAAACACCAGAGGCGTTATAAGTGCGTTGCCGATCTTTTGGGAGTTAGAAATTTAAGGGTTGTTGGGGAATCAGGGATTAGGGTCATTGTAGTTTGTTGTACTGCATCATACCTGGAATATATTTCTTGACACTCTTCATGTGGATAAAAGTCCAAAACAGCATAAGTCAGCCTATTCTTCCGAGCTTGTTCAATAATGTGGGTGTTGAGCTGAATAAATACCATTAGTCAGTAAATCGTACCTGACACTACAGCACATATCACAAACAATTTCAATCGAAGCCAGTTTTTAAGTTAAGATCAAACAATTAAGGAATCTATGTCTCTCTTTTGGTCTTCTAAGGAAATTAGCGACTCGTTTATTCGTTTATATAATATGCTTGATTTAATCCTACTACACTGTGTGTGTACAAAGAAATTAAGCTCAAATCTTCTGACAGACATGTAAATAACATGATCAAATCAAAATGTCTTACACTTCTTGCTCCCCAGCCAACTATAGTGATGCCCTCAGTATTTGAGGGCAGCGGCCACGGATTCCGATCTATGTCTATCCTCTTAATCTTCTTCTGCTTCCTCCCGAACGACAGAGCTCTCACCATCCTCAATAGCGCCAAATTATTACCCAAAGTCTTAGGTTCGTAGTTCGGATGGAAATGTATCTCCAGCACGGGGATGTTCTCCCCTCCGTGTTCATAGTAAGTGCTCCCCACTTGCAACGACAGGAAGGCTGGATTCTCGTTGTAGAAACGGTTGTTCCAAGCTCTGATAGAAATAAATCACACTATAAATGTGAAAGTTTGATTATTTGGATATTTGTCTGTCATTCACGATGAAACTATTAAATGGATTTTGATGAAATTTGGTATACAAATAGCTGACTTGGGTGATAAGATACTTTTTTCCCACTAAAACGCAAAACCACTGGCAGCTAGCACTGGAAGCTAGTAGTCCATAAAGTTATTACCATGAAAGTGGAATAATACGTTCAAATTGTTTAAAAAAGATTTTATCAGATGAATAAATGGCTGAATCTGAATTTAGTATGACAAATTCGTTCAGTATTATGATACAAACATCAACAAACGTAATGAAAACAAGCAGTTCTTACAACTGAAGACATGAAGCCGAAGTGATGACCACATCAGCCGTGATGATGGAGCCGGCGCACTGGAACTTCTTGAAGAACTGCACACTAGCCATGAATGGAAACCGTTCGATCTTTGCTTCTTGTCCCCCGTAGATGCGACGTCCACTTTGCAACTCGTTCACCTGCTGCGGATCTGAAATATAAAAATGTTTATTAATACTTAATTGCATTACGATGTCGACGTGGTGGTGAGGAAACTTAGGCTTATTATAAGTCTAGGTTTCCTCACAATATTTGACGGTATCCTTAGCTAATTATAAGTCTGAAATCACCAACCCGCAATGATCAATAAATAATGTATCAAGCGTGGTGATTAATGCTCAAACCTTCTCCGTGTGCTCCTTTGGTCAGCAGTGGCTACTTGTAGGCCGTTGATGTATGATAATGTACTTTACGATGATAACTGAGGAAGCATCAGGTATCTCTGTTCTATGAAAAAGTATTGTATAGAAATACTTGCCCCAAAGTTCTATGTTTGTCGTATTGTCGCGAGTTTGGTTTCCTTTTCGGGAGTAAGTCGTATTGTCCACTTCACTACAATTTTCATTCTTTTCAAAATATTTAATAATAGCTTTGTTGATGTCGAAGAATTTTGTGTTGTTTTTAAGTCCATGAGCTTCCTTCAAGTGGTCTAGTTTTGTAAGAAACTCTTCTATGAGTGAAGTAACATATACAGCGTCTGTTTCTTCATCACTTTTATTGTCTTCTTGTAGTACTTCATTTAATTGTGCAATAAAAACTCGAGTACCGTTATCGAAGTTATCAGCTTTGGTCAGTCTCGCTATTGCCTTCAGATTGTCGTGCTCTTTTAGAGTTATTGAAGCAAAGAAGTTGTGAATTGTTGTATACTGTTTCAACTTCAGCTTTTGGTGCATATCTTTGTTCTTTAGAGTGGAGAATAAGTTGTTCAGAGTGTTTCGTATTGCCCACTCGGTAGCTGCGAAGTCGTCGAGGTCTGCGGTGGGGGTCTCAGCAGCACATTGGATTTGAACACCACGGCTCAATAATGTGACGCACAAGACAAAGCTCGTCGCGGAAAACATATGAAGGAAGATGTTTTCTGCGACATGAAATAAAGTCTAAGTAAAAATAAAAATTGTATAAAAACAACCGATGTATCAAATGTTTGTGTTATTAAAGTAGTTTCTCAATGTACTGAAGTATTTTTTTTATGGTTTCTATTTTATTTTATTTCTTGTGAAATATATAAATTGTATTGTACGTCGTAAAATATGTCGACATCACCTGAATTTGATTGGATTGAAATTGATTTGTTTGTGGTGTTGCGAAATCATCGCATGGCGACAGGATATTTTCACACTTTTATAGACCTTTATGTAACCTCTTATTATTGAGGGTATTATTTTGGTTGTCCTAAACTCTATAGAAGTAAAATAACCTGTCTTATACTAGACAGTCTCAGCTAGTAATTATTCCATCGGGCGAAACACAACCCCGTGTTTTCAAAACTTAAATATCTTTTTTATAATCCTCGCCACAGGATTTTTTTAAACATATTGTTCTAGAGTTCAATAATGTTGAATTAATAATTAAAATGGCATCATAAAATCGTCCAAGTATCTTATAATTAAATGAACAATGAAGAGAGAAGGAAAATAAATAGAAAAGGAAACAAAACAATGCTTAATTAAAACTTTTTATTGTATAAACCTAAGTCAATCCATACTAGTAGTTGTTTAAGTCATTTAAATCTTATATTATGAAATTGACGGTGATTATTATGTTCCTTATTCGTGTAGTGGTAGCTAAACATCATCATAGGATACTTCTTGAGTCAATCATCAGGTGTGCTACATCTCCAAGTGATCTTCCATCGACACTCGTTCTGTTGTCAACCAATTGTTGAACATCTTGGTGGAATGATGTCTTTGGCCAGAATGGTCGAGAACTAAATTCTTGTTAACAATACATCATGATGATGAACTAAAATATTGTGAAGAATAATTCAGTTTTGAAGTAACATGAACATTTATAGGAGGTTAAACGTGATAAAGATTCGATAACAATAAATTGTATATGAAAATTTTATGGAAATGGCGATGTGAAATACGCTTTCCGAAATTGTTTCATAATCAAATTAAATAATGTTACGAAACTAGAGGAAATTGATGAGCTTCATAAATTTCATTGTGAAAGAGTTGGTACCTACTTACTACCTACATAAAAGAAATGTCTGTGTACAATATTGAATCTAATTGCTTATTTGCTATGATCGCTTTTTGTGTATCCGTAATTAAAGGCTTACTGTAACTAAGTACTCATAAATTACTTATCCTTTGGTGGTTTTATAATTCGAGTGTAGTTCTTGTATTCGCTTTTTCAGCAATATAGGATCTTAAATAAAGGTTGTACGCAGGTCACATCATCTGTGTATTCATCATTCAATAATATATTACTCTCTCTAGAGTGATAATGTCTCCAGTTAAAATATTTGTGTTGTGGTACGCAAATAAACAATTTGGCTTTTGTTTCTTCTATTTTTAGAAAATCTATGATGGTATCTCAATAGATTAATAGATCGCCTTTCTGGAGATTAGACATTAAACCTAATTAGGTATCTAGAGTTTAGTACTTAACTAACACACTAAAGCTACAGCACTAGGCACTTAAAAGGTCCAGTGGCCGTACTATGGGCAAGACGTTGTCTTTTGTTTATTTAGCTTCATCGAGTATTTTCATTATACAATGATGAATGGTTAGCACCTCATCTTGAAATAAAGATCCGGACTTAAAGTAGCAGCTCAGCTACATGCCAAGTCACTTTACAATCTCGCTATGGTAAGAGTTCAGCAGGTAGGTAGAAAATACACACTTGTAGATGGTATAAAAACATTTATTTTAAAAAAAACATCGACTACCATACACAACGAAATAAGTTACGAATAGAGTGTTATATGTAGAAGTAATTAACTCATGACCAAAGAAAGTAATTTACACCGCCATTGAACATTATAACGATAAGATAAAATTACTTAGAAAGCTTTTCTTTTCATCTCCTGTCGGTTTTTCACTGATACCGAGACCTATTTTACTGTTCTCTGTCGTACTTTGTGTTGGACTTTTATCTTTACTTTCTTTAACTTCTGAAGAACTGTCTGTATCCATTTCCATGAAGAAAGGTCTCGTTGCCAATGAGTTACCGCTGTCCAGCTTAGATCCTGTCGTCTTTTCACTCGGATCCCGATTTCTCATGATAATCCTCTTATTTTCATCATCATTTTGGTTTGCACCTTGACCTATGTCATAATCTATATGAGTGCCTTGAAAATGTGTACATGTTGTCGTCTCAGCAATATCTAAACTGTTCTCCGTTTCATCCGAGTATTCATTGTTTGACTCAATTACATTTGATTCTGCTTCCGTGCTACTACCTGATTGTTTTTTATCAGTTTCTATATCTATTTTGTCAGATTCTATATCTATTTTGTCAGATTCTACATCAGATTCAATTTGATTAATCTGATCTGATTCTGTTTCTGTTTGATCTGCTTCTTTTAAATCAGAAGCTATTTTATCCAAATCTAGTTGAAGTAAACCAGCATTGCCGAAGTTAACATTTAATATTTCCCCCGTATCCCCTTCCTCTTCTTCCTGTTCAGATTCTGATTCAGGTATATCAGTTGCTTTTGTTATTTCTCGGTTCCTAATAATGGATTTCTTGGGAAACTTGCTTGTTGCTTTCTTTTTATTTCTTTTTTTAGTTTCAACAGTTTTGTGTGTTTTTGGTCGGTTCTTTCGATCGGTCGGTCGGATCTTTCGAGTACTAGGCATTTCAATACTTAACCCATAATCATCGTTACCAACCATAGCAGATTGTTCGTAATTGTCTGTGTCATTGTCATTGTCATTGTCATCATTGTCATTAGCTTCATTAATCGACACGTGGTCTGAAATGTTCGGCCTTTCCATTATCATTTTAATAGCGTCGGCAGGAATTAAATTTTTAAAGAAGGAGTTAATGCTTTGTGATATTATTGATGAAACTGGAGTAGTCGTTGTTAATGGAGTAGGAGTTGTAGCTGCAGTTGTCGTTGTAACTGGAGTAGTAGTTCTCTCTGTAGTAGTAGTTTCATCTGTAGTAGTAGTTTCATCTGTAGTAGTAGTTTCATCTGAAGTAGTAGTTTCATCTGTAGTAGTAGTTTTAACTGTAGCAGTAGTTCTTACTTTTGTGCGGTGCTTTTTTGCATGTTTGTGGATTTTATGTTTTTTAGTAATTGCCTTGATTTTTTCAGGTGCTGTAACTGTTTTGATATCTTTGGTGACGTCATCGTAAACGTCACCGTAGATTACCTCATCTACAGCATTATTGTCGCCCTTCACTAAGTCTACCAATATTTCCCTCAGCGCTTTGACTTCTTCAGGGTAGTCCTCGGCATGTTTCCGTATCGCTTTCTTTTGCCATGTCGTCATATTCAAGTGGATGATTCCTAAATTATTTGATTTTCTTCGCGTATCGTTATAATGTTCATAGGTTCTACTAGTCTTCTTATGCATACTCTGAAAAATACAGATATATGTATAGATAACTTCAGTAACAGGTCGTTCAATAATTTTATAATATACTTCTTGTAAAAAATGTTACAGTGATCGTTGCAGAGTGGAAAAAAATATATATGGGTCGGTCAAATAGTCATTGTAATTAATTAATTAACATATTTAAAACATAGAATTGTGCATTAACAAAAAGCCAGCCAATCTTTACCTTTGTTAGGTATAGTTTCATCCCCTTACCAGAATATTTTCAATCCAATTCGTATAGTAGCCGAGTTTGGTGAAAACTGTTAGAGAATTAGGTGCCCCACAGTCTGTATTCCCGAAGCTAACTATCCCCATTAATACTGCACCGACTATCCCTGGTCCTCCAACGTCTCCCTGCATGAAAAATTAGAATCTATTAGACAGGCCCTGTTTGACAAGAGGTCTTTGTCCAACAGTGTGCACTTATAGGTTGTTGAGGATGATGATACATATGATATGTCCAACGATGGTACTGTAGAGCACTACAGTAGTATAAAAAATATAATGGAGTAGCAACTCCATAATATTTTTTCAAAATGGCGAAAGATATGAAACAATCTCATTGAATGATGAAATTAATGTAATGAACGATGATGATGAATCTGATATCCTAACTAGTGTAGTACATTAGTGATAATTAATGATCGTATAAGCATTCGAAAAGATTGTCACATTTAATACGGTACTTAGATAAACTCTGAAGTCATGGAATGGGAACGGTCGGGAACTGTTTTTGTGGATGTTAAAGTTGAAAAACAATAAATGTAAATAATAAATCGCTTTGATAATGTTGTTTCCTATCAATAGTGATAATATAACGAATGCTACTAACGTGACATGCTCCACGGCTTGAATTCCTCACACCAACACAGAAGCTATTTCTGGATATTAAATCTCTGAAATAGACAAATTGCTTTATGACGTAACTGATATAAAAAAAGAAAACAATGAATTGTAATTACTTCGGTTGATATTGGCTTACATTGGATATTTACGTGCGCAGTCTTCAACAGGTATTAAGTTCAATAAATCCATAGTAAGATTAGGATTCTTCTGTACGTCTTCACCCTTCTGAAAAATATACTCATATTACTTTTGCTATTCGACCATCACTACAATAAACAGCAACGTCACGAGTTTTATCCCCGAAGGGTTGACAGAAGTGCTCATTGTGACACGTAATGCCGCTATACAATGTATACCTACTTTTCATCATTTCGTGTTATAAGTCCCATGAAATAGGGGGTGAGCCTATTGCCATATACTGGATACAATTTCAGACTCCATGCTACTACGGAAAAATTTTCGAAAAGCCGAGTAATACTTTGCCCGACCCGGGATCACTACAATAAACTTTTTATTTTATGGAAATTAGACCTCAGCAGGACCCCATCCGAGAGTTAAAATTCTCTGAGTGAAGTTCGCCATATTTTCTGGAGTTTTATCAAGCATGATACGCCTGATTTTCTTCTGCTGCCTTGAGAACCGGTGTCGCTTCTCCAAGCTGATTATTGCCACGTTATTAGCCAGGGTTTTGGAGTCGTATGCTGGGTGCACGTAGAGGTTCTGTGCTGGTATAGTTTCACCATCACGTGTCGTGTAATCGCTGCCTAGTCTCACGTAGATGGCCTTGAGGTTATTTTTTATATACTGGTTCTGGTAGACTCTGAGAACAAAGAAGAATTTTGTGGTAGTTTAGTTATGTTTTAAGTGTGGGAGAGCCATGCTTCGGCACGAATGGGCCGGCTCGACCGGAGTGATACCACGGCATCACCGAAAACCGACGTGAAACAACGCTTGCGTTGTGTTTCGTTGTGTGAGTGAGGTTACCTGAGGCCCAATTCCCCCTTCCCAATCTTCCCAATCCCCGATTCCCCAAAAACCCTTAAATTCCTAACCCCCAGAAGGCGGGCAACGCACTTGTAACGCCTCTAGTGTTACAAGTGTCCATGGGCGGCGGTGATTGCGTACCATCAGGTGACGTATGCTCGTTTACGAATTCGTGTTCCATAAAAAAATGTTAGTGTAAAATTCTAAACTTGATATGTATCTATGCTTTAGTTAGTGATGACGACTTACATCTGTAAGCAGGAAGCTGCAGTGATGACCAAGTCCCTGTGGATGATGGAGCCGGCGCAGGCAAACTCTCCCATGATGTGGATGCTCACCATGAAAGGAAACTTGTTCACTTGCGTCTTGATGCCTCCGAATAACCTCCTGGTGTTCAACATATCTAATTCAGTAATTGTTGGTCCTCCTACGAAAATAGAAAGAAAATATAAAATCGTTAACTGTCTGTTCTAGGTATGTTTGCGATATTAGATAATAATTAAAGTATTGGTGAGACGTCGAAGGATGAAAAAACAAAGATATACGCCATATTTGCCAGAGAACGGGCAACAGTGCGCTCTGATAAACCTGAACCTTTCAAACTGAAATTGAAAAACGGTGACCTACCCCAAACCTTCAAATTTTTCTTCGATGTGACGGCAATCCTAGCATGTTTCAAGGACTTTTTAATCTTATGCTGAGTAATATTCTTGATCTTTGTCACAAAACTGCCGAGAAACTCTGTGAATTCAGTACTATCGGCAAGGTCTAGAACATCGGTGAGATTCGTAGGTTCTTCTTCATCTTTAGTTTTTTTCTTATGTTTACTAGTTTCTTTGAATGCACCGTATGCATCATAATTGTTTTCATTTAGTACTTCTTCGACTGCAGGGTCTAATTGTACTACTTTTATAGTCTTGTTTCTGATATCTACTTTTGTAAGATTCTTTATTTCACTGAAGACGTCAAGGTTATTGTCTGCTATGTTACTCAAATCATAATGCATTGTCAGCAGTAATTGTGTATTGAATGCTTTGGAAAAATTTGTCGTAATGCCGATGGATTCGAATAAGTTGTCCATAATCGAGTGTATCGTTACATATACGTTGTCGAAAAAGGTTTCTTCGGAATCTAAATCGTCTTTAGTTTTATGACGATGTTTAGCGATCGCCGTTGTTATTAGAAATAGAATAGCTATGCCAAGCATCATTTTGTTTTTTTTTTAATGAAATATTTATTTATTTATATAAAAGTATAAAATTGCAATGGCAGATCACCAACAGACGTAGTTATGAAATTCAATTTCCGAAATTAAAAATTTGTTACTGTACTTTCACCAAAAGTACCTAAGACGAATAAAAACTGTAGTAAAATAACTACCAACTACATAAAATATCGATAAATATGCAGCTTTCATAACATTGTTATTAACTTTTGAATCATAAATAAATCATTTTATTGATTTTTCTTTTATTATTGACGTATGTAGTATGTACCTTGGATATTTTTATTTGTATTCTCTTTATCAAATTATCTAGGCAAGCGTAGTGTAGGGCGCCCTCCAGCTAGGTGGAGTGACGATATCCGCACACTGGTAGTGGTTGGATGCGTAGAGCTGAAGATCGAGCTCAGTGGCGTGCCATTGGAGAGGCCTATGTCCAGCAGTGGACGAGGACAGGCTGATGATGATGATTTATCAAAATACTTTCAAGATCAATAGTAATATTTATAAATATGACTAGACTTAATTATATGTTGCTCAATGCGGGTTGGCGATTTCAAACGTATAATTAGAAATTATAAGCCCATTTGTCAGTGGTATTTAAATAATCTTAGAAAGTACATATAACTTGGAAAAAGTCACATTGGTACTTGCTGAGAAGCGGACGTCTTGCCACGACATTTATTTATTTCTTAACAATTAGTTTGATTTTGAAAATAAATCGATGGAAGTAGAATATTTTTCACTGAATACACTACCACATTATCAGTAAAGTACAATAATAATAGATGATCAGAATAATGTTGGAATTGAATTGAAATAACTGGCAATGGCTGACAAATTATATCATGTATGATTTGCAACCATATAATTAGGAGTCACAGTTTTTTCAAGATTAGAATAATCCAAATAAAACGCATTAAAAATTTTAAAAGTATTTCGATAAATCACGTTCCTCTAAATAATTATCACTAGTGTTATTTGATTCTGATTGTGTTTCAGAAGACTGTTCATTGTCTTTGTGACGCATTTGATTACGTAGAGGCTTAGGAGATGGTCTCTCGTAAGAGCTCGGTTGTGTAGTCCGCTCATAAGAGTTAAAGAAAAAGTCAGAGAAGTATTCTGAGATGGTAACTGGAGTCTGTTCCGTAACTTCTTCAGGTGGTTTAGAAAGTTCCGTCATGTGTGGCGCCAATGTGTGGGAACTCGACAACACAATCGTGACGTACGACGATGTCTCTATCGGAATATGCATCCCTGGTAGAGGAAAATACTTTTGTTCGCCAGCGGATGTTGCAAAGGCTTCATCGTCTTTGTGGAGGTGGTGAACATCTCAAAAACGTCTTCTTCAGGCAAATCTCCATACATAATGTCTGGCAAGGAATCTATGTCAGTCAGCATTGGTTCGATACGAGCCTGTTTCAGAGCAAATACTTTATTTTTCGTTGCGGGTGTTGGTTGTATTGGAACTAAGATTGGTTCGGTTGTTTGGGTGAACATCGTCCATATACGAGGGGGAGGCTGTGGTGTAGTTCGTACTCCTATTGGTTTTATACCAGATCTCTGTAAAAGATAGGGAAATGAAACAAATTTATATTTGAGTTAGATACTTTTATTATATTTACTCAAAAATTGAATTGTTGTCGTACACCCTCGTATCAACCACTTCACCCACGGTCTCTGGACCACTCGGTTCTCTATTTCTGACAGCAACTGGCAATACTGGGCCTAATGTACTATGAATGGAGAAGAATGGGTTTATCCGCACGGTCGTAGAGGAGGTGTAAGAGTATTGTTGATGAGTCTGAGGCTTGGGTGTCGTTCGCGCTCCTACCACAAGGCCGTACTGTAAAAGAGCGAATATAGTTCAAGCCCTATTGCTTTCCAATACAATAAAATCGTAGTAGTTGCACATAAAGAGGGTTCACATCAAGATTGAGATTCCTTAATTGTTTCAATTGAGCGACAGTCTCAGTAGAGGGGACACGAAGATAATACTATTGCTAATGTGCTCAATTACTCGTTTGTGCAAATGAACGAGTACTTCAAGCTTATCGCTGGTAAATAGGAGGAAGTAACCAATGGCCCAGCCACCAACCAAGCTGTGTATGTGTGTGTGCCAAGTTCAAATATTTCTTTTCTGCCATAAACATAATGGCACTTAAAGAACCTATGTAAGAAGATTGAAAATTGGAAAATCACCGTTCTAATAACGCTGTCGATCCATTTGCCGTAATAGCCAAGTTTTGTGAAGACGGTAGGGGAGTCTATGGCTCCGCACACGGGAGCGCCGAAGCTTATAACTCCAATCAGCGTGCCACCAACAACTCCTGGACCACCGACGTCTTTCTGGAACACGAATAGAGGTAGAATATTACGTAAACTGCAATTTTTTAAAAGAAGCAATCGATATGTCTTCTTAGGAAGTCTCCTGCCAAATGTAAATAACCGGGGAATGTCCTAAAACTGTCTTCAGCCTCCAAGGCATGGCCTTAAGGCTTCCTCTAAACTTTTAATGACGTAACTGCGAGCCACAAGCCTCTCTTGAAACTTTTTTTGGCAGTGTACGTATTACGAGTAAAGTTGTAATCTCCCTCAGTGCAATTGCTCTGTTGAAAAGATCTTTGTCGTACTTAGTGAAATATAAACAAAATGTATACAAACATTGCAAGCACCGCCGCCATTCGATATGAATCCAGCGCAAAAGTTCTTGTCCGTCACAAATGTACTGAAATGTATAGGAAAATTGTTTGTCTTCAGAAATGTGTAGATTTATTCTTGAAAGCATTTATTTCAATTAAGCTGATCCTAGACGTAGGTCAAAATACAATAGGGATAATGACGGGGTATAAAGATTAAAAATCTAATTAGTCCGTCAGTTAAGTAATGAAAAAATATTAGACACGTATTTTTTATTTTGTCCTATAAAAAAACATAATAGATAAAACGAATCAAAGTATAGGAATAGGAGCAAATACGTCATTTCTACGTATAAAACGTACCTAGAAGTGACGTTACACCGTACGCGATATTTCAAATCAATATATACCGCCGCCGCCAGAAAATAAAAAATACGTGTCTAATGTTTTAAAAAAATCTACAAGACGGGCATTAAAATAAAAATTTGTCATCTACCCTACTGTCGGTCAGTCATGTTCAGTGAAACTGGGGCCTTGGAAGCAGTGCGAGAGGGACGGAGCTATGTAGGTTGTATAGCTCTGTCCCTCTTGCACTGTTCAGTGATCGACCATTCTGACACAATTGTAATAGCAGACTAAGGCCCCTGGTTAAGTGTGGTGATGAAAGGAATCATGTTCGAATAAATATCTTACGGGGAATAGATCTCAGCGCATTCGTTCACTTGGTAGATGTCCAGCTTCGCCACCAGCATCCTTTCAAACTGATCTATCACGTTGCTTTTCTGTAATTATTAGGTAAAGTGGTATATGTAGTTCGTTAGAGTTCAGACTATCTATAAACATACTAATACAAAAATCTTTTTTAAGTCTAAAAAGTTCTATCAATCAAGCCATTATTTTAATATCCATAATCTAGTTGCCCTGCACTAGGATTTGCTTCAAAGTCAAAGCATTTATTAAAAAAGCAAAGCACACAAAGAGTTGCTCCTTTTGAGAATCAAACCCGCTTCACGTTTCGCGGCAGTCGGTTACTCAACCACCGTGCCAACCTTGCACTCTTTGTTGTTGTGTTGTGGAAAAATGAGATAATTGTACCAAATATTAGATCGACCTGTTATCAGGGGCCTTAGTCTGCTATTACAATTGTGTCACAATGGTCGATCACTGAGCAGTGCGAGAGGGATGGAGCTATACAACCTACATAGCTCCGTCCCTGTCAGACTAAGGCCTCAGGAAGCGGGTAAAATTCCAATAACTAAATTTGCCCCAAAGAAACAAGGGGCAAGCTAAACAAAACCATTGAATAAGAAGCTCACCTTCCTAGCACCCCATCCAATGACTATAATATTCTCAGTGTTGGTCGCTAAATTTGCCGGCGTCCTGTCGAACCGTATCCTCTTCACTTTCCTCTCCTTTCTCAGGAATCTTATATGTTTGTACAACCGCAGCATTACCAGGTTGTTGGCTAACGTTTTAGGGTCGTAGCCAGGGTGGAAATAGGTCTCCACAACGGGTATGATCTCCCCTCCCCTGGCGAAGAAATCACTGCCGACACGAACAGTTAGAGCGCTCGGATTTTCTCTATAAAATCTGTTATTGTGAAGCCTGGAAGGGAAAAGGTTATTTAGTATCCGATCTTCTTTATCTAATACTTTTTTTTGTATAAGCCGGTAATCGAGCTTACGCATTATCTGAAGGTAAGCAATCGCCGCCGTCCATGGGCACCCGAAACACCAGTGGCGTTACAAGTGCGTTGCCGGCCTTCTAGCTAGGAATTAAAGGGTTTTAGGGGAATAGGGGATTTGGAAGATTAGGAAGGGGGCTAATGGGGTCTCCGGTAACCACACTGACACAACGAAACACAACATAAGCGTTGTTACACGTAGGTTATCTGTGAGGCCGTGGTGCAAGCATGGCTCTCCCACATTAAACCGTACCAGTTCTATTGCAGCAGAATGTAATTTTAACAGCAGTTCTACAGAACCAGTGAAATTATGTCATATGACATAATGTGAAACCAAAAAAGTGAAATAATGTCATACACAGTCATTATTTCACTGGTCCTGTCTTCACGTCAAACTTTCTTAATTTTTTCGAAACATTAATTATGTTACACAAAGACAGTCTTGTAGACGAAAGGAGTGGAGTCGTAATCACTTACAATTGTAAACAGGATGCTGCGGAGATGACCAGGTCCCTGGTGAGGATGGAGCCGGCACACGTGAAGGTCCCCATGAGGTGGATGCTCACCATGAACGGGTAACTCTTCACTCTACTCCGTTTGCCTTTAAATATCCTCCTGCTGTTTGTGTCGTTGACGAAATCTAATTCCAGGACTGGTGGTGGTTCTGAAAATGGTCCCCAAGATTTATACTTGAAATAAACATTCGTGTAATGTAATACATTATATTATATATCGTCACGCCTTCTATCCAGGGGTAGGCAGAGGTGCATACTACGGCACGTTATGCCGCTATACAGTATGAACACCCACTTTTCACCATTTATGTTATAAGTCCCATGTAATAGGGGGTGAGCTTATTGCCATATACCGGGCACAATTCCAGACTCCGTGCTATTACTGAGAAATTTTTGAAAAACCGAAAAAAGGCACAGCATACTTTGCCCGACCTGGGAAAAGAACCCAAGACCCCTTGCCTGGTAGTCGCACTTACGACCACTCTACTAACGAGGCAGTCAAATGTTATTCTATTTCCATATAAAATATACATCATTAAAAACATGCTCTACTCACCCCAGTACTCAAGGTTGTCGTCATCATCTTCTTCTGGTGATACTGGCATGGCAACCGGTTCACCAGCAACTGGCTTAGAGAAATCATTTTCACTGAGTTGATCTATTTTCTTTATAAAATCATGAATGAATTCCACGAATTCTTTGCTGTCAGCGAATACAGGTTGTGATGTAGTGGTTTCCAAAATTGTCTCTGTAGTGGTACTTGTAGTGGTCACAGCGCGAGGCACATGCGACTCCTTCTTGTGTTTAGTACGTTTGCGAGGCACATACTTCCCATACAAAGTGCTGGACAGATTGAAAGGCTTGTTATCCAATATATCACCAATAATGGTGATTAATGCTATACCAGTCGCGGTGTTATTGTCTATACTAACTTCGGCAGCATCTAGCATTCTATCGTGGGCCTCGAAATTTTTCTCCGCAATACTTTTCAGATCATAATGCATTGTTAACAACAACTTGATCCTCGATCGCGATGGGAAGTCCGGCGCCAAGTTCAACGAGTCGAACAAATTGTTCATTACACTTTGTACATCATCGTCTACTTTAGAATACACGTTCCCCTTAGATTTCAATATGGTCTCAAGAAGTGTCCTATGATTATGTCTAGCTACCACCACAGGAATAAGGAACATGATAATAGCCGTCAATTTCATTTTATACAAATTTAAAATAACTTAAATAATTACAAATACGGATTGACTTAGGTGTGTACAAGGAAAAGATTGAATTAAAATAAATAACTGTTATGGTGGTCGATAAAAAACTTGTAAATTGAAAATTTCGTAACTTCTGCCGGCAATTTACTTTTGTTGGATTTCACAATAAAACAATACTCATAAAAAATATTCAATATATTGGGCAACAACTTTAATAAGAAATATATTTTGATACGACTTCAAAATATTCCATTATAATTATAAATATTTTGAATTTCATATGTTTTATACAAGAGGCATCTTTCTTCATATGTCTTCCATCAAGAATAATATCTTGTATTTCATTATTTTGAGTATCCTCGCGCAAGTTCGGAGCCTTGTGGAGCTCCCGGGCGAGGAAGCCGTTGAGATAGTGGCAGTCGAGTCATCAATACGAAAAGTCACCAACGGAATATTCTCAGCCCTCAAACTCGAAGATGTCAAGCATAAAACGAGGATCAAAGAGTACTCAACAATTCACAACTTCTTTGTCACCATCACATTACAAGATCAAACCAATCTGAAGGAAATAGCAGCTCTTGTAAAAGTTGATAACGTCGATAACAAAACGCGACATTTTATTGCACAAGTAAATGAAGTATTAAATGAAGATAATAAAAGCAACGAAGCTAAAGATGATGTTTATGTTACAACACACATAGAAACGTTTATAAAGAAACTTGAATATTTGAAAGATAAATATGGATTCGCTAACAATGATCCTAATTTTGGTATAAATGCACACATTTTGCAACATTTGAAAGAGGATGCTTCTAAGAATACAACTCAAGAAAGAGATGATACGGATAATAATGTTTTGAGTGATTTAGATTATTGGCGTAAGTAAAGATTAAAAAATTGCTTGAGTGTTAATGGATTCAAATTTCAAATAAATATATAACTAGGTACTTTATACTTAGTCATTATATCTTTTAATTTTTTTTTTACATTACAGAGCCCAGTGGTCGCCGTATCTTCCAGGGTCATCGAGAGAAGATCACACGGTTTCCATTTGTAGCGAGCGTGCAATTCTTCAACAAGTTTCAGTGCGGGGGCTCCATCATCAAATCCGATCTGGTCATCACTTCAGCGTCATGCCTACAATTGTATGCTATCTTTTTCAATATTAGTATCTTATTAATTTTATTAGTTAACAAAGTACGGAAAATATGACATAATAATTTGGTTTAAAACAGGGCTTGGAACAACCGCTTCTTCAGAGAAAATCCAGCGTTCCTCTCTGTGCAAGTTGGCTGCGAATTGTATGAGGGTGGAGACGAGAACATCTCTATCCAGGAGGTTTACTTCCACCCTGATTATGATCCTAAGAACTTGAGGAACAACCTTGCGATAATGCGCTTACGTCGTGTCCTGCGTTTTGGAAAACGCGTAAAGAAGGTCAAAAAGATTAACTTTGATAGAGAAGCGTCACCTCTACCACATAATACTGATGGTATCACTATCATCGGCTGGGGTGCTAAAAGTGTAAGTTTAATACAAACTGCCAGCAAAACCCATGTTGAATTTTATAGAATACTTGTTCAATTATTTTTTATTTTTCAGACTACCAATGTCATTGGCAGCGTTTGGTCCAACCGTCTGTCTTATGCGGTTCTTGATTTCTACCCGCTAAAGGAATGTCAAGATGTATATTCCAAGTGGGTTCTACTTTGGCTACTTTTATCACTTAGTATCAAATTGTCCTCTATATTCCGTCTTTATAAAGGTCAGCATAAAATGGACTGTAAGTTTAAGATCTATAGGATCCTACTCAGAGGCGGGATAAGCCAAGAGAGAGCCCTAAGCAAGCACCTTAATGCGGCCCTAATTTTTTTTTGCGCCGACGCAACTCTACGAGCACACGCATATTGCGGCGTGACAGCGCCCTCTGTAATCCTAGTCACTAGTTTGTCTTAGCGATAGTACGATTCGATTTCACTCATTAGTTAGGTACTTTATTACATTCTTTCTTGTAGGGACTTCGTGACGTACAAGAATTTTTGCGCTGGATTCTTCTCAAAGGGAGGTGGAGCCTGTAACGTAAGTGAACACACTTAAACCGATATAGTTAGTTTGTAAAATACTTTGATGACATTTTTGGCAATGCTGGCAAGTATGAAGTATTTCTAAATATTCTCCATACTTACTTTACTTCAGATTGTGGTCTACCTGATACAAACGCACCTAGCGTCAGTATCAGATTAACTGCCGCACTCAGAGACATTTACTTATTACTTAAACTATTCTTTAGTAAAGAAAACAATTGCTAAGGACAGGGTTAAGAAACCATTAAATGACTCTGAGTACGGCGGTAACTAGAATACCTTTAACGAAAGAACTTACTACCTCCTCAATTTTTGTTTCTGCTTAGCGAGATGTTGGTGGTCCTGGAGTAGCCCATGGGGTTCTTGTGGGAGTGGTCAGCTTCGGGTCTCCGAACTGTGGCGCCCCGGACTCCCCCACCGTCTTCACTAAGCTCGGCTACTACAAAAAGTGGATTGAAGAAATCATGGAAATGGTGCGCCTTTATATCTTTACCTAATGTTAGGTATCTACATTGACTTATAATTTGTATAAGAGGCGATAAACCTCTAAAGTCCGATTTTTTTTTATGGAATAAGCCGGTAAACAAGCTGTGGCATGACCTGATGGTAAGCAATCACCACCACCCATTGACACTTGAAACACCAGAGGC
Organism: Spodoptera frugiperda; assembly: GCF_023101765.2. Lineage (NCBI taxonomy): Eukaryota > Metazoa > Arthropoda > Insecta > Lepidoptera > Noctuidae > Spodoptera > Spodoptera frugiperda. Next base: position 10,852,884 of record NC_064221.1, read on the forward strand.
GTTACAAATGTGTTGGCAGCCTTTAGAGGGTTAGGAATTTAAGGGTGGTTGCGGCATCGGGGATTGAGAAGGGGGGTAATTGGGCCTACCGTAACCTCACGGATCAGATCATGAAATTAGACGACAATATTAAATATACCGTTTGTTTCAGGAAACACGAACCGGCAAGGCGAGAACCACAATGAAATCGACAAGACTCTCGTTCAAAGTGGAGCATTACCTGACTACACCGTCCGGATACGCAGTCGAACCACTCACCACCACGGACATGTCGCAAAGTGAAACTTATCAAGTTACACCTATACCCATAAAGAGTATAGACGCCCTTAGAGCTTTAAATGATAATAACATGTTTAAAGAATTCATCACCACTATGTTTGGTAGCGAGGAAGTCAAGGAATATCTAGATCAATTTGAATATGAGACGGATACAGACGATGAAGAAAAATTAAACATGGAAGCCCAAAAGGTCTTAGATATGATCAGAATCAATACAGGAACAACTACTGTGCAAACCACACCGAAGACAAGTGTTACTGAACACTTCAAAGCTCCTACTGAAGCCTCTGAGGACTATAAAGTGGGCTCCGTTCGAATGGTTACTGCGATCGAGAACTTTGAGGAGCTGCCGAAGCTTGAGGACAGTAGTGACAGTGGCGACAGTGATGATTTAGAAACGACACCGAAATTGTTCATTGACTACGCAGATGTACCGGACAGCGCGGAGAAAGTGGAAGAAAAAATTGCCAAACTCATTGAGAACATTGATATACAAGAACTGTTGAAATCCGATTTGGGTGACTCCTCGGCAGATGTTGCTATGAAAAATAAAACAGAAACCACACCACACGTCCAGACGGATAAAGGAATCGAGATGGCCCCTGCGGATGATACAAATGATAGCTCTGATGATGATGACGATGACGATACCGAAGATTTAGACGGCGAAGACGATAACGCTGCACCAGAAGATTTATTTTTGCATTTGCTCGACTTAACGCAGAAAAAGACGCAGCATAATAAGAAACAACAACACCAACAATCACTAAAACAAAGCGAGCATCCACAAAAACGGCATGAGCACAAACAAGATCACGAAAATAAAGAAAAACATTATCAGCAACAACAACAACAGCCGCAAAAACAACATCACCAAAAGCAAAAGCAACAGAAAGCTAATCAGCAAAAGCAACAGAAAGCTAATCAGCAAAAACCAAATAAGGCAAAGAAACATAAACAGAAAGTCTACCAGCAACAACAACCACCAACGCCAGGACTGGGCATCCAAAGTACTTCGTTTAAAGATTTTACTTTCAGACAAAATGAGTCCAGTCCCGGCAGCATACTGGATATATTCTCCCAAAGTGATCTACTAAGACTACTGACAGAAGTTGTCGATGATTCGGCCAAAGGCAACGCTACTGCTGATGATAATAATTCTGGCGTCTGGTAGGGATACTCTTGTTGATTTCTTTAATTAAATGGCGAAGCAAAAGATGGTTATTTAATTTTATTGTTTAAGAAATGAGACTTGAGGAGTGTAGGGTTCTTTATGGAATAAAAGATAAACTCACTAAATAATAGTACCTAAGTAAGCAACTATACCTACAAATAGATCTTTATTTATCCTTAACACCTTTTTTTCCCTCGGCCGTGGCAAGAAATTACACAGCCCACCTGATGGTAAGTTTTTACCGTGGCCTAGCCCTATGAATGCTTGCAACACTTGGAGCATTACATGCGGTTTGTCGACTTTTAAGAAACTCAATTCATTTTCATTATAATTTCATTTTAGCCCTGATGGGGTTGGTGAAAGTGCACAAAATGGCACATTATATACTTAACTAGATGCAAAATGACTCTGTTACGAATCCCATAATATATTAGGGGGCGAGTCCGTTGCCATAATGTGAGCACAAATTCAGGTTCACTGTGTACAGGTAACCCATTTGTTTTGGTTTGTTGAAAAGACATTGTTAGAATAATATCAAGCTAAGAATCAAAACAATTAGGTATTTGTAACTGCAGGCAGGAACAGCGTTAATTATTATTTTTGGGGTGGCGCTAGTGTTACAAACACTTTTTGATGAAATTATTTATAACGCTTATTTCTTTAAAATATTTTTGATAAAGCTAAAATATTTTGTCTAAGCACTTGGAGAAGAAACACTAAAATAAATTACAGCATAATATTTAAAAGTAAACTTAAAAGTTTGCGTAGACCGAAACGTAGAAATCAATAGACAATAACTCGTATCAAAATCCGCCAGATGTCGCCCGCTCTCTAAATTTTCAGTCTTGGGTGGTGATAAGATTATTTTGCCAGAGAAACCACATTTTGAGGTAAAAATAATTATTTTTTACTGAAATATTTTGTGTTACGTGATCTGTTATTTTTTGTTTTTGTAGCCAACTAGTGTTATTTGCTTTTACATAAGGTAAGTGGCGAAAAATAACATGGCATAGTAGGTACCCAGTTGTCAAAATACGTAAGTAGATTCCGAATTCGAAATTAATAACTTTTTTATTGCCACAATTTTTGTTTTGTTTCTCAATTGAGTACGTTATTTTCATTAATTAATTTGTGAAATAAGACGTTCCATTAATTTGTAATGCCGTCTGTAGCTATCAAGTTCATGTTATGTAACTCTTCCCTATTGATCACTGCGGACATAACCTCTTTGGTGAAATATTTTCATTCTAATTTCCTGTACAATATATTCTTCACGCTAACTTGTATGTCGGAATGTATAAAGCAGCCTCCTTTGAATTAAAACATTAATTTAGACTTCTCTTCATTATGTTATTTGATTGTACTAATGGCTATTATATCTATCAGTTTTCCTCTCTTATCTTTTTATTTAATTTTCTTGTGTTGTGTAGGTATCTTGCATGTATTGATTTACAAGGCAGTGTATTTAGTATAAGTAAAATAAAAATACAAGTCTGCAGAAGACATAACTATCAAATGTCAAATTATTGATGTTTTTATTTTAAATTAACAACATTCCATTTTTAACCTTAGTCTGTTCCAATTTAAAAAACAAGGATATAATATTATTTCTAACATGATAGTAAGGTTTTAAAATCTAACATTATTCTAATGAATATGGTTGGCCTAAATTATTAATTTCCAATAATCAGCTACTTATACAAGCCTACTTTATCAATCAGATAAAAGTTTTGAAATTCATGTCGCTGTATAGTCTGTAATCTGACTAGCACAGACAATCACAGTTTACATGTTGAACAATAATGTTTATAAATGGAACTTGCATTCAATCAGCCAGTATTTATGTTAATTTCATTTGTTTTCAAATGATTGATGTTAAAAACATAGATAGTTTTCTTATGGCTGTCTATTTTTATTCTGTGTCTGTTTTAGTAGTAGTGTTAAATAAAATCTTCAGCTATATGCATGTAATGTCTATATCTTATAATAATTTAGTTTTCTTAACATAATATAGGTAAAGAGCCGATATGATTTACTATACTCCACCGCCTTATACAATAAATATACTATACAATAATAAATATTCATAACATCATGTCATATAAACATAATTTGTTTAATATACTCTACATAGGCACAGAATAATCCGTTAGATGCTAAAACTTGCATTTTATGAATGTGTTGGCAATAAATAAAGGTGTTTAATGGTTAGTTTGACATCTACACTAGAGGGTTATGTATTTATTAATATGTATAGTTTTCCTTGAAGTTGGTAGATAAGAACTAGCTTAGCAAATAGGAGGAACACTTCAGAGTGTCCGACCTGAAATTATGTAACTTACATTTTTGTGTCAACAGATGTTCGTTAGTGTAATATTGTTAGGTTATGTTATGTAAATACAACAAATAATGCGACCAGTAAGTACCCTTAGTACGAGTTTGTTTTGACGTTTAAAGTAATCGAAACGAGAGATTGTTCGGCCCTCTGATTAGCCGGCTCAAATAAACCAACCAATCAGAGCGCCAACATGCTCTTGATTCGATTACTTTACTGGTACTTTACTGTAGTTCTATGAAGGATCATCCCAGTTGGTCTTCAATGAAACAGGCATAAGTTTAATTGATATATTTACATAAATTCAAATTCAAATAATAATAGAATTATTTTTGGTGTCCACAGCAAAATGGCCAATTTCCTGTTGCGCCGTGCGCTGTTAGATGCAGTCCGAGTCCCAGTCTGCAGCAGGGCCTCATCCTCCTCCGTCGGTGAGCTTGCCAAGGTAAGGAAGTAAAAATTATTAAAAATGATAACATTAGAAGGATAGGAAGGCAAGGAATTAGAAGGAAAACATGTGATAACAACACATATTAATACATTTTTTTCTGTTAGACAAAAAGACATCTTCGAAAGTAAAAAAAGTCAAAGTAATACCTACTATACTACACTTCAAGATTTCAAATAGTACCTAACAACAAACGGTTTTATACTCACTCACTACATTCCTCACAATGTTGCTCTTCAACTGTTAAATTAGGACATAAATGTGTACATGTATTGTTAGTAAATCTCTACTTATCACTAGAAACATGTGCAAGTGTATTTGTAAATAGAACATTTAACACAAATGATTTCAGATTGGCAACCGCGAGTGGGTAGGCTACGGTTTCAACGGCCAGCCCAACTATGTGGACAGGCCCGACTTCCCCATGCCCGCCGTCAGGTTCCGTGCCGACACACCCGACATTAAGGTACATAATATAATTTTTACATAATACTAGAGGACATCGTGAACGAATTTTTTATTGTTTTCTTACTTATGAACCTTCTCTTAACAATAAGAAATAGAAATAATTATCGAAATCGGTTTAGCTGTTCTTGAGATATGCGCGTAGCAACACAGTCTACGATTATTTTTTTCATTTCATTATAGAAGATTTTTCGTATGTACCTGTAAGTGTAGATTCCTATGGAGAAGAACGAGTGAGAAACTCCAAAGGTCTTTCAAACAGGTTCACAATACAATTCTTAGTTACATTTTTTTGTTGAATAAATAGAATGCGAATTCTATTTATATAAAATCTTAAAATTTCTCTACCTTTTTTTTATTTTATTTTTTTTTCTTTTTTTTTTTTGAAAAAACGTTGCCCCACACTAGGATTTTCTCCTGTGTCGTGGGTGCGTTTACAAACATACAAGTTCACATACACTTGACACCCAGACCCGAAACAACAATTTGTGGATCACACAAACCTATACTACAAATTAAACTTTCATGTTCCAGGTCCTCCGTGAGAAGGAAAAGGGAGACTGGCGCAAGTTGACCCTGGAGGAGAAGAAAGCCCTGTACCGCGCCTCCTTCTGCCAGACCTTCGCTGAGTTCCAGGCCCCCACCGGAGAGTGGAAGGGCGTCCTGGGCTGGTCCCTGGCTGTTGCCTCCCTGGCTATCTGGATCTACATGGGCATGAAGATCTTCGGTAAGATATATTATGTACTCTTTATTAAATCTGACCGTAGACTGTGACTTTCTCTTTTTCATTGTCAGTACGCTAATAAAGTTATCTAACTAATATTATAGATGCGAAGGTTTGTATGTTCGTTTGTTACTTCCTCACATCAAAATTTGGAACAGGGGTAAATTAAGGCCACTTCTATCCGATGGGAGTGCGGGTGAAGCCACCACATAAATCAACCAGCTTCCAGTAACCCAGCCAGTGCGCTAACAATGCAGGCAAAACAGTTACCCCTAACCTGTAATAACCGACATGGTATTTCATTTATTTTTTTTTTTAATTTAGTCACAGTCATATTTCAGTTCCGTACTAAGAATCTACATTTCCACCTCCGCAGTGTACAGTCCTCTGCCCGAGTCCCTGAGCGAGGAGAACCAGAAGGCACAGCTGAGACGCATGCTGGACCTGAAGGTGAACCCCATCGACGGTCTAGCCTCCAAGTGGGACTACGAGAACAACCGCTGGAAGTAAATTTAGCTATGGTATGTACGGTTACGGTACATTTTTAAATATACCTGTAGTAAGTCTTAGGTACAAATTTAGTCTTTGACTGCCTTCAGAAAACTGTTGAAGGTAAATCCTCCGCTAACGTCGGTCACTGGTGACCACCACGGTGTTCAAAGCGTTAAATATTGAACTCATTGTTTCCAGTGGGGTTGTATGAAAGTCGATGTAATTTCATTTTAATTAACATGTCTGTTTCATAGTATGGTCTCAATTGTCATGTTTGTTATAAAGTTTTGTTCACTTAAATTATCTTTTGAGAGTCTTGACTGCCATATTCAGAGTCATTTAATGGTTACTTAACCCAGTCCTTAGCAATTGGTTTCGGAACAAAATCGTTACTAAGGAATAGTTTAAGTAATTATTAAGTCATGATAATTTGTACTTTGCTTTTATGATATTTGAATTTTTATATTAGAAATCACTGAAGACATTTCCTAATCTTAAATATGAATTTGACATTTTTACTAAATTAGTGTTTGTGTCTGTCGACAGGTGGCAGAAGGGTGCTATGCCTGTAGAACGCTGTACTCCGGGCTAGAATAGATACAAATGTACTATAAGTGATAATATCTGTGTAAGATAAAAAATAAATCGCAATTCCACACGATTGCTGGCTTTTCCTAAACTTTCATTTTATTTTATTCCTTTTTAAAAGAAAAATAATTCGGGGCACGCCTCGTCCGCTCGCTATATAGAAGTACAAATAAAAAAACCTCAATACCGTATTCTTTAAGTTCATAAGTTCCAATAATAATGTCAGGTTACGCCTCGTCCATCCGCTATGTAGAAGTAAGAATCAGTAAAAAAACCTTAATACCATACAACCTCTAAGTTCATAAGTTCCAATAATCCAGTCGCAATCGCGTTTGACTGATGACTAATCACTGATAATTAATTAATGGGAAACATCCGTGTCTCGTTAAAGACGTCATATTTGGCGTTCCTTCTCAGTCTGTCACCACTGGCAGTGGCGACGTAGCATTAGTTTGTTCCCGGGGCGGTTTTCTTGTACATCCCCAAAATAAAATTGTCCTGTCTTTTTCAATGTATGGAACGGAATGTACCCTGTCGCGTTTTATTTTCCCATCAGCCTGAACGCGATGAACTCTAAAACTACATAACGGATTTCTATACATTTTCAAAGATAGAGTGATTCTTGAGTTTTTAAAGACGGAAAACCTTCGAAAGTGACCTAGTTTTTTGGGGAGAAAGAATAGGGAGTGTGGTTTTTACGCCTTACTAAAACCATATTATCACCCCTTCTTGCTACACCCCTCCCCCCATTATGCCGCCACTGCCTATATAACTAGGAAAAATGTGAGCAAGGAAATAAAACCACAGTTTCGGAACAAATTTTCTCTATTTTCTTTTTATAAAAACAACGTTTTCAACATAAACAATGCATTCACCTGAGCATGTACGTACACATATGTATCACGACTACTGTGACTCTGCTATCGGGGATACAGCGCGGATAACTACGTGCATCCATATTGCTATCACTTAGGTTGCTCACTTACGTAACAATTCTACACAATCCGTCAATTTGAGTGACAAATTCATAGTCATAGAAGATGGGATTTCAAAGAACATTTTTGACACTATCATTAGAACTTAAAACGGGATATTTACTTTTTGTGAATTTCCGATATTTCGGCACGTTGCAAGCGCCATGAACACGGATGAACTGAAAATATCCCGTTTTAAGTTCCAATGATAGTGTTAGTGAACAGAGTGTCAGTTTAAATACATTTTTGACAGTTTAATGTTCCAAAGTTCCATTGGAACAGCTAGGTGTACCAGGTTCTGATTTATTAAATTTTGCACTAATCATCTACATGTATAGATCAGAATTTAATGTTCATGTAAAATTGTTACGTGAGTAGCAAGCATTACAGAATTTGTCGCATTACATTTTAAAGTTACAAGTCCAATAAATAAATAACAAACTTTGGTGAAACACTTTCAAGGCATTCCTTAATATTTTTAGGTAGACATTGACAATATGATGCGTATTTAGATACATCATACTCTGTACCCTCAGAATGAGTTTGCTTTACGTTTAAAGTAATCGAAACGAGTAATTTAAAGCGCTCTGATTGGCCGGCTCGAATAAACCAACCAATCAGACCGCCGAACGCGCTCTCGTTTCGATTACTTTAAACGTAAAGCAAACTTATACTAAGGGTACTTACTGATAATTTTAAGTGCAAATGTTTTCTATACCATTATACGGAGTAACATTGTAACTTTAAAACATAAGACGTAGTTACAATTTGTCGTCATATTTCTCATTCATTACAAAAATACTGTTGGACAAAACGTAGGAATAACCCTACATTTTAACTACTGTTTCCCGCCGAAATGTTTACACAATTAAAATTTAATAAATTCCAATCAATTGTCATCAAACATACAGTAATAATTATAATATAAATTATTTAAAAACACCTATCACATCCTTATAATTTAAGTCTCAACATCGATCAAATTGTATTTATTATAAATATTTTTATAATTTTAACAAATTCATTTATTTAAACCTATACATTTATAAATGAACGTATTTATTTGTTGGATTTGAAAGTAACTTTATAGTTTTAAAGTTGAAGGAAGGCGAAGAGACGTTTGAATGCCAGGTAGCTGTAAAATACATATAAGAGAATGAACAAAGGCATAAGGTGTTTTAAAAGTATCTGCCATGGCTTTAATGGGAGGAAGATTACAGTAGTGAATATAAATGATTGATTATGAGCATTTTTTTATACAAAAAAATCTACGTTTGCTTTGTTATGAAGTTTAGACTGCACGGTTGGTGCGGTGGCTGGGCAACCGGCTGCCGTGCAACGTGTAGTGGGTTCGATTCCCGCACGGAGCAACTCTGTGTCATCCACAAATAAAATTGTTGTTGCGTGTCTGTATGTCATGTGCATGTGAAATAGTGTGTTTGTAAACGCATCTACGACACAGGAAACAATCCTAATGTGGGACAACGTTTTATAAAAAAAAAGAATGAATGAGCTATCTCTTTTACTGTCGCATCGTGCGTAATTCTGAATCACTTTATGTAGAGTAGAGTCAATGTTTATTTAACTTCTTTATGTTCTTAAATTAAATTAACTGGTCCGGAGTACGAAATTTTTTCACTATTGTAATCTTCAAACTCAACGCTACCTCCCATTAAAGCCGTGGCAGATACATTTAGAACACCTTATATACTATAATCTGTACAATTATAACAGAAAGTGTGTAATGAGGTAGGTTATGACATGAGAGAAGCTACTGGCATTCAGATAGGTAAGATTTTAGTATTTATCATATGCAGTACAATGTACTATATAAGGACTAGGTCCTATAGATATATATCTTTTCTTCTGTGGTCATTTTACTAAGTTTCATAATATAATGCTTTCTGGGATATAATCTACGACTTTTAATGATTAAACTACAGTTTTTTATTGTACTACATATGAAGTAAGGCCTAGACGACAATAGGGAAAGTTCTAGACATTGTGCCCAAATTATACAGATACATAGATTTTGTCTAAGTGACTAGATTTACGACTAGAATAGTCAAAACTAAATATTTCATTTTAGACGTGCCTAAGTATACTTTTAAAGCTACTCTTCTGACATTGAAAGCGACATAGAAATATATAGATTAGATAAAAGTTGATACATTATACACTAAAATAAGTTATATTCTCCTTATAGTAATCATAAGAAAATTTTCAGAGACATCTTTTGTCCCTTTCTTCATATAGTTTGTAGACAATTTTGGACTTTTTGTAGAGACAGGAAGAGTTGAAAATCGATTTGTAGCATTCAATCGCATATTATAAATATTTTCTTTCACTATTACAATTTATACATAAAAAGAACCTTTAATAATTGTAAATAAGACTGATTTTCGCACAAAATGGTCTACAAACTATTATATAATAATATTTTTAGTTAAAATTAATACGACATAATGTTCCTAACACACCAACGATCGTAAACATTTATTGTTTTTTATTTTTATCTAGTTAGCGACGTATTAGGCTTATACAATTTAAATTGTTATCTTTATAACTGTAGAAACAGTTATGCACCTTTACTGAATCATTTTATATACGGGACAACCATGTTTTTGGTACAATCTCTTTATTTTAGTAAAACTGTTGATACTACTTTAATTTTCAAGTTGATTGGATTTACAGTTGTCAATTTATTTTTTCATGGTTAAAACATGGTTTTATCGTCTTTGATTATTGTTATTTTAAGAAATGAAACTGATTTTAATTTTCTAGCTAAAATATAGACGCGTGTTTCATAATGGATTCGTATTTAATCAAAATATTTTCACCTAGGGTACACACGCGTTATAAAATTTTTTAGATAATAATAATTCTCAAATCATGGAAGTATTTTTTTGGCATTTTCTATTATTATTATCAGTTTTTTTGCCAAATCGCAATTAAAATTAAAATTTAAACATATTTTAGAAATGTCCTCGTCATTATATCCAAGTTAGAACGAACTATCTTTACTTTTCTGTACACTTACGCCATCTGTCGGGCGACAGCAGAATCTATGATTTAATCACATTTTTCTTTCCTCTATTCATAATGAATCGTGTTTAGACATTTAGAATAAAGTATTGCCCGTTACGATTTGTTCTTAATATTTTGACGGAAGATTTTTCAACTTAAATCTGTATTATCTTTAGGATACGTCTCAGGGTGATATTTACAACAGATGGGCACTCCTCTTTAGTCTAATAGAGGGCTCTGAACGCCACGCCTGAGTATTTTTCGGGTACTCTTCAAACAAGGAGTCCTTAAGTACTCATGTATATGATAAAAGCTGTTTTCCATTAGCGTAACAAACCCATTTATCGCCTATCGCCATGTATCTGGGAAAAATAATCGCTTTAAAAATCTTCCGCCGTCAATCTGGACATCGATTCATGGTATCGACCCTTTGTGAATGCTTCTCAATTATCTAAGGGGAGGCTTCGCCTGTCCCCTGGTCGTAAGACTAGTCCCGGAACGGGAACAGACCGCCCACACCTCCAGTGTCCCAGTCTGCCACCTCGACGGGGCCGAAGCACTCGTCAAAGAACTGCTCCATCGTTTTGTGGAGATGTATCGTGGAGCGCTCGAAGCTGTGACCTTCGTCTGGATACACCTGAAACATAATATGGTTTTTATGAGTGAAAACAATATCTAACAATAGTTATACACTTTATCCTAAGAGATTTCAGAAATGACGTGCAACTTTAATAGAAATTTGCTTAGCGAGTTATGCAGAAGATAATATTGTAGTAATACAGAGCCTCTCTTTGATATCTTACAATTCCAAGTCATGGGAACTGACTGACTGATCATTTGCTGGATGTGCCTATACCTAGATAAAGTAGTAGATATGTGGGATATTATTTTTGTTCAATGGACGGCGCTGATTGTTTACCATTAGGTGATCTGTGGGTTCGTACTTAACTTATAAACTTCATCATAACACATTTCAGAAATGGCGTTCAGACTTCAACAGAGATTAGCTACAATTTATACAGAGATACCTTCTCTGTTCTTTGACTCTTACGATTCGAAGTCATGAAAAACTGGTACGTTCGGGAGATCATTTCCAGAATGTGCCTTTAGATAAAGTAGTATTTATTTGAGATCTAGGATGGCTTCAGGTGATCCGTGTGTACATTTGCCCCCTATCCCCTAAGCAATATAGGTAAGTGAGTGTACCTGGTGCGTGTAGAGCGCGGTGTTCCGTATGAGCGCGCGCGCGAGTGCGAGCGCGTGGTGCGGCGGCGCGCGCAGGTCGGCGGCCGCGTGCGCCAGCAGCAGGCGCCGCGGCGGCAGGTTGCCCGCCTTGCGCCACACCGCGTTCACGCCCAGCGTGCCCGCCCACGTCGACCCGTACCCGCTGTACCGCTCCGTCCAGTACGAGTCTGTAATAAAATTATTATGCATTTCACTGTTAACCGATGTGTGGAAGTGCCATGCTTCGGCACGAAGGGGCCGGCTCCACCGGAGTGATACCACGGCCTCATAGAAAACCGGCGTAAAACAACGCTTGCGTTGTTTTCGTTTGTGAGTGAGGTTACCGAATGCGAATGCCTAATTCCCCCTTCCCAATCTTGCCAATCCCCGATTCGCAACAATTCTTAAATTCCTAACCCCCAAAAGGCCAGCATCGCATTTGTAACGCCTTTGGTGTTTCAAGTGTCCATGGATCGGTGACACATCTGCTCGTTTACAGTTACCGAAGACAATTCCTCCGCTAACGCAGATACCGTGTTACAGTGGCATAATATTAAAGAATTCTGTACACAACTGTGAATAGAACAAATAAAAGTAAGGTCACACTTACTATGATGTCTAAGATCAGTAAGTGGTGCGATGGCGGCTAGACAGCGCGTGACGTTCCGCGCGTCGTCGGCAGCGAGCGCGGCCGCCGCCCCGCCGCCGTAGCCGCGGCCCCACACTCCCACGCGGGCACCGTCCACCATCTTCAAATTGTCGCGGAGGTACCTGCACCAAACATCAGGATACAGGAGATGTCTCAATGAAGGTTAAAGTTTTTGAGCTCACCAGGTGGCATCAATATAATTGAGGTCTTATTGCCTTTAGATACTTTGTACTTACGCAAGAACAGCTATTTGATCTTCGACATCAACAGACAAAAGTTTGTGATAGATTTCTGTTCGAAGTTCCTCGCCCTGAAACCGAATATGTATAATAAATAAACATAAAATGGTACAAAATATTACATATGCAGCTTTTAGAACACAAGAATTAGAGTTTTTAAAGAAATGAGAATATCATAGTGACCTGTCCACCAGAACCTCTGGCGTCAATCTCAGCGACGATGAAGTTCCTCGCAGCTGCTAAGTACCAGCCCCAACTGGGCTTCCATCGCTCCGTCACCAACTGACCACCAGGTTGGGCAGACCTGATTAATAAAAGAGTATGTTTACTAGTAACCTTTTCATATCTACATGCTTTAAATGGAATTAACTTAAATACATACACAATTGTGTACGTATCTAACTTACACGTGTAATACTAGTGGCAGCGGCAGATCGTCAGTTTCTCTGAACCCTGGTGGTAAGAGGAGGCGGACACGAGCTGCTCTATAGGCTTGCACCTGAAATAATTTAATGGATAATTAGGAAAATAAGCGAGAAAGATCTAATGTTTGGCTGTTGATGATAAGTGGATATGCACCTCGACTCTGAAGTCCTTGACCTGCGGGTGCGCGAGTGCGGCGAACTTGTTGGAGAGCGGGCGGCCGTCCCACAGCACGGCGCGCCGCGCGCCCCAGTGCGAGCACACGAACGTCGCCGGGGGACCCGGGCCCAGGCACTCCTGGGAGGAAGCAAGGTGACATTACGATTTTTGTATCGTCAAAGGATTTACATTAGTTTTTTTAGTAGGGCATTCCCCACTAAAAAAGCTGAATTTTTCATATAAGAATCGTACATTTACTTATCACACTAGTAATAGCGATCGCTTAGTGACTGCGTATAAAATTATTTGCTGATTTTCACTAGGTCTTAGAATACTGGATGGGAGATCTTGTTAAGCACGCCATCTAGTAGACTATTGCTTAAACTATCTTCTAACTATACGGCGATAGATGTCACCAAACGCAAATTTTAATTTGTCATACTATATCACGAATGAATTAGATTACCTGCACATAATAAGAGTAGTTCTTGCTGAACAGTATGCGGTTGTAGAGGCACTCGGTGGGCAGCGTGTCGTTCTCGTCCGCGATGTGAGGCAGCACTGTCGATGTCGGCCACGCGGGTAGTGATGATGTGGCATTCTCAAACTCCTGGGGATGAAGCAGAACTGTCAGTTTCTGAAGAACTTTGAGAGTATTGAGAAATGTCGTAAAATGACTGTTTCATTGTCTGAGTGATCACCAGTATTTTCCATTAAAACATCGCTTTTAGAAACTTCTATACAGTAAAAGGTATAAATTATAGAAGATTTCGAAGGATAGAAGACTTAATATCATGTCCACTCACCGGATCATCACTAACAGATTCCATAGTGGCGTCAGGAGGCAGTAGATCGGTGCCAGGACACGTGAGACAGGTGGGCGAGTCAGGCCAGCTGGCCGGGTCCGTGGGGACCTTCACTCGGTACAGGTGGCGCTCACCTGCCTTCTCTGGAGCTGTGCCTATCACGTATCTGTTAAGGAAAGTTTAAAAAGTTTCTAGAAATAAGGGAGGTTTGGAGTATAATGGATAGACTATATCGCGTCTCTTTTTCGTTAAGCAGTGAAGTATTTCATATTAATTTCCATTCATTTATTTATCTTACTTGTTTATTATAAATAAAAATAAAAAAAAACTTTTAAAAATATAAAAGGCAGTAACCCACCAATAACGGGAGAAATTCAAGCTACTGGCGGTTGGGGCTCAAAAAATATTAGTATTATTTTTTTAAAGAGAGCTTTGGTTGCTCTAGCATGTGGAGGAGACTACTTACTTTCAGCTGAATCTAAAATGCGCAACTGTTCCTAATGTAGTTGGAAAGAAATCAGGAGAAAGAAGAATCAAATCTTTAAAACACAATACTACAAATGGTACTCACAAGTATCTTCTCCGTTCATCCCACCCCATGAGCTGTGTGATTTCATAACTCCCTAATGTCAGTGTTGTCCTAGAATCCTGTGTGAGCCTGACGGCATGTCTCCACCAGCCGCCCGCGCCCCCTGGCGGCAGGTCCGCGACTGGCATCGTCGTGTAGATGGTGGACTTGGAGCCCACGAGGGCCATGCTCCCACACCAGCCACAGTCATCTTCTACCGGCTCTGAGCCGAGACCTGACCAGCGAGAACCGTCTGATTCGTCGCGGTAGATCTGGAAAATAAGAAGTAGGAGTAGATGTATGAGATGATGAAGAAATTAATGGTCATAATCGCAGATATTGATAGGCAGCGTAGAGAAGATTATGATAGAAGACAAAAGTATCAAAAACCAGGCGATTCCCGAACAGGCCATTACACCTTAACAAATAAGACTTACATCCTGGCAATTGTAGTGTACAGCGCTGCAGACGCTGACTGAGGGAGACGCTTCTGCGTGTTTCCTGTGTCAGCATGCAGCACCGCCAGCTGCTTACTCATCGACGTCCATACCGTATGCTCGTTTCATGAAAAAAGATACAAATCTTAACAAATAAGACTTACATCCTGGCAGTTGTAGTGAACAGCGCTGCAGACGCTGATGAGGGAGACGTTCTGCGGCCTGTTCAGCAGCAGCACCGCCAGCTGCTTCTCCGACGTCCAGCCGGTCCATCTTACGTACCAACCTGAGCACAAGAAGGCAATTAGTTTGTAAACTCATATTACTGCTCAAAGAACCAAAACCTTCGATATTCCAAATATCAGGTTCAGTGGTGTGCTATTGTAGAAGCCTATGTCCAGCAATGGACGAATACGGACTGATGATGTTGATGATGATGCAATACTCACTATCATCAACCTGCGAGGTGAACTGTATGGCGTGTGAGAACAGGTACTTGGGCGTCTTCACGCTGACCACGTTCACCGTCACCACCGGGTTATTTGTGTTAACCTGTCGAAGAGATTTCAATTGTATCGACGGTTATGAATAGCTTATCTATAATATAAAAATAAGTTGGGTTTTCCTTCCTGACGCTATAATTCTAGAACACACGAACCGATTTCCACGGTTTTGCATTCGTTGGAAAGGTCTCGGGCTCCGTGAGGTTTATAGCAAAGAAAATTCAGGAAAAATTCAAGAGGAAAGCAGGAAAACAGGGAAACAGGGAAAATCATTGGTAGCAAAACGGAGTTCGCCGAGTTTGATAGTCTTTTATAAACACACAAATACCATCTTCTAACCTACCTTGGGATATCTCAAGGCCTTTATAGTAGGGTACGCCGGCGGCTCCTGCTGGTCCAGACCATACCAGGGGTACTTGTGTGCCTGGACCAGCGTGTCGTTGTACGTGACATACATGAGGGTCTGGCCATCCGGGCTGAACCACAGCGCCCTGTCCAGGCGCAGCACTTCTGTCTCGTAGAGGAAGTCTGGCACGCCGTTGAAGATCACGCCAGGCACTCCTGCAATTAAAATGGTTAGGACTTTGGTGAACAGTATAGATATAACTTGTGCAAATGGAGATTTTAGAGTCTTTATTTTCAGTGATAGTGTCATATTTGTGTCTTTTGATAGTAGTGATAATATTTTCTCAAAGATAGATACTGTCCTCAATTACAAAAGATTAAAACACCTAATCCATGGTCTCTATATCTGGTAGTTGTGTTTCCTGTAGTTAAACTATTGAGTCATGACACTGTAATGAGGGTTATCGTTTTTATGCTCATCCGATGGCGCCATACATACATATAACCTCACGCTTGTCTGCCTTGGGGGTAGATACATACATAAACTCACGCCTGTTTACCATGGGAGTAGACAGAGACTATGGACCGCCAATCGTTACGAGTCGTTCGCTTCACTTACAATCATCAGTGTTTCCATGCAAGTTCGATAACGCCAAATGTTGACTCAAGTTTTATCCATTAAAAATGTCTTTCAAAATAAAATGCAATCTCACCATTATTAGTAATTCTGCAAACTAGAGTCTTGAACACCTTGGGTTTGTAGTAGATGTCGTTGTCGTGGACGAAAACCAGCGCGGCGCCCGCCGGCGACCACTCCGCGTACTGCAGCAGTGGAGCTGACCTGTCGTCCTCTATCGGAGACACTGGGATTTTGTTCCTGGAATTTTTAGGGTGGTTGTAGTCTAGGAGCTTGATGTGTGAACAGTTTTGTTGTCTTTTTGAAGACAAAAATCAATAAGTTGTACAGATTAATTTGCGTACCAACTAACAATATGTGAGTATGTAAGAAAGATTATAATACACTACTGTATTTGGAAATAACTTCGATAACACACCAAAAAGGATACTATTAAATGTCAAAATAGTCTTACTGCCGCACTCAGAGATATTTAATGATAACTTAAACTATTCTTTAATATAGAATTAGTTCCAAAAACAATTGCTAAGGACTGAGTTAAGTAATCATTAAATGACTCTGAGTGCGGCGGTTAGTGTAACAATATTCTAGTTATTTGTTAACTTTTTCGATATTCTTTAAGATTCAGATTTTTAGACCAATGGTAAATGTAGTACCGACCTATTGATGACGTCATAGACGTGGTACCGCGCGAGGCGAGCGTGTCGCCACCCGGGTCTGACGTCAGAGATCAGCAGCACAAACTTCAAGTCTGCTGACACTTTGAAGTCCACTGCGTTTAGTTCTCTCTGTGAACAAAATTATTAGGAATAACATAATTGTTTAAATAGAATGTGATTAATAAACACTAGAAAAGAGCCTTGTAGAAGTACAATCTGCTTAAAGTATCTCCTGAAACATTAAGTATCTGCTGATTCGTACAGGTATCATGCGGGTAAATTCTTTGCAGATAAGATACATAAACAATACGGTTATATTAAGACTTTGACTGTCTACAAAAATCTGTTGAAAGTAAATCCTCTGCTAACGCCGGTCACTCTAGCTCCCCATGGTATTTAATGTGTTAAGAAACAACAACAAAAATATTGGGTCTCTATTTGGTATTGTACGCATAATTAGGACGCTTTAATATGCTCGAGTGCACGTTTGGCGTGGTGACTTGGCAACTGGAGCCGTGCAACGTTTAGCGGGTTTGATTCCCGCACGGAGCACCTCTTTGTGTGATACACAAATTGTTGTTTCATATCTGGGTGTCAGGTGCATGTGAACTTGTGTGTTTGTAAACGCACCGACGGCACAGAAGAAAATCTTAGTGATGAGCAACGTTTTTTTTCAATAAAAAAAATACATTTTATATTTCCTTTGATATGATATTTTTTAGTACTGTTTAATTCATCAGCAAATCAAATTCCCTTTTATATAAATAAAGTTCAAATATAAATCACAATAACTACAAATCCCACACACACATCATCAATCCAGAAATAAATAAATAAAAAAAACAAAATACAACCTGCACACGTCACCGACAGCTCGCGCGCCATTAAATTCAACATTGTTTCGCGCGCAAATGAACGGCCATTTTGTGAAGAGTTGCCTTTTTGACACCTACGTAGTGGCCATTGGGCCAGCCGTGTCGAACGATTTATCTTTTTAAATGTTTATCTTTGAGTGGCTCTCACTCACTCACTCACTGGGAGTCCCTTTTGTAAATCTGTATCTATCTTTACATTTATTTTATTCGAGTAAGTTGAAGGAGATTTACGGATTTTGGTGTGCTTTGTAAATCGTATTATATGTTTAAGTTGTTGGATGAATAGAATTTTAAGTAAGATCAAAGCCTCTTTTCACACGGATAAAGTTTGAGCATCAATCATCACGCTTGCTTAATGCAATTTCAAACTTATAATAAGAAATTATAAGCCCAGGTTTCCTCACGATGTTTTCCTTCACCGTTTGTCAGTGGTGTCTAAATAATCCTAGAAAGTACATGTAAAAAAAGTCACATTGGTACTTGCCGTATAAATAAACCCTATAAATAAATCTTTTGATACGTAAAACCTGAATAATGTCCTAAAAATATGGAACTCTCTTAACCTTGTTGGTATTGACGTCAACCCGTGTCAGTTTAGTCTGGAAATAAATTGGCGAATGAGCTTACATTAAATTATTTATTAACTTATTTTCGACACAAAGTTGGAAATTATTCACTCCCAGATTTATATTTAGGAGGTACAACTTTATACTACGTTGACATTTATAGAAAAAAAATCACGATTTTTCAATAACCTATCACGATTTCGATAAATAAGAACGATACGAATTATTTCTGGGCTTTTTTCGGTTTTTCGAAAATTTCTCAGTAGTAGCACGGAGTCTGTAATTGTGCCCACAGTAATAGCACGGAGTCTGGAATTGTGCCCAGTTAAGTACATGGGAGTTATAACATAAATTGTGAAAACGTTTTGTGGCATTAGGCGCCGTAATGTGCACCTCTGCCTACCCCTTCGAGGATAAAAAGGTGTGACGTTATGCGTTCTAATTTATAGAAAACACATGAAAAAAAAATACAAAACCAATCACAATTTCGACCAAAATTCGCCCGTTAGTGCAGAAGCCAGCACCGACCATACTCGTAAATTTCCTGTTCCCGCACGTTACAGAGGTATCAGTTCGCATTCGACTGGCGAGCCAACAAATCAACCAGTTTGATGCAGCTACTATCGCACACGGTATACTTGCCTGGCTATATTTCAACATGAATGTCTATTGTTGATAAATGGGTCGCACGCGTACCCACCTCCTGGACTATTTGCGAGGGATGCTATAGATAGAGGGAGCTACGTGAAATATTTTGTCAATTTTTTATCGAAGAGTTATTGGCACATGAAGTTAATGTATTGTTTGCTATGTGTTTTGTTTGTTGTTTCTTAGAGTGTTCTCGTTTTTTGCCGAGTAGAAAGATGTTTATAGTTTAGGTGCTTACTGAGGAAATGGAGCGTTACTATTGGTAGAAGTGTTATGCCAAAACTTAGCTCCATTGTAGTGAATATTTTGGCGTCAGAGTTACTAGATTTCTTTGTTCTTGTTGTTTTGTTTCGTGTAAATTATGTGTTACTTCTCAATAGTTCATCAAATAATACATGGTTCAGTGATATTTAGTATTGTCACGCATACTTTTTATAGTATAAGCTGGTAAACGAGCATATGGATCACCTGATCGCCAAGGTATCTACACCCGAAACACAAGTGCGTTGCCGGTATTTTGGAGGGTAGGAATTTAAGGGTTGTTGGGGAATCGGGGATTGGGAAGGGGGGTAATTGGGCCTCCGTTAACTTCACTCTCACAAGGAAACCACGCAAGCGTTGTTTCACGTCGGTTTTTTGTGAGGCCGTGGTATCACTCCGGTCGAACCGGCCCATTCGTGTCGAAGCATGGCTCTCCCACACTTAAACCTTAAACTTACCTACGCTCTGTAGTCTAGTTAACTACATTTAGCATTTCACCACAAACACTTAGAATCTATATCCATCCATGGACCATAACGACACTAAAAATCTATTAACTAATGTCCCCAATTTCAGCGCTCGTCGCATTTACACCGAAGCGTGTAAAAACTCGCTTGTTGTACGTAGTGTTGAAGAGCCGAGCCATATTTAACAAGCTCCCGTTAATACATAATCCACCAATTACATACACGGCCACCCATTAACAATACTGTTAATTATTTCTGTGGCTACTATACTTACACATAATGTACTGATGCCGCACGTCAAGCTATACCTCATTGCCAATTGATATTCGACGTTATCACCGTGCAATTAAGTGGAAAACTGATTGAAGCAGTTTGATAGATGGGTGTAGCTTGATGTGCTTCATGTTGTGAATTCACTATTAATGCTGAAATTTTAGTATGCTAATAATTATGGTGTTTAAGAGATTAATTTGTATTATGACATCACGTGTTGATAATTTACCGTTCTCGATATTAAACATTATTTTAAGATGATACAGTTAATGGTAGAACAAGGCGATGATATTTTGTTTTAGATAAGCCTGTAAAAAACACAAAACACTAGGGGCGTTATTAGTGCGTTGCCGAGTTTTTGGGCGGGTTAGGAATTTGAGGATTGTTGGAGATTTGGGGAAGGAGGTTAATTGGTTTCAGTTTTGGCAAATGTTCAATCAGCGTATGTTGCATTTGGGTGTAATAACAGGACATTTAAGAAATACACACTATAAAATTTTCTTTGAAAAACAAGTTCTACTTTCGAATTAAGGCCGTTACTGTAGTAAAGTGTAGGCATATCATCACTTTTATTACTCTAACATTATGCCAGGAAATAACCCAATTCAGACGAACAAATCCTTTACAAAAAACAATACAGATATTGGCAACGAACTCTGGAGACACACAAAAAAAAGGAAACAAAAAAACTTAAACACATTACTGGCATCATAGAGAATAGAGCTATCTACACAAGAACACGTACTCCGGCGGCCATATTTAATAAAGCCGACAGTTTGCCGCCAAAATATCAGCCGGGCGACTAGACATGTGCCGCGGTTCCGCACGGAATACATAATGCAATGAACGGATATTAAAAACGCAACGAAACAGGTGCCGGTAGCGAAAAGCTGAGAAACTTAGCCACACTGTTACTGTTGGCGAGTGTGAACTTGGTAATATAAGTAGGTAGCGAGTTGAGGTTATTTTTCTTAGGGCAACAATAGAATTTGGTTGAGTCGTGTGCATGGAGTGTTGTATGAAGTTATTATGCTTCGACGTGAGTAGGTAGGTACTTATGGACTTGTAGGAACATGAGTAGGCAACCACCTTGACGTTTAACACGCCGAAATCTTTATCAACCGAATCATCAATTTCAGGCGGACCGTTGGGGCCATGGGTACATAGAGTGGCCAATGGCCTCAGGGAAGGTGGTGGTATAGTGGTCACGTGCCGCCGTGCACAGTGAGGCTTAAGGAAGGCAATGTCTCGCAATAGACGTGCCGTAACAGGCGTTGCACTGTGAGAGCTCCGGAGCAGGTCTATTAGAGGCCCGGTGGCCCTTACAGCTGTTGAGTGTGGTCACCGAAGTGGCATTAGCGAGGTAAAGATCCCACACTACCTAGTCTTTTATCACCAAAACCTAGGCGTCATTGGAAGGTTTTCTCTACAAAAACGGTACTTGAGCAATATTCTGGTTTTCTGCAAATTTGCCTGATACTCCTGCAAGATCTCCATGAAAATTAGGGTATAATTATCCGGTATTTTTTAGCTTGTTGGAGTATTTAAAAAACCTTATAACGATACGTACTTAAGGATAATTTAACAATGTTGTTCTATAGGCTCTTCATTAAAATTGAAGAACATGACGGGTGGAAATGGAATGTAAATATTATTGTAGGTAAGTTCTTCATTTCATATCCTACACTTTTGCGGCACGACGGACAGAAATATGTATGTTTTGTACGATAGATACCTATTTCCCAGCATCTAAATCAATTCTGCCCGTCCTAGAATATAAAATATTTACCGATTCACAAAGGGTATCGTCTAATAAAGTAGTCAAAAAGCCAATAAAGTCTAAATACGAGAGAAAATATTTCAATATTCCACGCAACGAACACTAAAGTGTTTTCAATGAAAAGAATATTTCATTTCGTAAAAGCTCTGTAATATTTTGCGATGAAATTGTAAAATCTAAATGTTTATAGCTGTTGTTAATGTGATTACGGATTTGTATCTAATAAATACAAGTAAAGTTTTATAATCTGTAATTCAGAATGGAATAAAATTAAGTTTGAATAGATTTTCCGAAAATCTATGTTAATGCAAATTTTTGATCAATAAATCTCAAAAACATTGTCATTTACTGAAAACAGATTAAGGGTCTTTTCAGGGTCAAAGTGAATAGGTACTTTCTAAGTCTGTGTGCTCCATCTTCAGCCACATCTTCGCTTTGCCGTTTTGACAGTAAGCGGGTTGGTGACCAAACGCACACTTATCAACGGAAAAAGGATATATTTGCTGTCAAAGCTATTTCTCTGGTACCTACCAGATTTTGTGCTCATTTCGAACACCGTAAATCCGGATTAAACATTTTAGCTAATTTTTTACGGCTTTGTAACCTAAAATTACAGCAAAATTTTCCCCAACCAGAAATATGGCATCTAAAACGGTCGGAATTGTTTAACCAGTCGACTTTGTAACTAAACCTTCGCCATCCAAAAAGCAAATCAATAAATATATTGGGCACACAACTCACAGCGCAAAATAAATCTTGAAAGCGCTTCCATCTCACAACAGAAAGTACTTAAGCCGTTTCGCACGCACACACCGAACCAATACAACACATACATACAAATCCAACCAATACAATACAATAAAAGTGAGCCATAGAATACAACACAATACAATACAGTTTCCGTACGCCACTTATTCGGTTGAAATATACTGATATACAGGAATGAAGTGTTTTATTTCGCGCGGAGATTTGAGCTCCTGTTATAGCGGAGATAGTGCCTACAGGAAAAATCGAGTTTCTTTATCTAGACATGTGCCAAATATCATTTTATGTACTGAACTTAATAGACGTATAAGACTGTAAATATAGGATACAATCATACTATGATACTACTATATCCTTCTAATATTATAAATGTAAAAGTTTGTTTGTTTGCATGTTTTTTTTATGGAATAACCCAAGCCTACGGATATTACACGAGCAGACGGATCACCTGATGGTAAACAATCACCGCCATCGCCGTCCATGGACACCCGAAACGTCAGAAGCGTTACAAGTGCGTTGCCGGCCTTTTGGGGGTTAGGAATTTAAGGGTTGTTGGGGAATCCGGGATTGGGAAGGAAGGTAATTGGGCCTTCGGTAATCTCACTCACACAACGCAAGCGTTGTTTCACGTCGGTTTTCTGTGAGGCCGTTGTATCACTCCAGTTAAGCCTGTCCATTCGTGCCGAAACATGACTCTCCCACACTTAAAAAGCTTTGCAGTAGGAATAGCTCTTGACTTTTAATGAACAATATGATGACTTAATCAATTCTTATTATTTCTTGAACACGAAACAGCTTCATCATAAAATCACACAGTTCTAATGAAACATCTCTTTAATTAATATCTGATTGAATCAACATACATTCAGACACACGCACATCAACCTACCCTTCCTACAAAATTCCTTTACACGATTTTCAACTATATGAACATAATAGAATAAAGTTGAAAATTAATTACGGCCTAGTATAACTTTATTTCTAGTTTAAACAATGAAATTCTGGCACACATCGGCGGTAATTTATGCACGCTCCAAATGTTTTAAGTGTTCATCAATCATCGTGACGTCACTCGGTTGGCGTAATGTACAAACAATATTCTAGCTGAAATACTGGTGAGAAAAAGTATATAGAACATTATGACTTTCATTCTAGAAGTAGTTGGTAGAGGGCCGCGGTACATGTAGGCACCTACAATCCTGATCCGGAGCTGCGGACTACCTAGCGGGTTTACCGTGGCTCCAGCTCGAAAAGCAGGAGTAGGAACGGGGTGGTTTTAGGTTAGTAAGAGCCTAATACTCCCTCTCGCCTCGCCCAGGGCGGGAGAAGTCAGTGGATGATTTTCCCCTCTCAAAAAAAGGCACCTACAATGTAAGATTTACAGTACAATGTAACATGATTCCCGGGTCGGGCAAAGTGCTACAACTTTTTTCGGTTTTTCAAAAATTTCTCAGTAGTGGCATGGAGGCTAGATA
Source organism: Spodoptera frugiperda (assembly GCF_023101765.2). NCBI lineage: Eukaryota > Metazoa > Arthropoda > Insecta > Lepidoptera > Noctuidae > Spodoptera > Spodoptera frugiperda. The sequence continues at coordinate 10,877,149 of NC_064221.1, forward strand.
TACTACTTACTGGGAATTTCCAAAAACATCAATAATGCTTTATGTAAACTATACCAAACTACTTATAATAAACTATACATGTCACTTGTTTATTTAGCGTGTGGAATAAAGGCTTTTCTTTTCTTTTTTTCCTTTGCTTGAACTGAGAATCGAACCAAAAATTCCTTGGTCGGCAGTCACGCTTACAATCACACAAACAAAATGGCAGTCAGTCACGACAAAAAGTTATGAATTGCAAAATGGAAATTAGGAAAAACAGATTACTTTGTAATTGGTTTTCGATTTGGTACGAGGAGGGGGGGGGTTCCATATATGGGGTACATATTATGATGAGGCGAGCTTGTAAAATGATTTATTGCATTGAACATTGGTAATTAAAAAGGGCAAATTGGTTACTGTATCTCTTTAGCTCTCTAGGGAAATTAATGGTTTACCTAACTGCCTTTCAATTGTGAAATCGGTTTAGGAGATTTGATTTTTTAACCGCTGAATTATATTTCGTTAGGTGACTGCCTCGTTGGTTGAGTGGTCGCAAGTGCGACTGCAGGACAAGGGGTCTCGGGTTCGATTCCCGGGTAGGGTAATTTATTACTGGGGTGCGGGTTTACCAACGGCAAGTACTAATGCAATGTGACTTTTTCCGAGTTATACAAGGTGTCCCGTAAGTTGAAGTCCAAATGGCACCAAATGATTAGCAAAGATCCAACTGTTATCAGAAACATAAAAAAATCTGAGTCCTGCAGTTTTTAAGTTACAGTAACTTATGTGTTATCCACAAATAAGTACATCCTGTGCCAGTCTTTTGACTCTTGTTGCTACAAATCTTAATTTTTTCGTCTGTATTTTTGCTTACGTTATCTGTACTTTCCAAGATTATTTAGCCACCACTGACAACCGGTGAAGGAAAACATCGTGATGAAAACTGGACTTACAATTTCTAATTATAAGTTTGAAAATCGCCAACCCGCATGGAACAAGCGCAGTGATTAATGGTCAAACCTTCACCGTGTGAGAAGAGGCCTTTGGTCAGTAGTGGCCACTTACAGGCTGTTGTTGTGTTACAAGTGTGTTACTGTTTTTATATACGGTACTTAACACATCGAGTGTACCAATTATGTCAATGTAATAGCTTGTGTAGCTACTAAGTAGTATTCTAGTAAGACTATAGTCTTACTACTTAATTTACTTCTTGCTTGCTTCATGATTTATTATTTCAAAAATAGCTTTTGAAATATAAGTTTTTAAACTGACATGGTCATTAGCACTATCATTAGAACTTAAAACGGGACATTTAACATGTTTATTTGTTTTTGCGAGTTTCCGAAATATTCCGTTTTAAGTTCTAATGATAGTGCTTTTGAAATACTAAAAATATCTAAAAAAAATATTTTCCAAAAAACACAAACAGCAACTACACACATATTTCGCAAGATTTTTGTATACGATAAATCCCTGTAAAGATATTCTTACTACATTTACCCAGAGAATGCTAAAATAAGCCGATTTTACCTAAGGCTTAGTCGAAAAACCGGTGCCTAAAATAAGTCACGTAACACACGGCAGCGATAAGGATATTCGTAAGAAGGAAACAGCTCAGCAGACAAACAGACAGACAAACAAACAGACGTTTACCGTATCCACGTAAGACCGAGTGCGATCGCTTAGAGATTACGTTTTGTTCCCAGCAGCAGTTTCACAAACAGTATAAAGTATGGAGGATGGAGGTATTATCGCTTATCCAATACTTTTGTCAAATACACGGATCCATGTTTGTTTTGTACATACAAGAAAAATACATATTTTAGGCTTACTTTGTGTGATATGTCTTTGTGAGTAAAGCTATTGGTTTGGGTGTGTGATCGAGTAGTTTTATTTATATTACAATACATAAATAAAACTACTCAAACACACAATAACTTATCTTACGAGTACTTGCAAAAGTTTGTGTGTATGTTAGTTACTCAATCACGTCAAAACGGCTGAAGGGATTGGGATGAAATTTGGAACAGAGGTAGATTATAGTCTGGAATATCACACATTTTTTTCCTCAGTTGTTGCGAGGTTATCATTATCAACTTTATTACATAGTGGGTGTACAGTCACGAGCAATAACATGGAAACGCCCCTAAAATTTAAATTCATGTAGTGACATAAAATCGCAAAAATAAGTATGCTAACTGTGTCCAAAAAATATGTAAACGTTAAATTGTATCAAAATTAACTACACATTTTTATCAAATTTACGTTAACAACAGATTTCTAAAAAAAATATTAAGTTTTAGTTACAAAATAATGAACCCAAGGAAATTTCAATAACATGTTTACAGTAAACCAGTTTGCCAGTGACTTCGACTCGCCCGTCGATTTATTTTTATTTCCGTGTACCGTCCTAAAACTATTGTGCTATTAGATTCTTACGGCAACATTGTAAATCATACGTTCTGTACAGTTCTGCGCGTTCACACAGTAGCAGTACTGTGCTGTCCACTGTTCTGCCTCACTGTTCTGCCCCCGTGTGAAAGAGGCTGTACAGCTAGATATATTAATTGTATTATATAAATTTAAAATGAACAGTAACAACGTGCCTTATCGTATTTCTACATATGACAAACACAAAATTATATATATATATATATTTATATATATTATATATTATTATTATATATATATATATAATATATTATATATAAACTTTTTATAAAATAATATATAAATAATAATATATATAAATAATATATAAACTTTTTATAAAATATATAATAAACTTTATATAAAAATATATACTATATAAAATATTTATAAAAAAAATATATAAACACAAAACACAAACATAAATAATTAATAATAATCATTCCGTTTGGTAACGAATTACAAGACTGATTTTGTATACCTTTGTTTTATTGTAGTAACCAACCCTTATTTATTTATAAAACTGTAATTATTACAGAAAAAAGTAGGTATACACTTTCAATATCATTTTAATGTATCCATAACAATTCCTATAATATGTATACAACTGGCATTTCATGTGTATATGTTATAGAAATTGTCATGGATAATTCAAAATTACATTTTAAGTGTAAACTTTTTAATGATTTTGTATCGTTTATATTACTATGAAACCAATGTATACCCAGTTTTGATACAGTATTACATGTAGATAATTTAGAAAAAAATATAGAACACATACTTTTTGAATGGTGGAATTTGAGATATTTTAGAAAATGTGACAATGTATATATATTATTGCTCGTGACTGTACACTACACAAAGTTTTAAAATGTTTATCAGAGAAAACTGATAGCCAATCTCTGTGAAATGTGTGGTCCTATAGCCCATAAAAAATTTTGTGAAAGGAAAAGTGCTTAGAGAAAAAGAAAAATCTATACAGAATTACGACCAGAGACTGTTGTTTTTTTTTAGTGGGGCAAGACATCCAATAAATTCTCCAGCCTTGTGCGACTAAAAAACACTCCGTTCCTATTCCTGCTTTTCGAGCCAGAACCACGGTAACCCGCTACACACACAGCTCCGGGTCGGCATCAGCCCAGTAACTGCTAAGCCAGCTAGTTGTATACTTATAACATTTATGTTATACATATAAATAACACAACATAATATGCATCTCAAAACACATAATTATACTTAGATATGATCCCCACACCGTCACGCATGCCACATATCGCTGCACTCTCATTTCCTTCGCCAAAGAGTAGGTAGGGTTAGTACCAGCTATCTGCCCTAGCATCGTATGTGTTCCTTATCTGCACGCTATTTATACACACGAGGTGAGCTGACTCCAAGGTAATCACGTTAGCCAGGTACACGGGGCAAGGGAGATTTAAGTGGTGTTTTGTTAGAGTATGTTTTAAGGGATGTAGGTGTGTTGCACTATTCGAGTTTTTGAATTATATTCATTTAAATGCTATGTTTATTGTATGATTTTTATTTCATTATTTTTTTCTTGTAATCTAAACTGCGAAGAGATTTTTATTTTATTTATTGAACTCCCAACAAAATTTACAAATACATGCTAGAATATAGCCTATGTATGACGAAAGCCTCGTGATCCTTCCATTAAAGGGCATCACATCATGCCATTTTAATATTGAACAATTGAGTTAAATGACGTAATTTTTTAATAAAATATACAAAAATATAATACCACAGTAGAGATACAAATCACGACAACACAACATATCACAAACTTAACCAAGATAGGTCTATCGACAAGAAAAAGAAATGAATGGTACATTGCACATGTTATAAGGAATGTAGAAATATAACAGTTAAGTAATTTACATCTTATCAATATCCCCTATCGGCACATGAAATAGAGCCTCAGCACGGCTTGAATATAATCGAATTCCTCGTCAAACAATTACGTGATAATAACATAAAAATAGTAAGTAGTCAGCTTATAATCGTAATATGATATTATTATGCATAACAGAAGTAACATTACACATTATTTCAGATTTTCAGTTAATTCAATTACAGATACTCTATACAACTTCCAATCTAACTTTACCCCCAGCACAGTTGTGTTACCCTCCTATCCTTGAACCGTTCGAGGAAGTAAGAGAATGCGAGCCGTTATCAGTGGATCGCATCTAGTGATAAGGTCGCGACGTGAAATGTTTCTATACGAACGGAATGTATCGTGTAGTGGGAGGTATTCCAGATAGCGTTTGTTGTGGTGAATATATGTAGACGTTAGTTACGTTGTCAAATGTAGGTCTATATTTAGAACTTTGTAAAGCTGTATTTAAATAGTTTGACTAGCTCTTCAGAGTAAACCTAATAATCATTTGACATTTTTTTTTACTAATTTGACTTTTTGTTTTGTATATAAATTACATATTCCCTTGTTTTGTCCGTCAGGGTTCATAATGATCTGTACACCAGTTTGGGTTACCATGTAAGCCAAACATTGTGAAATGCAATAAAGGATTTGAATTTGAATAACTAACTAATAAGATGAAGAAACATGTATGTTTCCTAAATTATCACAAAACCTTTCTTTTAAAAAATATACCTATGTGTACATCTGTACATATCTCTACATAGAAACACAATCAGGGCCAAGAACCCAGCACCCATCCCCTATCTATCCCTTAGTTAAACCATTTTCTTATATCATAACTTCGTTTACCCTTCAATTTACCCTTTACCCAAGACATGGGGTAGGTAACAATATGATACGAGGCTAAACAATATCGCAACGTAATTTAATTGCGATGGCCGATCGCCTATCTTTTAATAGCCTTTTACGACGCTGACGGAAAAAGCGGTTAAAAAAAGATAAAGATAAGCGAAGTCTAAGGATATAATAGTTTTAAAACTGTGTTGTTTGGCGCTGTAGTAGATTATGATGTGAATGTTATAGAGGCTGGATGATGTTGAATGTTATGTGTCATAAAAGTTGTTGTAAAATGTTTAAAGCTATAATAACATAAGAGAGATTAGGTTTTCTAGTACATAAGTGCAATGACTTTGCTAGATATTTTTTCTTGCATTTTGTATTGTATTTAATAAAACGTTGCCCCGCATTAGGATTTTCTCCTGTGTCATACACACCAGACCCTGAACAATAATGTGTGGTTCACCCAAAGAGTAGCTCCCTGCGGGAATCCAACCTGCGACCCGTTGCCCAGCCCCCACACCATTGAATTCAGGTTACTTATGACACTAGACATATTTCCGAGCGTTTTTAATTATACTATATATAATACTTACGAATGTGGAGTTGTTCATGAGCAGCCTCGTGGTGAAGTTCTTCACGTTGAACAGCGTGAGGCCTCCCCATCGATCTCTGAACACCAGCTCCTCGTCTGAAACAAGACAAATTAAAATTTATGAGTAACTAGCTTCTGCTAGCGGCTTCGCCCAAGTCAACTTATACTATGTCTGTATACCAAATTTCATCAAAATCCGTTCACTAGTTTTATCGTGATTGACGGACAAACTACCAAAGAAACAAACAAACTTTCACATTTAGAATATTAAGTGCGATCATCAACAGTCTCATCAGTGTACATACATGTACAGCTTCCTAGAAAATCCACGCGTGGAGATCACATTTTAAAAAAAGATGCAAGGGGGGGCTTGAAAACATATAGTACACTAGCTGGCCCGGTTAAGGCAGTTGTCCCACCAACGGCGAGTGAACGACTAACTATCGGCTATTTTCTCGCTCAAGAAACGTACAATAGATATACTTTCCGTGTAAACAAAAGAGATGCATATACAAATAGTTGATCGCTGACTGTTCACACTGCCGGCGAGTGCTCGCTTCACTTGTTTGTTTTTGTTTTCACTCGTTTTCACTCGTTTCTAGTTCTAGCTCTACTCGTTACTCGTTCATCGTTGCCGGTGGGACAACTGCCTAACTTCGTACCCTCCCAAACATCTTTTTCTCACCTATTAGTCCTCCCCTGGACTTCCAATAAGATCAAAATTTGCCAAATTAGCCAAAACAATTCAAAACCAAAATTAGCCAAATCGGTCCAGCCGTTTTCGAGTTTTAGCGAGTCTAACGAACAGCAATTGATTTTTATATATTATATAGAGATAATATATTCCAATGCAATACTACAGCAACAACGCTTACATTCTAGTTCTTAGTTTTTTTTTTTCTATTGGCAACGTCTAGACTAGTTAAATATTCAACATAGATTCTCCGAACACATTCCTAAACACAACTTTACATACATAGTAATAAGGGTGCCCTTCAAGCCGTAGGTACATGTGTAACTACATATTTCATATCAGAAACATGGAGTACCTTACAAAAAGCGATTTGCACAGCAGAGTAGAAACAAAAAAGGGTTTTATTACTGAAATTCAAGGGCTTACTGGCAAAGTGGACGGGTAAGGGCTCAGCTTAAAGTGGGTATTATAAGATTATTGAATATATCCAGTATAACTTGGCCTGTGAATAAAAATACGCTGCTTATTCGACAAAAGAGGTGTTTGGTCCCTCTCTATATGTGTTCGATGGCGTTTTATATATGCTGGCAGTGTGATATATGTTTTATTGGTGATGAATTAAATTTATTAGTGTGTGAGAATGATTTGTTGATGAAAGGGGTTTTCTGTGATAGTGTTTATGATTTCTTCATTTACGGAACCTATCCCATAAAAAAAGAAATAAGGCACCTCCTTCCTCCTTGCATCCTAAGGCAACGAGCAGACCGATCACCTGATGGTAAGCGTTCAACACCGCCTATGGAAATTCGCAACACCAGAGGATTCACAGGTGCGTACTGCTCATTTCTTTTCAAACTGTTTAGTGAATATGAGCCTATAGACTTGAAACTAGTCGAGTTCCTCGTCAAACATTTGCGCAACCATAATAATTAAAGTTTTAGTTAATTCAAATTTAAATTAAAACATAAATCGCTGTCGGTTATTAATCTTACGTTATTACTGTGCATTTCAATATTGAATATACCTACTACATTTTTACAGAGTAAACCGGCATAATCCAAAAGAAACATACATCTATTTCTCACATTGAAGAACAACTATATTCTTTAGCAAATTAATTAATCGGTCGTACATAATTATACCTAACTAGCAAACCCGGCGAACTCCGTTTCGTCACCAATGATTTTCCCTGTTTTCCTGCCTTTCTCTGAAATTTTTGCTATAAACCTCACGGAGCCCGAGACCTTTCCAACGAATGTAAAACCGTGGAAATCGGTTCGTGCGTTCTGGTGTTATAGCGTCAGGAAGGAAAACCCGACTTATTTTTATATAATAGACTACAATTTCTCCAAAACAAAGAAACACGGACAAAAAACTTTCAGGCACCACTACCTTCGTTACAGGCAGACACGTTTGTTAAATTAGAGGTTTAATTTCAGTGGTTACACCGAAACAGGGCGCGGGGGGGGGGAGGGGTAATATAAAGTAGTTTGTTACCCCACCGTTACCTCAATCAATCACTCCGGTAGGTAACACCGGACCGCTTTTACTGAGACCCTGACACACGGGTGTCAAGTGTGGGCAACTAGGTGTGTGCTTTTGATTAAATCTTTTCATTTGTTTTAGCATTATGTGGTTGATTGAGGGTGACAGCCCAGTAAGTGATTTGTAGTAAGAAGTATGAAACTACTAATTAGTGGAGACTCAGTTGCCATCACGCACATATGTATTATATGGAACATAGGTTGTGAAGGCTGCTTGCCATCGAATGGTTGTAAGATCGTTGTTGTTTGCTATTATAATATAACTTAACATACAGCAAATAATATGTGTCTGCGTAATCTGTACACATCGCTGTCTATTATCACTTAAATACCGAGTTGTAAGACTAGGTACCTGATTCAGTGCCCTAAGACCAAAGCATGATAAAGTATTCTATGACTAATCTTTTCATTGGTGATCCACTATCATTTATATAGGCCATAAACAAATCGATTTCCTATTAATGGATTTTTTTTCGGTTTTTCAAAAATTCTCAGTAATAGCATGGTGTCTGGATTGTGGCCAGTATATAGCAATAGGTCCAACCCGTATTACAAGGGACTTATAACACAAATAGAGAAAAGTATGACACATTGTATAGCGGCATTACGCACCGTAATGCAATACACCTTTTTAAAAGGCGTGACGTTGCATAAAAATACATCTTATTGTTGACCAACCTCTTCATCAGTGTGTTTACTTCGAAAATAGCCTCACTAGACTGAAACGGCTTTAATTATTGGTATCACTTTACCAGTATCTTAGTCTGATGTAATGCCGGGTCAATCGTAAGGTCTATAATCCTATGTCCCATAAAACTGAATCAAAACAATAACTAACAATTGATTGTAAACCTGATTGTAAGAGTGTTACTTATGGAGTTACTTGGTCGTTCTTCTCCATAGGAATCTACAAGTAGGAACGAGCAAAAGCTTCACTAGAGGACTGACCGACAGACAGACATTTTGTTTATTTTTTTAATTGTAATATTGCTTGATGTTCTATGTGCCTTCTCGGTCTATTTGTAATAAATAGTTTTGACTTTGACTTTGACCAACTGATACAAAGACAATGGACAAAGGGTCCCATCTGTGATTTAAAACTAAACCTAATTATCAAGATCCAATTACGTCTCTTTGTCGTAGAAAAAAAGAAAGATTTAAAATATCGTTAGCAAATGTGAGTTTGCGTCAACCGTACATGTGTGCTGTAACTGGAATCAATGCTCTAAGTACGTAAAATACGATAAAGTAATTCTAAGTGACCATTTATTCTTAAGATCGAACCTAACTCATTGGTTTCAAATTGCACGTGGACATCATTATATTATGTAGGCAGCATAAAAAATCTAAACCAATCTTCCTGACATTCACAAGTTGACCAACCACTACATCAGTGTGTTTACTTCCGAAAATAGCCTCACTAGACTGAAACCGCTTTAATTATTGGTAGGACACTTAGTACCAGTATCTTAGTCTGACGTAATGCCGGGTCAATCGTAGGGTCTATAATCCTATGTCCCTTTACAAACTGAATCAACAAAACAATGTAACCAAGAATTGTATTGTGAACCTGATTGAATGGAGTTTCTTGCTCGTTCTTGAAGCTTCATTCAATATTCGGCATTTGGTTACATTTGATGGAATGAGGATTTTTGAAAATATGCTAATCACTGAAAAACGGAGTTTCCAGACTGACGGACTAAATCGATCAATTTGACGTTACAAAAGTGCTTGAATTTACCTGTTTAAAGAATTAATTGAAATAATCTACAAGTAGATAACGAGCAAACCTAGCTTCCACATAGACTACAGGACTGATACCGACAGGCTTAGACTTAGTTAAAATTGTTTAATTTTTTAATGCCATGTTGATTGGAGAACAATATTTGCTTGACGATTCTATCACCACAGTGCCTTCTCGGTCTATTTTTCAGGGAGAATAAATAGTTTTGACTTTTCGACCACTGATAACACTGAGACGCTGGACGAAAGCCATAAGTCCCATCTGTGATATTAAATTACTAAACCTAATTATCGAGATCCTAATACGTCTACCCGTCGTAGTAAAGAAAATAATAGTCATTTTTAAAAGTAACTTCGCATTCAAAAAGGAATTAATTGTCTGTTTAACAAAAACCTCCTGCTACGTTTGAAATGGGCGCTACGATCTTATAAATACTTAGGTGTTCTAACATTATAGATCATATTAAAATAAAAAAGGATTTATCTGCACAGTTCGCACATCGATTGAATGTATTATGTAAAAAACAACTTCACTCAAAACATCTTTTCAAAGCTATCAATACTTTTGCAATTCCCGTATTAACATTCTCATTTGGTATAGTAAAATGGACATATTATCAATATAGTCCTAAACCGGTGCTGGAGAATCAGAGTCACAAGATATACTACGATAGAGCAATTTTAACCGACAAGACAATTCATTACAATCGACCTGATATTACTATGATAGATAAACAGAAGAAACACACATACATTATTGACATAGCAGTCCCTAATACACATAACCTACAAAAGACAATAACCGAAAAAATACATAAATATACAGATTTAAAGGAAGAAATAATCAGAATTTGGAAGATGGAAAAGGTATATATTGTGCCTCTGGTGCTCTCCAGCACCGGGGTAGTACCCAAACACCTGCATCATTATCTACAACAAATTCAGTTACCTAAAAATACATACATGACAATGCAAAAAGCCACCATCCTAAATACGTGTCGAATAGTTCGGAAATTTTTACAAGAAGATGCGAATATTGAATCTAATCCCATAAATGGAACTCACTTGGCGAAACGGAGTTCGCGGGCACCAGCTAGTCATTAATATAACCCTTTCCATATAAAACCAGTACATTAATCGAACAATAATAGCCCACACAGCTGGCTATCGCACAATGATCAACTATGACGTCACGCGTTCATATAAAGAATGTTATATGTTACTATATGCTTTTCAAATAGCATAATGGCTTCATGGAATACGCTGAATGTCAGTGGTGTTATGACGTGGCCATCTGTCAGCTGTCGCGTCACTACAGGGCTGGCACTTGGAGATACAAGTTTATTTTATTTCGATATTTTTTTAAATGGGATTTAACACGGTGAAAATTGGGTGTATATTGTGTAGCGGTATGCCGTAATGTGCACCTCTGTCTACCTCTTCGGGAAAAAAGGAGTGGCGTTGCATTATAATTATGCTGTTTTAATAAGAAAAGAAGTGCAACTGGTGAACCAGTTAGCCAAAGTATTACTGGAGTTTTTTATGCATTTCGAAAAAACTATCTGTAAAAAGACTGAAATTATAAAAATAAAGGTACACTTAGTCAGATATTGTGTCTGGGACAGTTTTTTAACCGCCCAATTACCTTAAAATCCTTTTTAAACGCCACAATTGTCTGAAACAGGAAAAATATTGTACAAAAACAATATTAATCTATTTGTTTGCTGTCAGCTGCCATAGAGGCACCTGGATGACGTCACACGACATGATGGATAGGCAGGGAGGTTCCGTTATTGTTTGGATAGGCTAAATTCAATTACTATGGGTACATAATATTATGTGCGTAAATTGACTCGAAAATGTCAATACATACGGTAGTACACAACGTAGGTATAAAGTTTTCGGGGATTACAAATTTTTACCTGATTGATTTCAATTGATTGCCTCTTGAGTAATGACCGGTCTCCAGCTCAAAAAGCAGTAGTAGGAACGGGGACCACCCCGTTTGTTTTGTAGTAAGTAAAGTTAAGTAGTAAGAGTCTGACATTCCCTCGTGCTTCGCACAAGGTGAGAGAAATTATGTGATGATTTTCTCCCCTCAAAAAAATTGTGACGGCTGCTTGAAGCCTAAATTTACTCTTAAATATATTATTTAGTTTATTTTATGAATACTATTTGAAGAAAATACGCTAGTTGCATATTTTCACTAATTTTTCATATGAAAATCACCACTGAAAACTCCAAAATTAAATATACTTTTGGCATGTTCTGCCTGACAGCCCTGCAATACAGTCACGTAATACGGTCGGCAACACTTGTGACGTTTAGCGGACGGAATCATTTTAAAAGCTTCGCCGCTATTGTACGAGACGCCTCCGAGCTGTCGCCGACCCGTCCCGACGTTGCTGGCAAACAATCGCGTATTTTATTTTAAAGGATACAATAGTGACTAACTGCCGCACTCAGAGTCATTTAATGATTACTTAAACTTTTCCTTAGCAATGATTTTGTTCCGTAAACAATTGCTAGCGCAGGCACTAGCATTTAATTTGAAATGACTCTGAGTAAGGCGGAAAGTTTTCTTTAGTTTAAATCGAGCGTTTACCAATAGTTCTTGAGAATTGAATACCACGGCCTCACAGAAAACCGATATGAAACAATGTTGTGTTGTGTTTCGTTGTGTGAGTGAGGTTACTGGAGACTGAATTACCCCTATTCCCAATCTTCTCAATCATCAAATCTTCCACCTTGGGTGAGGCGAGAGAGAGAGTGTGTCTTAGTAGAGGTCTTTTACTGATTAAAAACCACCCCGTTCCTAGTCCTGCTTTTCGAGCCAGAGCTCCGGCAAACCCGATAGATAGTCCGCAGCTCCGAAGCATTGTATACCTTGCTGATCGATAATAACCTTTAGCATTATACAATAACATGGCAAAACTGTTCATAATACCTCTTCACATAATATATTTTAGCGCCTACCGTTAAGTACGTGAGTGGCATACCGAGTCAGCTAATTTGTTACGGACCCTGTGCCCATTACGCGGGCAAAATCTTGCCCCTTTGTTACCACTCCGGTTTTAAAAGCTATCCGCTCCTATTTTGTATGCTTTATTGAATTTGAATATAGTAAGACCCGGAGTTATTTTTGGAATATATTTTGTAATGATTTTATCGTTAAAAGTAAGTAAGGCTGGCTGAACAGATTCTATATTAGGTACATTTTTTCTTTTTTAATAACGTTGCCTTACACTAGGATTTTCTGCTGTCTCATGGGTGCGTTTACAAAAATCTAAGTAAATTGAACGTGCGTCGAGCATAAATAAACAATTAATCTTGAAATTGCTCATTAATTAGGCACAGATCAGCCTGTATATAGGACCAGCTGTCTGCTCCCACGCTCTGCAAGTGACAACGTACGAAGTAGGTCGACACGGATAACGATTAAGCCTTTGTATAAAAAGCAAGTGATATTGAACTGTGAAAGAAAGTAGAATTAAATGAGGTAAAATATACTAATTTGTATATTTAAACCAATAAACTAGTAATTTGTAGAATATTTAGTAACAAAGTATAATCTTACAAGGCATTTGCTTGTAATAAAATAATGCGTTTAATTTAAAAAGAGGTCTACCGCGTAGTCTGTGCTACGGCGTAGCACTGCTACGATGACGCAAGCTACGACGCTACGACGTAGCAAACTCTGTTCATTGAGTATTTGTATGGATAACACGTATGAGGTTTTAATAACCTTTTTGAAAATAAACATAACATTTTTCAGGATATATTTCTAATAGAAATTGAACTAAATACCACATAACCAATACGTGAGCAACAAAAAGTAATAAAAGTTTTATTCTAAACAAAATAAAAAAAAAAACATTTGCTAAAAAAATATTGGAACTGTTACACCGTACAACTGGAAATTAAATTAGAATTCCTCCTGAAAACAAATTTCGTGGGAAAGTGAATTATTTTTAACAGATTTCCAACAACTGGGGAATGGAATTTCATCGGAAATAAATGAAAGAGAAAGTATTTTTAGTTTGCAAGCTATTATTATCACTAGTACGACGAAAATTTAGGAAATAAATATGTCACTATTTTTGTTCATCATGTTTCATTTCCGCGGCGGATATTATGCAGTATTTTTGTTAGGTTTTGATATACAACAGTAGTCTGGGTGTTATTATTTACCTATGAATTGCTCTGCTTACTCCTTTGACTATTAAACTACATAACATTATGTGTGTGTGTGTGAATTTTAGGTCTTTTGACTAGGTCTAGATTTTTTTTCCATAAATTGGGAAAACCTCTTCTGTAGTTAGGCATGTCAGGTAAAAATAAAATACTATGTCGAGATTTTAAATCTCTGATTTTTCTTTCGATAAACGAGCAGACGAACAGCTATGGACCTCAGCACCAGAGGAGACACAAATGCTCTTGAGACTTAGGGATTTAAGTGTCTCGATAATATATATCACCCAGAATATCTTGTATCTCAGTACTAACTAACACCACCTCCACAACAACAACAGACATGACACCATTAATTTGCTTACAGAATCACGTTCCTGATTCCGATAACTAGCAATTATCAAACCAATTAAATATAACTGCCTCACAAACTGGTTCAAACGGCGCCTATCAGAAACAGAATATTTAACACCACGCTACACGGTTAGCTACCCGGGTGTAGTCACACAGCCGGGTGTACGAACCGGGTAAAGGAGTGGTTACATGTAGCTTTGAAATTTTTGATGGCGATTTACTAAATTTTTTGCAGAATAGAAATATAGTAACGTGTTTAATTTGAGTATTAGAAGGGCCAAATTAAAAGCACCCCTAACCGACGAACATGCATAAAAAGACTGATAAAGCGAAAGAGGTATGTAAGATTCGTAGCAATTGGCGTTCCATTATCTCTGCCTACCCCAATGGGAGACAGGCATGAGGTTATGTATGTATGTATGTTTGATTTTAGTTTAAAAATTGTTAATTACGTTTTTGTATGCTTTTGTTGTATTTTTACAAAAATATACCAAATGTATTTTGCTTCCTTTTCATCTAACTGTGCAAGTCAATATGGTTGTATGATAGTTACGTTTTAGTTCGTAAATTGTTGAGCTCTTTTGTATGAGTTTTGCTATAGTTAAACACAGATTTTGTATGGAACAGGAAGCATTTTTGTAAAATGCTAAATATTAATTTCTTTATTGAAGCATGATTGCAGTTCACAACATTTTTTGTTATTATCTATTTACAACCTCGTTTTTAAAGAAAATCCATAAGAATAAAGTATCGGACGAACAACTAGTTATTAAAAGTGGCAATATATCATTGCCACACCTTCCCGTTAACCCAAGTATGATATTATGTGGAGCTACAGCTTGCTATCAGTCTAAATCAACCCTATCCTCTATATCCGCCTCATAATTTACCGGGTGGGCGGTGCCGGGTATATCCGGAGTAAAATCCGGCTAAGGACACTCTAACCCGGTTGGGGATTTTTAAATTTTATCCGGAATAAGGTAGTCATTACAAAAGTGGTTTATGAGAGTAATGCGGTTTATATTCGCAGTGTTCTATGCGTGGAATTAATGTGAGTTGTTCTACAAACTAGATTCTTGTTTTAAAATTGTTTGCTATTTCCCAATAGAGATAAATATGTATCTGTAAGGTACTACTTTTGTATGACAGTGTTGTTACTATGATATTGAATGATAATTATAGTATAGTGCTATTTACCATTCTCAATTATAAACTGCTTGCATCCACAATAGGGATAGGGATGATGAGGCGGTATGAAAATTAAACATTATCAAAATTAAACTATTTAGTCCGTCATGTATTGGAAAATATTAGGCAATAATCTACGAGTAAATGGACATAAAATAGGTAGGTATTTAATTTATTGTAGAACAAAATGCACTTTCTCTAATTAAAATAAATGTTAAAAGACACGCGACGAGGTAAGAAGTAGCTTAGAGTTCAACATCCTGGACTAATCCACACCTCCATTTACTAATGACCCGCCATTTTGTTTGAAGCACAATATGGCAGCGCATCCGGCCGCGCCGGAAGTGGCTCGCTCACACCGGAAGTCAATTTGTCCGATGCATCAGAAACGGAATACTTTATGAGGCTTTACAAATGGAGATGGGGATTTGAGAGGAGTTTTATTTTAATCCATTGTTAACTAATAATAAAAGGTTGTTGTGATACGTCCAGACAACTTTTAATGATGGCTGCCAACAAAGGTTTTGCATTATGGAAATAAAATTGTATTTTTTGGTTTGGGAAAGAAAATAATATTGTGTTTTCAAAGCAAATCAGTACTACGAACAGGTTTTTTAGTATCTATATTTTACAATTGATATTGATTTTTCTTTTGGTAGGCTATAAAGCGGCGTGGGCTCGCTTCTCGTACGAATAAATTCCTTTTGTGATCTTCATATTGTTGTTCCAGTACTATTGTACCTAGTGCTGGTAAATATTAATAAACGCGCCTACGACACAAGAGAAAATCCTAGTGTGGAGCAACTCTATTCAAAAAGTAAAAATAATATGTACTGATGAAAACAAATACTATAGCTCTGTAGAAAATTAAAAATTCATCAATAAAATTCATACGATCCTTTATTTTACAGCGTTCTTACTTCCCAACTCCCCCCTCCCCCTGTGACTACTGACAATTCATTCCCAACAAAAGGAATGTCCCCCTAAACCTTTGATTCCACGGTTAAAAGAGTTTTAAAAGAGTCCCACAGCTGTTTGTCCACCGGTGGGGTAATCACGGCCACTAATTATGTGCCACTCACAAAAGAAATGGGAAAACTTCCCTTTGTAGACACTTACTTACGAGACTGATTTATGTTTGAAATTTTTACAGGATTTTTTAAGTTTTAAGCTGTTTTTGTTACGTTTTTGTTGATATTGTGGCTTATCTCGTATTCTCTCACTGTCACAGCGGCTTCACTCGCGTTCATGTGCGATGAAAAGTATCCTATCATTCAAGTCAGCTTATACCCTGTTAGTACACCAAATTTTATCAAAGTCCGTTCAATAGTTTCGTCACGATTAACGGATAAGTAACTAAATAAAGAAACTTTCACGTTTGTTATATTAGTCTGATTAGATATTCAAATAATTTATTTTACGTCAAAAATATTAAAAATGTTGGGTAGGAAAATGCTACCTAATTTTACGTAAACAGCTTTTATTTATTACATAATATTTGCATCTAAACTGTTTAATAATAAAAAAGAACCACCTTCAAAAGTTAAAATACGAACCTCTATTTTTTAAGTTGGATATTATACCTTAAACCTTCTTCTAAGTCTGAAAAATACTATGCTGAAAACCGTGTCAAAATTGGTTCAGACCAAACGCGAGATAATTGTGTACAAACATACAAGACAGTTAAAAACTAACAAAGAAAATAAAATACTTTATGCAGTAACCGGTAAAAATTGGGTTAAGATATCACACACGATTTTTAAGTAATAGCACAATAAGTATAATTATATTCAGTGTATAATTGTATAACTAGGCCTTTCTTTGTACGAGACCAATAATAATAACTTCATTAAAAAAAATGAATGTGCAAATATTAAGCTTCACTTCAAAGGCTTGATTTTTTGTTGCTTTGTTGACGGAGGGACTTTCCACAACGTAATGAAGTCCTGGTACTTATTTCCCTTTACCCAGAGATGCCCTTTGTAAACAATATTTTTTTTAATTTAAACTCACCCCCTGTTACATGGAACTTAAAAAACAAATGGTGAAAAGTGGGTGTACATTGTATAGCGGTATTACGTGCCGTAATATGCACCTCTGTCTACCCTTTTGAGGATAAAAGGCGTGGCGTTACTATTTTTTAATATTAGGACGGCAAACAAGCATTCTGATCACTACAAGGTAAGCAATCGCCGCCGCCCATAGACACCAGAGAAGTTACAAGTGCGTAGACTGACCTTTTAGGAAATGGGAATTTTAGAATTTGGAGAATTGGGATTAGGGAGTGAGGATTGGGGATTTGAGATTGGGGATTGGGGATTTGAGATTGGGTATTGGAGATTTGAGATTGGTAATTGGAGATTGGAGATTCGAAGTTGGTGATCGACATGGGGGAGGATTCCCCTCCGGCAACCTCATCTACATGGCAAGCGTTCATTGTAGCAAGCCATTATACGTAGGAGTGTAGTATCCGTTGAATCAATTCATACGTCATCAGTGTACGATGACGTCATCAATGCACAACTAGTGTTGATGTAAAGCCTTCAATTACCGGCATGTGCCGATGCAAATACTCCTTCATTGAGCACGCTTTGTGGGAAACATACGGGCGTACAATTGGAGCGGACACCTTGTTTGTTGGGATAGTTTAGATGAGGGTTTGTACTGTTTCTGTTTAGCGATCTTACATTAAGCTATTTTAAAAGACGATATAATCCACATTTTGTATATTTTTTAAACTATAAAGAATATGATTATTATTCTTTACAATAGTATTTGGAGCTGCGGACTGCCTAGCAGGTTTACCAGCTCGTAAAGCAGGAGTAAGAACGGGGTGGTTTTAGTCTGACACACCTCTCTCGCCTCGCTAAAGTCGGGAGAAGTTATTGGATGTTTTTTCCCCAATTAAAAAAATCCATACAACAATATCACTATGTAAATAGACTTTCATAATTTGTGCTTACAATTGAACTGGTTAAGAAATTTTGATATTTACTTCATTTGGTTTACAATTTCAATCACTTTACAAAAAAGTCATTTAAAAAGAAATTCCCTGTTAGCAGTGTTCATTACTCCCGCGAAGGTAAGGAGTAACTTGTGAACTGTTGACGAAACACGAGACTTGCGAGTTTTAATGGCGGGCTCTCGAAACAAGTGCAGCTCGGCAACTTGTTGTGCCGGAGATAAAGTGCAGCGTTAATCTTTTACTAAATTCAAAGCTTTCAACTTTTACTACTCGCTACACTTTTAGTTTTAATCGTTTTCTCAGGTACTGTATTGATTGTTTGATAAAAATGATTTTAAAAAGTAACCCGCATTGAGCAAGCGTAGTGATTAATGCTCAAACCTTCTCCGTGTGAGAAGAGGCCTTTGATCAGCAGTGGCCACTTGTAGGCTGTTGATGTGTGATTTAAAAAGTAGAGAAATGTAACGTGGATACAAAACGATATGGTATCTATTCGATGCCGTATATGCGGCATTTTTTTGAGCTTGGTTAATCATTCAGTGCCTTCTCCCGCCTTGGGCGAGGCGAGAGGTAGTGTCAGACTCATACTGACTAAAAACCACCCTGTTCCTACTCCTGTTTTTCGAGCCGGAGTCTTGGTAATCCGCTAGGAAGTCTGCAGCTCCGGGTCGTATATGCGGCAAGCCGTATACTTCGGTTGTTACAAAATTACCTAGATACTACATAAATTCACGCATAATTTTACATGCATAACTCCACTAAGATGCAATCAAGCAAAAGTAACGTCTTCGTCAGTATACTGGCCCGTATAACTTCGGTCTCCCAATGAAAGTCATTAAAATGATTACGCCGAGCTGGCATTCCAACTATTGAGCTGATTCAATGACTGAACACTGAACAGCTGAACACTAAGTATGAGAATATGGCCGCCGCTGATATTTGTTCAGTTAATGTTCACAAAGGCAAATAAAACTAGATTTGTAAGTGCATTTCATTCAGTAAGATTGAATTTTAGTTTTTAATTGTGGTTCGTATCAATTTTAAATTATTTTTCATAACTTTGCGTCTTTTTTATTTGAGTAGACGTAGGTATTTGCAATTGTTGAAATATCACTTAGAATTAATTATTATCAACAGAGATACTCGATATGTACTCGACAGAGGGACTCGTCCTTATGAGCATCGTGCGCGGACGCTGCGCCTCTGACTTGAAACTAGTGTAGCTCAGTGTGAATTGAGGTAACAACAACAACAACGTGTAAAATAATAAATCGCTCAACACAAACTGCTACAATAACTAGACCACTAAAATTCACGCTATTAGGTATAAAAGTTTCAAACATTTACGAACATTTTCGTTAGAAATTTTACAAACTATTCCTTTCTCATGGAAAGCTCATGGAACTACCACCGATCTGTGAACCTAACCTCAAAACGTATAACCTTACTTTATGCGTTTTAGTAATCGAGTAATAAAAGAAACCTGTGTGACCTAACTGGGAATGTCTCCAAGAAGTATATAATTAAGTAGGAATAGCTTACATTACAGGAACTAATAGTAAGGTTATGTTTATGGTAATGGGTGCACGGCCGCCATGTTGGATTAAACGACACGTGGACGTAATTGCGGAGCGTTGTTTTATAGAACAGCGCCATCTTGCGGCACGTGACTTAGTTATTGGGAGATTTTATTGGAGGCTTGTCGTATATGGGTAAGGAGGATGAAAATTAAGGCGTTTAGACTATATAAGAGATCTAGCATAACATACTATTACGTTTAATACTTTTAATACTTGAATGAAGGTGCATATGTTATACAACGTGGCGCTAATTATGAGTCCCTTATGTAACCGGAGGTGAGCATTCTGCCATACACACACAATTCCTATTACTTACTCCTCAGTAATAGCATTACTATTACTGAGGAGTTTTAAGAATCAATGGAAGTTCATATGCTAGCGTGTCTTTTCAATGATATAAAAGACGTTAGCATGTACCTTACTAAGCTAATCGGAACCATTAGCAGGTGCCTTGATCATCAACAGCCTATACCACTGTTGACTAAAACCCTGTTCTCGCACTGAAAAAGTGTGAGCATTTATTTAGTGATTACACTACCTAAAGTACCTTGATACTTACACAATCTCATCACTATTTTAAAATCCCCTCTCTTACAAGGCACTGCCTACCCGACAACAAACACTAGCGCAATTAATAACTTTGTTAATTAGAGTGTGATCCTTCCGCGATGGCTGGAGGATGGTATTCCAATATGTTTTCGGCAGCTTCCCCGTAATTACATGCTCAAAGTGTGCGGATAATTATTGCTGGGGGAACGTGTTCCGTCTTGTTACTGTTGGGAAGGGTTTTCCTGTCTTTTTGCGGGCATTTCTTTCTGTATAGGAATGTGGATAGAACCAGAGTTCCTAGCCTTTACATGGTCTAGGATTTTTTTGGCTCATTTCTGATTGCTTTTTTGAGAGGTTAAAATCATCTAACGTCTTCTTTCGCCTTGGACGAGGCAAGAGGGAGTGTCAGACTCTTACTGACTAAACACCATTCCTACTCTTGTTCTTCGAGCCGGAGCCTTGGTAACTAGCTACGCAGTCCGCAGATTTCCGCTAGGATCAGTGTTACTACATTTATTTTTCATTACTGGTCTCATATTAAGATTTTCTCCAAAATCATAGAATTTGTTCCCAGAAAAATACCTACAAACCTTTGAATTATTGAAATAAGTGTTACTCGTACTTTGTGTAATCTAAGTAATTGTGTTAGACGTAAGTTTATATGCCATAAGGGGGCTGACATGTTCTTGAATGAAAAGTCCCCAAATACAAAGAATAATTACACTTAGCCTTGGTACTATTGAGCATTTGGTTCCAGTTCCCTGTGATATGAAATTCCCTGTGATAGCACAAGCGCTATGGTAGCTTTAACTTGTCACAAAAAAAATAGGATGTATCCGACAAATCAACACAAGAGCTAAAGTCACTGTAGGTACCTTTATCTTTTTCCTCATACAGTATTGTGCACGACAAAAATGCAAAGGTGGCGAGCCGCCCGCGACATGTATCAAACCTGATCGTTCCTGTTAAAAAGCATGTTTAAACACGAATATCAAAGGTGAGCGGCGGCAATCCTTTGTTTCGTGCCGCCGCTGTCTGGTTTAAACATGCTCCTGGGCTTGCACGAACTTGTCTGTAACGCGGCGACGCCCGCGACGTGCACCCAGGACAGGAACGATCTTGTTTGCGCGGCCCGCCTATATAAGGACGACTCCTTTCGAGACGTCCTCAGTGTGTCAATGAACGTCATTATGTAAGTGTCGTAATGTACCTGTTACGTAAAGTTAATGTATCGTCAGAGTGTGTTAGTGTCGATTAAGTAGTCGTGTAAAGTCAATCCACTACGGTGTTAACATCATTGTGTAACCTATGGAATAAAGTATTGAGTAAATTCAGTACTAGAGTTATTTCTCTCCACCATCATCATACAGTCCACTGGCTCCCTGACCACATCGCGGGTACGTTGAGGAAACGATCCACAGCCTGATCCCTCCGACCCGCACATTCTGGTCCTTCAGAGCCAAATCAAGTTCCAGCAACATGGTGCTAACACGCAGCCGTAGTGGAGAGTCGAGAGGAGAGCAGACCCAGCAAGAGCTTTCTGTGACCGCCGGACCGGGTGCCAACACCCCGGCACCAGAATCGAGCTCGGCCCGAGTGACGGACACAGGAAGCGGGTCTACGGCGACTACCAACATCGACGCCACACTCAAGCCTAGCGATACTAGGTCACGCCGTTCTACGTGTTCGAAAAAGAAGCGCCTCGCAGAGCTAGAGGCCATAGAACAGCTACAGCTGGCTGATATGGAAGTCCAGCAAACACAGGCAAGGCGACGACTGAAAGAAATACAGCTGCAGCGCCTCAGAGTCGAAGCTGAGTCGAGCGACGACGAAGAGCTGGAGGACGACCTCGCTTCGGTAAGAATAGGAACGTGGCTAGCGCGACCCGCGCCGCCACCCGGAGGTGAGACTCGGCCGCCGCCTCACGACGCCAGCGGCGGGAGGATCAGCAGAGACGCAGCCCACGCAGCGCGAGCGACGTACACCGGCGCCCCGGCGGGCGCGCACCCGCTGCGAGACGACGACGGCTACGGCAAAGTGCGTGAAAGTGTGTGTGCGCAAACAAAGGGCAATATCGCGAGTGAAGTGTCACACGGTAATGTTAGTGATAGACTAATAGACGTAAGAACCCTCGCCGCGGCACTAGCGCAGGTCATGCGCAGTTCGAGAGAGCCCCCGAAGTTCATGCAGCGGCTACCAGTCTTCGACGGAAAACCCGGTGAGTGGATAGCTTATAAGGCCGCGTATTGTGACTCACACACGTATTTTTCTAGCGTAGAAAATATTGCTAGGATTAGGTTAAGCCTCAGAGGCGCCGCAAAGGAAGCTGTAGAGTGTCTATTGTTTAGTCAATCTGACCCTCAGGTCATTCTAGATGCACTAGAAAGACGTTTCGGTAGGCCTGAGGTTTTGATAATGATGGAATTAGATAAATTAAAATTATTACCTAGATTAAAGGATGACCCTAGGGATATTTGTATATTTGCTAGCCGTATTGCAAACACAGTAGGTACGATAGAAGCACTAAATAGAATTCACTATTTACATAGCCCCGAAATGTCGCATTGTATTGTAGAAAAGCTAACACCAATATTAAAACATAAATGGTATGATTACGCGGCGAATATAAAACTTGAAGATACTCCCGTATTAAAGCTCTTATCTATGTTCTTGAATGAAGAGGCCGACAAGTGTAGCGCGTACACACTGCCAGAGCGGGATAGCGATAGCGCCATTGATGAACGACGACGGCGCAGAGTTGAGCGCACGTTTATGGTGAGTACTCGTCAGAAAACATCAAGTGAGCGATGCCCGGCATGCAAGCAGCACGGCCACAAGTTACCAGACTGCAGTAAATACAAGGAGCTAGACATAGATAAGCGATGGAATATAGCGAAATCAAATAACATGTGTTTTAGATGTTTAAGAAGTAAACACAGAAGAAATATGTGCAGAGCGCCTACTTGTGACGTAAAAGGATGCAACATGAAGCATCACAAACTGTTGCACAAAGACGTTGGACAAACTGTTGCACGTAATGTATACACAGCGGCGCCCGCGCCGCCAGCGATGACGACACACGAATCCGTGACGTCAGCGCGGGAAACAACTTCGCCTCACAATCGCCGCGCATATTTGAAGATTGTACCTGTGACGTTGAGCGGACCACATGCTAGTCTACATACATACGCCTTGTTAGACGATGGGAGTACAGTCACATTGTTAGATGCGTCAGCAGCAGACATCCTCGGTGCAGATGGGCCAGAAAGTTCTATGTGCATACAAGGCTTAGGTACAGAGTTCAAGCACGAGCGAAGCCGAACCGTAAGCCTCCACATACAAGGCAAGTACCATAGCGCCCCACAGAAGATAGAGGCGGCGCGCACCGTAACTAGATTGGAAGTCACGGCGCAGACTGTACATACCGAAGACCTAAACAATTGTAGGCATTTAGACGACATAAGGAGCACTCTTGTTTATGATCGCGCGCGACCGATGATCTTGATAGGACAAGATAACTGGCACTTGTTAGAAGCCACGAAGACACGGACAGGTGCGCGCGACCAACCGGTAGCATCATACACAAAACTCGGTTGGGTATTACATGGATGTCGGTACACAGCAAATAAAGACTCAAGTACATTTTGCGGCCACATCATAGTTAAAGAAAATGTAGAACCAATAAGAGAAACCGTAAGAATATTAAAATCAGAAGAACCATGTTTAGAACCTAGGATACCTAAAGAAGATCTACATAAGCAAACCTTAGGCGTTCTAGAAAAGAAGAGCCGACGTTTACCCGACGGCAACTTCAAGAAAAAGAAACAAGAAGCACCTACAGTACCCAAGTCCCATCTAGGCACCCTAGAACGCCTAGATAAGAACGAACCTCGCTCCAAGGAATCAAGAGTGATCGCCGCCACACAGGACAACAGAGCGACGCCGTGCGACAGTTCCTTATCAGTGCCAAGTACATGCAGCGCTGGCGCACGTATATTACGTTTGCGCGGGAAAATCAAGTCGGTACAAGAAGTGAATTGGAATATAATAAACCCTGTTGTACCCGAACATAAGAAAAAGTATAAGAAGTTACGTGATAACGGGAATACTACGTGCCCGTATCCCCGTTTAGGTTATTATGGTCCTATGTTTTTATCTATAGGTAGGCACAAAGTTAAAAGAAATAACTCAAAGTAATATGTAAAGCGTATAGGATTAGCTAGCTCAATTAGCATAGACTTAGCTAGCGCCGCCCCTAGGCAGTCTATAGGTATTAGGAATAGATATAGGTCTAGGTATAGGTATTAGTTATAGGTTAACATTTAGGTATTAGGTATAGGTTAGCTTATAAGTATAGCTAAGGATAAGCTAGACTAGAATAGTATGTAGTGACAACGCTACCTAAGCGGCTGATAGGAACTTAGGTAAAAACGCCTTAAGCGCTTTAGATTAGGTTAGGTTTAGGTAGTGAGTCACATACGTGGTCTATAAGCTGGAAGCTCGTACCACCGGTGTCGCCGAATTGGCGAAGACGGGAACGTGAGTGCCTGCCGCGCCTATGAAACCGGCGGGAGACCTCGGCAGCAGCACATCACCCAAGGTTGGAGACGTCGTCG
Source organism: Spodoptera frugiperda (assembly GCF_023101765.2). Lineage (NCBI taxonomy): Eukaryota > Metazoa > Arthropoda > Insecta > Lepidoptera > Noctuidae > Spodoptera > Spodoptera frugiperda. The sequence goes on from NC_064221.1 coordinate 10,902,311, forward strand.
TGATCTCCGACCCTGAACTTCAACGTAACACCTGGCCCAAAGGAAGGGTGGTAACGCAGGTGCTACCAGACGGAAATGAAGAGGTACGAGTGACCAAAGGGCCCGTACTCCGAAGACCGCGGAGCGCATTGTCGTGCCCACCAAGGAGTCGCCAGATGGCGACGGCGGGAGAAATGTGCACGACAGAAATGCAAAGGTGGCGAGCCGCCCGCGACATGTATCAAACATGATCGTTCCTGTTAAAAGCATGTTTAAACACGAATATCAAAGGTGAGCGGCGGCGATCCTTTGTGCCGTGCCGCCGCTGTCTGGTTTAAACATGCTCCTGGGCTTGCACGAACTTGTCGGTAACGCGGCGACGCCCGCGACGTGCACCCAGGACAGGAACGATCTTGTTTGCGCGGCCCGCCTATATAAGGACGACTCCTTTCGAGACGTCCTTAGTGTGTCAATGAACGTCATTATGGAAGCGTCGTAATTATCCTTTTACGTATCAATGTATCGTCAGAGTGTGTTAGTGTCGATTAAGTAGTCGCGTAAAGTCAATCCACTACGGTGTTAACATCATTTGTGTAACCTATGGAATAAAGTATTGAGTAAAATCAGTACTAGAATTATTTCTCCACAACATCATACAGTCCACTGGCTCTCTGGACCAATCACGGGTACGTTGAGGACACGATCCACAGCCTGATCCCTCCGACCCGTACCAGTATAAAAGTCACGATTCACCCAAGAACATACACACAGCAACCCAATGACCGTCACCCACGACACCAGATTACATTGTCAATACACAAAACACAACAAATGTCAATACAGTGTTGTGTAACGTGTCCCAACATGTCAGTGGAGGAGTTGGGGGGTAGTGGGGGGGAGTCTGTCTACTGTCCTACTCGAAGTGATGGATGTCCTGCGAGGATGGCGTGTAATTGGTCGCTGTCTTCAATCTATCAAGTATTGGGTGGTTTGAGGAGTAGAGTGGTGTAAGGATTAGGTGTTTTTTTAAAAGACCTCGGTTGGCGCGGTGGCTGGGTAAACCGGCTGTCGCGTAACGTCTAGCGGGTTTGACTCTTTGTGTGATCTACAAATTGTTGTTTCGGGTCTGAGTGTCATGTGTATGTGAACTTGTATGTTTGTAAACGCACCTAGAACACGGGATAAAATCCTAGCGTGAGGCAAGATATTAAAAAGAAAAATGTCATTCAAATTGGCAACAAAGAGAGACTTATGTTAATTTTTCTTTGCATTAATTAAAATACCAACATTATACAAAACACCAGTTTTTCTTTTCAATACATTGCCACTCCACAATCATAATAGCTGTCAAAAAAGCCCGCACGTCTGTTTATAAAAATTCAATCGTATCATTGCTGGTTCAGTAGGCAGGCGATGTCAAACCATCAGAGTAATCCCGGCAATGTATATCAAAATAGGCGACGTTCACACGCCACTGACTACCCGACCTAATTGCCCAGTGGACAGTATTTTGTCCTATTTTTTCTGTAGGCCATGCGTTACTTTAAAGGTGATTTCTATTTATAAATGGGAGAGGTGTGACTAAGAGTTTGTTTATAGATTTACTAATTGCTGTTTAGCAAAAATGGACCTTATAGGTGCCTTTTGTTGTAGTTCGATTTTGTTTTTTGTGCAAAGGATTTAAGACACAAAATTCTTAAAAATAAGTCGAAGTTGAATTTAGTTCAAAAGCACAACTATACTGGTCAACTTAAACCCCTCCAGAAATGGCAGCAATAAGTTCAGATTTGTCCTAGAAAGTGTAGAAATCAAAAGAAAGTAATTAAGGTCCCTGAAATCGTTAGTATTCTTGCTGACATAAATCTAAGACAGGCGCTGAACAATAGAACAATGGTTCTATAAATAAAACGCAGGTCGATGCGAGCTAAAAGCATTATTTTAAACGGATTGAAGGTTGCACTCCGCGCTCTTAGCGGTGCGCTGTGCAGACGAGCGGGCGATACGTGGCGTTTGGACGCGGCAAGTTTCAAACTGATTTGGGAAAGTGCGTATGTTTATAAAGATTGTTATATACACGTATTAGAGAAATTAAGTCATAATAGTGTTTGTGTTTGTGGTTCTTTACAATACAATGTGGTAAGTTACAAGGCAGATAAGAGTTGCTCCATATGAAGTAAGTAATATTCAATCGAATAGCAACTGTTTGGTTCGGTAGATGACATGCCAAAATTTTAAATTATTGAAATCCAAATAACACTTTTCAATAAATAAATCTCTATTTATAAAATCTTCGTTAGTTTTACTAAGTACGGCTGAACCGATTTGGCAAATTTTGGTTTTTAAATATTTTTCGAAATTCCAAGGCAGGTTCAAAATGTCGAGAAAAAAATATTTAAGGCGATGTGAAGTTTGCCGGATCAGCTAATAAAAAATAAAAGAGCAACACGTCTAAAGTTTCCAAGATGGCAGCCCGCCAGCACCCGCTCGTCTGCACCAGCTCATCGCATTACCACTAACTAGATTGGCTGCGCTCGTGTGGGCTGAGATATGAGCAGAGTTCTCCCGGATTGTGCTCGAATTATATTATCTGCTCAATTCTCTACCACTCCTGTATGCTCGATACTTTTAGGCTTGTTATTGAGACATTTGAAGAGGGCTTTGAGTCCCTTTGACATTTATAGGGCCTGTTCCGTTGACAACAATATTCAAATGTTCTTAATCTTTTGATGTTTTGGATTTTGTATGTGTTGCTTTCGTTTCCATTGGAGTGTTTTGCAGATTTTTAATTATAATAGCAAATAATGATTTGTTGTATTTGAGTCATGCATAACGCAATTTTAATCCCATAGTACATATTGAGCCGTGTCTCTTTTATGGAATAGGTGGCAAACGTGCAGACGTATCACCTGATGGTAAGCGATCAGCATCAACAACACCAGAGGAGTCAAAATCCTTTGTTAATGTCTATACTGCGTCATAAATTCTTTCCAAATGGATTGAAGTAATAAGTTAATTTAATTTAATTTATTTAAGACAGCAGAAATATATCCTGCAGAGTAATGAATGTCTGGTTACATTGCTGATCACATCTCTCGGACTCGAGCCGTGCGTGTGTGCGTGGTCGTACTTTCATTAAAAATGAAACTAAAATTGAAGTTACAAAACAAGATACCATATGTCCTTGCTTCTAAAAAGAATACCTTGCAACATGTTCTGGAATAGTTCAAAAATAGTAACGCAAGCAGAAATAAACTAGTTTGAGATCCCGTGCCCACCCGGCCGGCAAATACGATCTCGCACTCGCTGGAAGTGCATAGCATTCAGAAATGCAACACCATTTTATATGAGGATGTATTAAATTAAATTGTCTTCGTTTCCAATTCCAAGTGGAAATATTTTTTGGTTGCTTGAAATATGTCACGATTTTGTTTCTTGTGATTGTGTGTGGGGATTTTAGCTACGTAAGGCTGTGTAACTGACGCATGTTCTAATTAGGTTTTAGGTTCAGAAATTGTCTGCGATGCTTGGATGGATGGGTGGATGAAAGGATAGTATAGGTTTAGCAAAGATTTGTCCTTCTTTTTAAAGGTACAAGCCGGTAAACGAGCAGACGGATAACCTGAAAGTAAGTATTAGCCGCCGCTCTTGGACACCTGAAATACAAGTGCGTTTTGGGGGTTAGGAATTTAAGGGTTATTGGGGAATCGGGGATAGGTTAGACTGGGAAACTCAATCTCACTTTCATACAACGCAAACGTTTCACATCGGTTTTATGTGAGGCTATGGTGGTTGTGGAAGCATGGCTCTCTCACATTTATTCTGATAACTTTTAACTTTCCTTTCTTCTTTTTATGGTATTGTGTAAACAACATGGCCTTCGCAAAATATTACACATGGTATAATAATGTTACGCTAAAATTCTTTGTCATTACCTAGAAACCAAAGTCTGAATAACAGTATTTAATTTTCTTTGGTTCCAAAACGAATCCTCATTTAGCTGGTTGCAAGCAAGCTAGTTGGAGGAAATTTTCAGTTAAATTGTAAGAGAATAGTAGTTATTGCGCCATGTTGGAAAGGTGCCAGGCAGAGGTATACAGCTGACGAGCCAACCGCTCCGCACTCAAGAACAACTTTGACCATAAATTGTGGAATGCAGTACAAAATCTTGTTTATTTCGGAATTTATTCTCGAGTTTTTAGTTGCTTTAAGTGAGGGCTTGTTTAAATTGTAATGGTATTAGGTTTTATGAAGTCGGTTTTTAATGGTACAAGGAGGAGGAGTATTGCAGTTTCTTTTAAGGTCAGCATTGGTATTTAGATTGTGTAAGTGAGTTCTTTTTGCAAAACCGTGTAAGAGACGAAAATAATTATACTTATTGAAAAGTTGTCGTAGTTAGTTTATATCATTACAATTTGAAGGACACATAAAGTGGAACAATATAATATGAATGAACAGTCCTATTCAAGTGAGCAAAAGGAGAATAAATCGTTTTTTTTAAAGGAATCACAAAAGTAATATTGCGTACCTCGGGACGTTTTATTAAAAAAAGGCAATCGCTAATGTAATAGTGTGGAAATCGCGTAAGTTACCTAAAACCTTTGCCTAAGCCTGGAAATACTATGCTGAAAATCGTATCAAAATCACAGAACAAGACAAACGAAGAACCTTCCTTTTTTGAAGTCGGTTAAAAATAATTATGAACAAAGACTAACTATAAACTCCAAAACTGAATACCAAAGCAAAACTTGACCAACGACAAATGTTGAACAATAAAAAGTAATAAAACTTGGCTCGCCTAACGCCAGCGATGACGTAACAAAACTAATATATTTTATAGTCTGTGCACTTAAAACTTTCTGTTTCGCAGTAAAGTAGTTTAAAAGGCACCTTTTCTTGTGACGCGACGCCTAAAACTTAATAAATCCTTGACTCGACTCACCAACTCTTTGGTTCTCGCCAACTTATCGAATTGCCTCATCAATACAAAGTTTTTGAATCCAATTACTAAGTTTGAGGCGAACGAGGGACCACTGTTACTAGACCCCCAAAATAGCAGCGCTCAGGGCTGCCAGAATGGCCTTTTAGACGGTTTTTTTTTTAAATTGATGTTATGCAATCTATCGTTGTAGCTTTTGTCTTGGAACGATGGTTGCTGCTTTTTTAGGAATTGTGTTTTTGCTTTGTCTTGTTAAACATGTTGTGCCATCTGGTTTTCTCTATAAAATTTTGATGTAATTGGTTGGAATTTTATTTTGTACTAATAGTCTACACGGCTGTTTGTCTTCTCCCGCATTGGGCGAGGCGAGAGGGAGTGTCAGACTCTTACTGACTAAAAACCACTCCGTTCCTACTCCTGCTTTTCAAGCCGGAGCTCTGGTAAACCGCCTAGTCAGTCCGCAGCTCCGCAACTGATTTTACTCTAGTTTTTCATAATTTTATGGCGTTTTACCACTTCTTTACTACTTTTCGGGCGCAAATTTTCAAATGCGTTCTGAATTTATAAAAATATGGCTATCCAATTTCCTAGACCTACCATCCCTATCTCAGTACCAGCTCATTCTTTCCCAGCCCATGACGTCACAGCCCAACTTACACCGGTGCTGACTTGACCGTTTTTGTTCGCGTTCCAGACCGTCATTAGACAATTGTTTTCCACCATGACGCGGTGTTTTGTCTCCAGCAAAGTTGGGCGATGTAATTAAAAAAGATACCAGTCATATTTGTGTTTTTCGAAAACAAAACGATACTGTTTTGTTTTACTTTTATGGAGCGTTAAGCGTGAAAAAGTTGGAGCAATTAGTCATTTGTGCATTGGTTAGATTTTTTATTTAACAATAACGTTTTCAGAGTAAAACGTTTGTATTCCTGGAAGAGCTATACAACGTGTAACAAAAAGGGGGTATACATATCAATTGCACGGCTTCTAGATAACATAACAAACGATACGGTAAGGGTTTTTTAAACTCATGTTTTCATGGTGCCAAGTTATGAATTTTTCAAATCGCGCCGCCGCGTGATTCAAAATTAGGTAGACAGGTACTAGGCGATCAGATTGACAGAAGAAATGTTTCGTAATATTAGCGAGTGATTCCTGTAGTGTTGTGACAAGTTTGTATGATTTAAAATCAAGAACCATGCGATACCAAGTATTTGGTACATTTTTTAAAACGTATTTTAAGCTGAATCTTCGTGTAGAGACTCTATTCAACCTGTATTCATCAGCGCTTCTTGATGTATATGGGTATTTTGTTACACGTTGTAGAGGTTTAAATGTTTTTTTAAGTAGGAATGACCTCTCCCGCCTTGGGCGAGGCAAGAAGGAGTGTCAGACTCTAATTGACTAAAATCTACCCTGTTCCTACACTTGCTTCGAGCCGGAGCTCCGGTAGACCCAGTGAAAAAGTTTACGATACATAGGTTTTAAGATAAATGACAATTAATAATATAATGGTTTTCACGTGTCTATAACTGTCACCTAAACGTACAAGATAGGGGTTACTTAACGTGGTACATGGTACGTGGTACACTAAGTAAATATTGGAGAAAACGTCCATTAATCTATTGTTGTACACCGCTTACACAAGTACTAAGCATTTGTATGAAGATTGTGTTGTTTGCAAGTGTAAGAGCATAATAATTATAAACACCTACCTTAGTACCGTTTGTGTCCCAACCTGTGTGTGTGTATGTGTGTGGTTTGAGTGGGAACAGTAATTATATTAGCGCATTGTGTTAATACACGGCTGTGGCTAATTGAGTGCGCGATAATTAATCAATAACCTGCTAGATGGAGATATTCATGTCTCAGTACAATCAGACAATAGCACTGGGTCTGCTCACTAACAAAGGATGAGGTTTAGGTGGCTTATAACATTTTGGTGATTCAAGTAGACGAGAGATGAAAAATGTTGGTTCGGTCATTGAGCAAATACTTCTTAAACAAGGAAAGTACATGTACCAAACTGGAGTAAGGAGAGGAGCTAGGTGGACCTACGATCAGAGTCGTGAGTTGTTATAGAATGTATAGGGTGAAATGTTGATTGGCATGGAAAATGGCGAAACTGGTATGTAAGAGTCGTAGTAAATGACGGTCGATTGTCTGTCTCTGCCTACCCTATGGGGGACATGCGTGAAGTTATGTATGTATGTAACGAAGGGGCAAATCAGACGTCATGTCAGTCATTGAAACGTATGAATACACTCTAATTACTGTTCTGAATCACAAATAAACAAGATTTTAAACAATAAAAAACCAAAAACGATTGACAAAAAAATCTTTTTACGACTGAACATTTCAGTGTTTCGCAATCTGAAGCCGCGTCAGTGAGGGGAGGTATTTAATTTGTGTCACATTAATTATACAGCGGGGAAACCGGCAGTACGGTAACTTTGCCTGAGATCCGGCGCCGGCTGCCGGCTGAGGAACCGTGCCGGCTGCGAGCTCAATTCTACATTATTTACCTTCATTTTATATGACTTTACAGTTTCGGTAAATATCGTTAAGGAGCGTGGAATTTGGGATTGAGATTTTAAATGTGGAAAATATGAGAGAAAAGGCCAGGCTTAACTGGCATACTATAGGACCAGAATAAGCTTCTAACAGCGAGTTTACCCGCGTTCCCATGGGATAAAAAGTAACCTGTGTAATTCCAGATTATAATCAGCCGCTGTTCCAAATTTCATCTCGATCCCTTCAGCCGTTTCGACGTGGTTACTCAACAAACATACACACAAACAAATATTAATGTTTAAATTTGATAGAATGTGCTTTCTGCCTCCATCATCAGTCTCATGGAAAAAGGACATGAATTTATGAAGATATAAATCTAGAATAACGTTTATGCCATTAGTTTAGGGGAGCTCGTTTAAACCACAAAAACATTGAAAATAATTTAAAATTCAAAACAAAACGAACCTTTTTACAAAAGATTTATAGTTGAAGTTAGATTAAAATAAAAATACATTAAACAACATAGAATAAATTTAATATATTTGAAGTGGTATCAAGTACAGAGATTGTATCAAGTCTAAAAAAGTGTGATCCATCTCAATTTATATTCTAGATAAAAGTTAGTACTTAGATAGAACACGGCTTCGTTGAATTACAACATTAAATGGATTGCCTGACATTTCACGTGAGATAAAAAAAAAGAAACAAAACCCCAGAGTACCTCCTTCTAAGTACCTTTTTTTGAATTCGGTAACCATGCCTATAGTTGTACAAAGAGGTAAACAGAGCTACACTCACATTTCACCAAGTTGGCTAGACAGAATTATAATAGTGAGCGAGTCTTTTGCTATAGTTCCTAATTCCAATTTGCACGGTTAGCGCGGTGGTTGAGCAACCGGCTGCTAAGTAACGATTCGATTTCCGCACGGAGCCAATTTCTGTGTGTTTGTGTGACACACTATTCTGCGCTACACAGGAGAAAATCCTAGCGTGGGGCAACGATTAATTATTTAAAAAAAAAACATCTTTCCGCTACTCTTGAAAACCACGAGTGAGTGAACTCTTGAGAACTACCAACAAGGCAATCAAGACTACCTATTTCTGAAAACGTTGTATAATCCTAATATATCCCTGATTTTTACAAAAGTTAGCGAACCTGAGGCCTCAGTAATATATTTAACTAAACCAACAAAACCGAAAAAAAAATTCCCGTAAATATTACAAATACAAACAACAGCGTACTACACAATAGACGAAACAAAACTCATAAACGCACGAAACAACTGAATGGCCACCAAACGTTTAATAACAGAAGCAATCATTCAGAGCCACGCTGACGCCATGTTAAAAAAAAGAATACATTGATATTATACCATTCCTCTAGTACATAACCTCTTCCTAACACTGATTGCCTAGTCGTCGCAAGAGCGACTGCTGGACAAGAGGTTTCAGGTTCGATTGTCGGGACGGGCAAAGTATCACTGGGCTATTTTTGGTTTATTAGATATTAGACTTCATGCTACCACAGAAATTTTCTATTTCTCAGTGGTAGCATGGAGTCTGGAATTGTGCCCAGTATATGGCAATAGGCTCACCCCCTATTACATGGGACTTATAACACAAATGGTGAAAAGTGGGTGTACATTGTATAGCGGTATTACGTGCTGTAATGTGCACCTCTGCCTACCCCTACGGGCATAAAAGGTGTGACGTTAAGAAAACCTTAATACAAACTAAATGATTGTATATTCGGGTATTTAAAAAAATAAAATATATAATTGGGTTTGTCATCCAGACTCTCACTGATTCAGTTTTTTAGAGGACCAACGAGTAGACGGATTACCTCACTTAGTGGTACCAAAGTGATCGGCGCCGCTATTGTAACCCCACGACATCGTAAGTGTCCAATTTTTCGAAATGGCATGTTACATTAATCAGTAGAGCTTCTATAGCATCTAGATATCAGACATAAAACAGGTATCAGGGCGCTTTGTGCTTTTGCACCAGAGATGTGCTATGCTACGTTGCTGTGTATGCGTTTGGCTTCCACCAATCATATTCATTGGTACATGTAGCTTAGCACTGGTGGAAATGGACTCAGCTAAGCTATGTGATGCGTGCTATGGATGGCTACTATCGATACATTGCATACTCAAGTTGCGCATCTTCCTCGCACAGTTACATAGCTTAGTATCAGTTCAAACGGTCACATAATTTTACAGCTTACCTATTACATCTTCGAAGCATAGCTACATAGCACACATCTGGTGGTGATACTAACATAGTAATCTGCTCTGTGAAATTCGAGAGATATGAGGTTAATTGTGTTGTTGTGAAAAAGCACCCTCATTGTAGTAGATAAGGTACCTCTACCTACATTACATAAATGCCCATTTTCCACCACTCACACATCACTATCTACTAGACAACCGTTAACCGTGTCGTTGACATACCAATTAGGAATAGTTGAACCGAAGTGAAGGCTGTTTAGTTCCCAAAAACTCGGCCCAGATTACTCCTAACTCGGATCTAACGTGCGCATGACCTGAGCGTGTATCGCCGGCTTTTAATTTTCCGAGTCACCGGCCCAGCGGCCATGTTGTGTTTTTTCAATAAAACATTGTCGAGTGGTACTAGTACTAGTTATTGTTTGGTTGGATTTTTTTATAGTGGTAAAATGGTGTTGCTGTGTATTGGTTTTTGGGAGTGTTTGGTGGTTTATTTATTATCTGAAAATGTAATTGTACTTTTGAGCCATAATGTTCTTATTTGTAGTCGTATACACTATTATAAGGCTTTTTTAAGCGGCATGATTGTCGCTTCATAGAGGTGTTCTGTACCCTTAGTATGAGTTTGCTTAACGTTAAATGAAAACGAAACGAGGGTACTGTCGGAGCACTGATTGGCTGGCGTGAATGAATCAACTAATCAGAGCGCTGACCTAACTCTCATTTCATGTCTGTTTAACGTAAAACAAACTCGTACTAAGTCCTCTGGTGTCTTTTCTTAAACCAAATATACAGGGTGTAAGCGGAACGCTCCCAAACGTCGCAAACAGGTGATGGTAAAAAACGTGTATTATTTAAAAAAATAAAGAATTCAATGTTTATTTTAAGTAATAATAGTTGTAATCTAATGCTGAATTTTAATATAGCATGAATAATACAAACACAAAACCGATTAAAATTATAAAAACATAAACAATTTGTGGCGTTTTTCGGGAGCGTTCCGCTTACACCCTGTATAAACGTCTGTTTATGCAAAGACAAAAAAAACTAAGGGATTCAAACGAAATTGCAAAGACAGATTAATCACTACAGTTAATCAAAACTAAATTAAGAAAAATAAAACAGTTAATCACAACTAAATTAAGAAAAATATGAACCAAAAGATAAGGACATAAGTTTCAACAAATCAAGACTTGATTCACTTAGCCTTAGCCAACTAAGATAGGTTTGTTATTTACCTTTTATCACAACAAAACATTACAGTTTTACACCAGTTGTAAGTAGGTACTTAACCACCACTCCGCCCGTGCCGTGCTAGTTGTTGGCGTTTCCTAGGCTGACACCGACTCCAAAAATAACAATAATTGTACCTACTTACATTATAATGTGTGTGATGAGTTAGTAAAGTTAGTTGATCTATGAAGTTGTTGAAAAATACGCAATTATTTCTTTTACTTTTTAGTGCATATTAATTTGTTTTGGAATATGTATTTATTTTTTGAAGTCGGTTTTTTTTTTGTTAAAATTGTTTTTTATTTCTTGATTTTTAGTGAATAACTTATTTGAGTATGGGTCGACCTATTAAACGCGCTGCTCATATGAGACAGCACCATTTAAATGAATAATATTAATATCTATCCATATTGACGCATAATTACATTACATATTTTCAAATGTATATTAACCTGATACCCCTACTTATGATCTGCTGAGCCGACAGCTAACAGTAACCTGTTCATAAGCTACATACATAGTCAGTTGTCAAACACACAAACAGATTAGATACCCACATAGGTATACAGTCATGTAACTCAGACAGCACATCAAGCATTTTTTTTTTTTTTGAGGGGGGAAAATCATCCAATGACTTCTCTCGTCTTGGGCGAGGCGAGAGGGAGTGTCAGACTCTTACTGACTAAAAACCACCCCGTTCCTACTCCTGTTTTTCGAACCAGAGCCCCGGTAAACCCGCTAGGTAGTCCGCAGCTCTGGATCAGGCATCAGCCCTACTGGGCCCCATCTGTGGTGGTCTGATGGCTCTTTGAGCCGCGCGCGGAACGCGACGCGCCGCACGCACGAGTCTGGATCTGGTCGGGCGGCGAGCTACCCTTGCTCGCCGTCCGCAGACCCGCACTTACGGTGGCCGGAGATCGTCGCGCGATCCCCGACGCCCGGAGTGTCTCTCGCGACGGCTGGGGCGTGAGGTTCGTTCCCTCAGGCGCCCCGCCTCCTCCTTAGCTAGCATGACTGCTTCGCAGAAGGAGGAGACGGCATCCCAGTCCCCCTCGCTCCGCACCATGGCTTGTATCAGTGCCGGACGCGAGAGGGCGCCGTCGCCGATCACATCCCTGAGGACACGGCGGTGCTCAGCCCACGCAGGGCAGACCGCAAGCGTATGTTCCACCGTGTCCTCCGGGCGGTCTTCGCAATGATGACACCCGGGCGTTTCCTCCCGCCCAATCAGAAACAGGAACCTACTGAAACTCCCATGTCCGGTAAGCACCTGTGTCAGGCGGTAGGTGAGCACGCCGTGGCGCCTCTCCAGCCACTCCTCAAAGAAGGGACTTACCGCTGCAATGACAGCGAGCCCAGCCCTCGGTTGCGACAGTCGCTGCTGCCATTCCGCCATGAGATCGCGCCGGAGCTCATCCCGCCACGCACTAATCTATTGCGGCAGTGGAGTTTCGCCCCGGCGACGCACGTCGGCGCGCAAACTAAAGACGCACGCGAGCACCTTCGCCTCCAAATTCCACGGCGGGAGTCCGGCAAGGAGGTTAGCCGTATCTCCGGAGATCGTGCGATATCCGCGGATCACTCGAATGGCCATGACCCTCTGGGATGTGAGCAGCACCCGAGCTGGCCGCCGCATCAGGTTCGGCGCCCACACAGGGGCTCTGTAGAGGGCCATGGACCGCACGATCCCCGCGTACAACCTCCGGCAGGAGGCATTTAGCCCCCGAGGTTGGGCAGGAGCCGCTTAAGCGCAGCCCCCTTCCGTTCCAACTTAGGAGCCAAATGTCGGAAATGCTCCACGAAGTTCCATCGACTGTCGAAAACGAGTCCTAGGTACTTCCCCTCCTGCCGTTATTTGGGACGCATCGGGAGGTGGCGCGTTCCCGCGGCCATGAAAGCACATGGCCTCAGACTTGTGGAGCGCCACCTCGAGTTCCAATTGCCGGATCCTTGCAACGACTCCTTGCGCATCAAGCTACCCATCATTCTATACCAGATATGCTACTATCTGTCCTGAATTTTATGGCTACTGAGAAAGATAAGCTAGTATGCATCACTTCAACGTAAACGCAGAGCTCATTCTGCTCATTTTTAAGGAGTTCCCTGGATTATCTTCCCCATTTATGGTCAGACTTTAAAAACAATTATATGGAACCACACTGCCATCGTACTCTTTCAAACACAAAAAGAATTTCACAAATCGGACTATAACTGCTAGAGATATGCATTTGTCAAACACAAACAGATTAGGTACCTACATATACATGTAAATCAGACAGCACATCAAGCTACCCATCATTCTATACCAGATATGCTACCATCTGTCCTGAATTTTATGGTTACTCAGAAAGATAAGCTAATATACATCACTTAAACTCAAACGCAGAGCACATTCTGTTCATTTTTGAGGAGTTCCCTGGATTATCTTGCTCATTTATGGTCAAACTTTAAAAAATATATATGGGACCACACTGACATCGTACTCTTTCAAACACAAAAAGAATTTCTCAAATCGGTCTATAACTGCCGGAGATATCGATTAACATACATAAAAAAAAGTTTTTGTTAATTATCTCAAAAAGTGCTGAACCAATTTCGATAAAATTTTAATGGAACAATGTCTGATGTAAGACCTACGAAATACAACAATTATCATCCAAATCAGTTCATAAACGACACAGTTATTCCCGAACAGAAATAGTAAATGTTTGTATTGATATTTGTTTTTGTTAATTATCTCAAAAAGTGCTGAACCAATTTTGATAAAATTTTAATGGGACCACCTCTGGTATAAGACCTACCAAATACAAAAAGAATCATCAAAATCGGTTCATAAACGACAAAGTTATCCGCGAACAAACATGTTAAAAAAAGCATATATACGGTCGAATTGAGAACCTCCTCCTTTTTTTTGAAGTCGGTTAATAAACCGAAGAATTTACAACAAAAAGTTAAAGATCTCGACATGTTGACGACGGCGACGTTAGGTGCACCTTTTTAACCAGACAATAGCGTGCAGCGAGAACCTTTATTTTCATACAAGATCCCTTTATATACAGGTTGTGGGTTATCAAGTTATTGTGACACCGTCGCAGCCTTTTGTTGGCATTGTAATACATTTTTGTATACAAGGGACTATGTGACATTATGGCTTTTCTTCTAAGAGAGGTAAGCAGAGGCTTTTCATTAGTTATGTTGCGTTATTTATTGGTGGAGAGGCTTTTAGAAAAAAACAATGTAAATTGTAGAGCGTGTCGACTCATGATAGAAATTGCACATAGACTATCGACGAACAAATCAACGGATGACGTCATAAATCTTGTTTTTAAAGGGGGAAAATCATCCAGTAACTTCTTTCCCTTTAGGCGAGACGATAGGGAGTATCAGACTCTTACTGACTAAAAACCACCCCGTTCCTACACTCCTGCTTATCGAGCCGGAGCTGTGGCCGGAGCCCCATTAAACCCGCTAGGTAGTCTGCAGCTCAGGATCAGGCGTTATAAATCCTACATCACACATATGAAGTTTACATGCGAATAAACATGGATGGATAGAAAATTAACGAACAACAGTCTGTTGGGTAAAAGCCCGCCAGCTACGATCACCCCGCCTGGTCGGAGGATCATCCTTTTCTGATCTTAGGGAATTTTACTCTCTGTTGACTAAAAGAGGAATAAAAAATTCGACGTACTGTTTAATAGGAGATTGAAATTAGAAACTGACTTCACTTAACTTTAGGTAGATATTTTGTGTATCTGATATTATTTTAAAATATCTTGTGTAGGAAGAGCTGCAGACAGTGCTAACAGGCGAGATATTGGAGAGACAAATCCAGCAATAGGTGGATTTGGACTGACGATGGAACACATCCTAAATTACACTGGATCTCTTCAAGATTTTCAGCAATGAATCTTGCAGACAGCCACATAAGACGCTACAGATTTGCCTACTCAACCGTAATTGTGAGAAAAAAACCTTTATTCCAATAGACTTAAGATCCTTTTTTGTAGTCAGCTAAGTATCTAGAGATTAATTTTGGCGAATTGCTAACATTGTCGCTAAGGAAACGGCTTATCTTGCCTTTGAGGATAATGCTCGTCTATTTTTAACTTAGATTGAAAAGTACGTGGCTGTTTACTTTGCATGAATTACTTACGATGCTCTGATGTTAGTACGTGATACATGTTTAGCAGTGTCATATTCATTCCTAGTACTATTTTAATATTCTATTTTGGTAATGGCGTTGAACTCTGAGATATTTAAAAGAAAAAAAGGTTTATATTATCTTTCATTCATCATTAGCCTGTATCGTCACACTGCTGTGGAAAAGTCCCTTCTCACATGGAGAAAGAATAAGCGTTAATCACCACAGTTACTCACTCAATTGCAAAATCTGTGCTAATATGTACATAAATCTGAAGAGTTTGTTAAATGCACTAAATCTCCGGAACTACTGGTTCGATTTGAACAATTATTTTTGTGTTGGTTAGTCTATTTATCGGGGAAGGTTATAGGCTGTATAACATTACGCTATGACTAATAGGAGCCGACCTGAGAGGGTGGAAAAACGCGGAAGTAGGTAACTTAGTGATAAAGTATAGGTTCGGTGGTGTCTAAATAAACTTAGAAAGTACAATTCACACCCACTAATTCCTTTTCCCCTAAAGCTACAAAGCCCAAAAGATTACAATAACAATTTAAGCTGTTGTTCTTCCATCAGATAAAACACTTTCTGTTTAATCCGGTATCAGGGTTCATATAACGAGGGATATAACAATCCAATATTTTGATAAAAAATGGTAGAAATGAAGGTTCCCTTGAGGGTATGAACGCATTATTATTAACGCCCAGTTTACCTCCCCCACAACTCGCTTTACTTGTCGGCTGGGGGGTGATTTGTTTATTTACATGAGGCCTGTATTTGTTTATTCGTTTAAACGTATTTCAATTTTATTTGAGGAAAGGTTGGAAGATTGTTTAGTGTTTTGTTTAAGTACGAAGATATTTTTCTTTTAAAACACAATTTGGGGTTAAAGTCGACATTTTTATATTACAAAACAGATTGAACTAAATAACAATCAGGGAACTATTCTCTCAGGGAACTATTTAAAGAAATTAATATAATGACTGTTGCCTCTCAATATATCTATGAAAATATAGTGTATGCTCATAAAAACATAAAGTTATTTAAAAAGTACAGTGATATACACAATATCAACACTAGAAATAAAAATAAATATGTTGTTCCTACTACTAGACTTAAGAAAATAAGCGGTTCGTTTAGATGTCAATGTATACGCTTTTACAATAAAGTTCCCAGCCATATTCAAAGTTTAAACCTAGGTAAATTTAAAAATGTTATTAAAGAAAAACTTTGTAGTAAAGCTTTTTATAAAATAAAAGACTACTTGGAGGATAGTCAGGCTTGGGAATGAACTGCTATAATGTCCACACAGGTCTTGCTGACATGTTTGTAACATATAGTTACATTTTTTATACAATTTGACATAAACTTAATTTGACATTGTTTTATATTTTTTTTCCTTTTATATTTTTATATTTCCTTTTAAAATTGTTAGTTTGAGGACCGTGTGAGACTTTTGCTAGTCATTTTATTTTTAGTAAATTATATTCTGACAGTTTGAGCATTTGTGTGGCCTACCCAAATGTTCTTTTGGTTGGTGTTGTTCGTCGGATCATTCAGCAACAGCCGTCAGCTGAGCTGATTGTAAACTGACACATGCGTGCTGCCATCTGAACAGGTTCGCTCAAACTGCTGTGGTTCTTTCCTCAAAAGACCACTACAGAATCAACTTGCACGGTTCTCCGACATCTTTAATTGATTTTGTCTGGACTTTAAAAGAGACTATGACCTCTGAGTTTGTTTCGGCATTTCTTCTCAGAGTAGTCGGATAGGAAATGCCGGCCTCATCTAGTTATTTAAGAGATTGACGTGTAAAAGTGTTATTTTATAACCTATTTGCAAAATAAATATCATTTATCATTTATCATTTATTTATCATTTATCAAGTGTCGGAGAGCCATGCTTCGACATGAATAGGCCGGCTCGATCAGAGTGTGACCAAGGCCTCATAGTAAACTGACGTGAAACAACGTAACACCTCTGGTTTTACGGGTGTCCATGGGCGGCGCTGATCACTTACCATTAGGTGATCCGTCTGCTCGTTTACCAGCTTATATTATAAAAAAAAAACAAGTTCTATCAAAAAAATTTAACGTTATGATACTAGTCAAAAGAATAACTAGTCTTTAAGCTCCATTCTGCAATTCCCTACAGTGATGAAAAATTTCTAACGCTTCACTATAAATCAACTCTTTGAATTTCATACTCTTTGAATCAACTGCAACTCAGCAAAAGAAGACAAAGTCAAATAAAATACAAAGGAATAAAAACCTCATTATCTTTCTTATCAAATAGTGCTCTACATTCGAGCACAAAAGCACAAAAGCACCTATTTCGAGCACTTCTATTCGAGCAACTCGGCCCGTCTCGAGCCTACCGTGTCTTTGTCTCGGAAATTGTGCCGAAAAGCGCCATCTATCTGCAAAATGTCCAATTAAAAGTCTCACTTAGTTGTAGTGAGCACATTCACTTGTTTGTTGAATAAAGGTAATGTAGTTTGCGGTAACAGTGTAACTACTAAGTTACTAAGGAATAATTGAATTTTTGCGGCGCCCTCAGTTTTAATTTAGACTTTTTGGTATTTGCTATAAGATTGGAATTCTTTCGCTTGACTGAGCTGATTCGTCTACAAAGAGGGTTGGGGATTCCTTTTAGTTTTAGATATTGTAGCTATAAAGATATAGCTAGGGGTAGATGAAGAAAATGTTTGGAAATTTCCAGAAAATTTGCTAAAGACGACGTTTATCTTAGTCAATGGGATCGGAATTCCTTACAGCCTTTAAGATGGGATATTGTTAGATTGGGTTAAGGGTAGATGTACACTTATGTATTGATATCAGTACCCTTAGTATGAGTTTGCTTTACGTTAAAAGTAATCAAAATGAGAGCGCGTTCTGCGCTCTGATTGGTCGACTGGAAAAAACCTACCAATCACAGCAAAGCTCTTACTTTTGTACTTTTACTGTAGGTACACGCAATATTGTGTTCTTACACTGAAAAACAATTATTTTATGAAGTTATTCAATTCTATTTCTCATGTAGTGTGAATAACCGTGTATTATGTTTAATTTACGCCATATCTAAGATTCCCCATTCATGTCAAAGTATGTACGATACGTAGTATATGTATGTAGTAGTTTGTATGTACATACTACCGAAACTCACAATATAGGAATGTAATAATCCGTTAGCAGTGAATATTTTCCCATTTATCTCATTTCGGGGTTGGTACGGTATTTTAATATGAATGTTTTATTAAACATAATATATTATAGTTTGTTTTGATGTCACGTACATAAGACGTATTAAGGGAGAATGTACCTAGTAAAGATGGAGATAGTATTGCATTTACTTTGTTATGAGTTTTTATATTTTCTATAGGTATATATCATTTGTGGCTTGAGTGTGAGTTATTTCCCATATATTTTAATCCGGCGTTTAAATTGTATCCTAGTAATTCTTTATTTTTTGCAGTTGCACACGCGGAAATAAAATAATTTAAAAAACTAAAAAACCCGACTGCGTTTCTTTATAATATTAAAATGAAAAAACCCTAAAACAAGAAAGTCATCGTAAAATTTAAGCAGTCGGGACCCATTCTAAATATAAAGACTTTGTGAGGGCACATATGGCTGGCTTTCTAGAATGGGTCCCGACTGCTTAAATTTTACGATGACTTTCTTGTTTTAGGGTTTTTCATTTTAATATTATAAAGAAACGCAGTCGGGTTTTTTAGTTTTTTAAATTACCTTTTTTATTTTTATTTTTTTAGTTGTATTATTTTTGTATTTTGATATATCCAGTGTCACTCTCACAGTATATACGAATCTAACGACACCTCTCAAGTCAAAATCCATCAAGCCGTTTAGGCTAGAGAGTGAGAAATATTCGAATTTGGCGCCAAAAATCCGCCATTTTGTTTTTTTATTATTTTGATATATCCAGTGTCACTCTCACAGTAAAAACGAATCTAACGACACCTCTCAAGTCAAAATCCATCAAGCCGTTTAGGCTGCAGAGCGTGCCAAACAATTATACATACATACATACAAACATACATACATACATACATACATACATACATACATACATACATACACTCGAAAAACATAACCCTCCTTCTGGCGCAGTCGGGTAATTAGAGGCACCATAAGGTTCCTGTTTCTAATTTAAGTCACAAATACTCTGTAAACTACCAAAGAGAAATGGACCAGCATCAAAAGCTTTTTATTTATACCTACAAGAAATTTATGAGATACAATCCATGTGAGAGATATTTGAAATAGTGAGCCGCCCGCATTGTTCCTGCGATGTTCGGCCGAGAGTCAATTGGACGTAAAGGTTTGCTTTGAAGATATACGGGGCATGAGAAAGAAAATACCTCTTTTATGGACATTCAAGGACAAATACTTTTGAAGGTCGGTTTAGAATTATCTGGAATGTGGATGTCATACATTATAATATATTATGTAATAACTATCGTGAGACATACTAAATTAAATAAAAGTTAACTTAAGTAATTCGTACAGCTTTTCTCCATTAATATACGTGAGTAAACCATGATTTTTAGTTAATGATAATTTCTATAAATAGGTATTTATGACATCTTGTGATCGAAGTTATAATCGAGAGTGCTTGCTGTAAACAAATCCATGACGTAGTTGTTGTCCTAGAAAGGATGATGATTCTTCGAATTAATTCTAAGACATAGTTACCTTAAAGCAGTCTCTTATAGAAAAATTCTACGAACAAACCACTGATAGTTTCCTAGAAGCCATCTAATGAACACGAAGTGGTCTTTTTACTTTTAAGTAATAGAAAAATGAGTTAAATCCTAATAAGAAAACTACATCACAATCTCTTTTCAAAGGACAGACAGACACGTGTAAACTAGAGCACTAGTCCACGTCTAATGCCTTGAAAAATATATAAAAATATTTTCTTTTTCGGTCGCGTATTCCCCAGAGGAGTTGTGTCTCGACTCGACATACAACTTTTAGATGAAGAAGAATTTTAGGCGCGGCTGGGAGCGAACGTGGCGGTGGACACATTGAATAAAGTGTGAATTTTTCATGTAACTCAGGTTAGTAGGATTTTGAACCTTAATGTTATTGAGATTAGGGAGGATTTGTTTAGTTCTTATGGCGTTATTTTCAGTGGTATCGCAGTAGGAGGGTATAGAAATAATAATTTGTCTTGTGTCCGGATTACAGGTTGCTTGTAAAATCGCAATATTTTTTATATTGGGAATACAATTAATATATGTAGTTTTTTTGTGCGCCTCTAAGAGTCATCAGACCACCACAGATGGGGCTCAGTAGGGCTGATGCCTGATCCGGAGATGCGGACTAGCAAGCGGGTTTTTCGAGGCTACAGCTCGCAGTATTTAGTCAGTAATAAGTTTGACACTCCCTCTCGCCTTGCCAAAGCGGGAGAAGTAATTTTATGATTTTCCACCCTTAAAAAAGATTGTATTAATGCTTCGATTGATTATTATTTTACTACTAATATTATGTACTGTTGTTGCTAATATTCAATAACAGTTATTAGTTATCCACAAAATAAAAAATATCTTTGCGTAATTTAACGACGTACTAAATTGTAGAGCGGCCATCTTAACCTTGAGGTTATTGCCCCGGCGCCATCTTGTTGACAGCGCGCCATTTAATGGCCGCCCCGATAAGTGCACTTATTCACTATTACATGTGAATTTATTCGTTTTTAGAATTTAATTTAATTGAACGTTTTACTGTGGATTGCTATTTTCTATTAATATCAGTTTAGCTGACAGTTGTGGATCGTAAATGGTGTTTTTTAATAGAAACTCTCCTATGATTACATTTGAATGGAAAATGGTATGTATTTTTTTTTAATGATAAATGATATTTGTTTTTGCACACAAGTCACCAAATGAACTTTTATACGTCAAAGTGTGAAGAAACAAATGGGGGGTGAATAGGAACAACATTTTGCCATTTAAATATTTTCTATTAATTCATTATTAGAACAAAAATGCTTTATTAAGACCAAAAATATGAAAACAAACTGGAAATTCTTATAAAAAAATTGTTTTCACCCTATTTTACCCGGCATTTACTAAGTTTGATATACATACGTTATACATTTATTTTACTAAAATGTTTGATATCTTTCATCTTGAAGGAGAAAACTGGGAAGATAGCGAAAATACATTTCTTAAATTCTAATTAAAATGTGACAAAAAATACGAAACATTTTTAAATACAAAGTTGCCGCAATATATCACAGCTGGTACTTCTTGGATGTCATATTTCTTGTCTAATGACGTCATAAACGACAAGATAACACCTTTTTACGACTACCCACTTTAATTTATGTAGCAAGTTTGTTATGAGAACTCATTTGATCTGTACTGCTGTATGTAAAACTGTGATAGTTTGTTTATATTACTTTATATATTATGTAAATGGCTCATTGGTCGAGTGGTTGCAAGTGCGACTGCCGAACAAGGGGTCTCGGGTTCGATTCCCGGGTCGGGCAAAGCATTACTGGGCTTTTTTCGGTTTTTCGAAAATTTCTCGGTAGTAGCACGGAGTCTGGAATTATGTCCAGGATATGGCAATAGGCAAATTGTGAAATGTGGGTGTGCATTGGCATTATGTGCCATAATGTGCACTTCCCCGTAGTGGTAGGCAGTAGGCACCCCTATTAAGGCCTCATGGTTATAAAAAATATATATTATGTAAATGGACGTTGAAATATTGTGTGTACATGTATATTCTGGTAAGTGAACGTAAATTACCGATTAACAGTGTAATTACCGATGTACGGATGTTTAACCGGTAAAATAAGAGCAAATGATGCGTTATTGTACATTATGTTTTATTACTCCGACTGGTATTTGTTTATTTATATTGTTTATTTGTGCGCGATTTATTTTCCATTTTATTGATAATTTTGGAACATATTATTATTGAAATGTTTATTTTGCAATGCCACATTGAGTATTGATTTTAAAGCTTTAATTCATGCTATATTCAAATAAACATGCTATATTCAGAATTATTTTCAACAAAAACTTAAATACTTGAATAGTGATGTCAAATTAATTGTAATATAAGTCTCGATATATTAGTTTGTTTTACGTAGACCGAGACCTCAGATTGGCTTACTCCAATAAAACAACCAATCAGATCATCGAACGCGGTAACGTTACGATCGTGTAAAACGTAAAGCAAACTCGTACTAAGCCCTCAGAGTCACATTCTGATAGTAAAAACTACACAATCGGTTTACGAATAACATTAATAACTGATTTTCCAAATCATTTCTCTAGATGATCAGATCCAGATTTTCGAAACATAAAATTTGTTACTATTTTCTACGGTCAATTAAGCAGTCACCATATTATATTAAAAAGTTCAACAATCCTACCTGTAAGCCAAGTCCCATTGAAAGGCTTATAATGCTCCCCCAGCACATCATGTAGCGTAGGCCTCCGCCCCCGGACCCTGCCGCCGTCTCCAGCCGGCGTCAGCAGCGCTATGCTGAAGACGATCAGCCCCAGCACCGCGGCTATCACCAGCAATGCTATGAGGATCCCGCGCCAGTTCCTCTGTGTAGGTGTCGCTGCTGCCAACTCCTGGAAACCAGAAACACGGTGGTGAGATTTTAGAGGTGGTGGACGAAAGGTAGAGAGGCCTTTGCCCGGCAGTGGGACGATCACAGCTAAACATAAATAAATGTTAAATAGTCGGTTAAGGGTACTTTTAATTTGGTCCTTCTTTAATATATCGCCAATCTGGTCGCTATATGTCCGCCTAGGTCATATGGCAATCTATATATGAATTTTACATAGAGGTAGGTATATAAGATTCGTAGCAATTGATGTTCCATTATCTCTGCCTACCCCCATGGGAGATAGGCGTGAGGTTATGTATGTATGTAAAATAATCTGTAAAGTACTCTATTAATATTTGTGTTTGATTTTATAGTCAATATTAATATATTAGTGTAAAAAATCTTTATAGAAGTGAAATAAAATGTTAAGAATCACTTCACCAAATAGGATAGGAAATTATATCACATTATTATAGTGTCACATTAAAGATTGTAAGCCCTGATACACGTCTAGTATAAAGAAAAGTCCTCTAACTCGATGACAGCGCCACCTACTGAGTCTTTGTTCGAAGAAAATATATATACTATCGTCTTAACTTCATAAACATTGTTACTAAGCGAAGTATTTCATAGAGAAACTACTTAAAGATAAAGTTAGTAGACAAGCAAATAATTTGTGGCAAGTTTTACAACATCGAGTGGTTACAATTCCCAAAGATGTCTAGGTTTATTTCCCAGTAATCACAATAATTGTGAACAAAGATATAACAAAGGGGATCTGCGGAACATTTGAGATTAGTGTTCAACTCGGCTCACTGAGTCTGGTTAGATTGTAATAATTACTAGATTTTACTGTAGAGGGCGCTAGTGAGAAGTAATCTGCTGTTCATAGGATTAATCTTTAGTTTAGTAATGTTTATGAGTAGTTTGGTCGCTTGTTTGTTATGCTTCAACGTCTTACCGCCGTACTCAGAGTCATTTAAGTCTTTGACTGCCAATAGAAAACTGTTGAAGGCTAACGTCGGTCACCGGTGACCACCACGGCGTTCAATGTGTTAATGAATACTTAACCTAGACCTTAGCTATTATTTTCGAAACAAAATCGATACTAAGGAATAGTTTACGTAATCCTTAAAATATCTCTGAGTGCGGCAGTTAGTTTTTTTTATAAGTAGAAGTCAGTTTAGAGTGTACTGAATGAACTAAGTGAACTCGTCGGTAATCCTTCCAGAGGAAGCTGCAAGCGTCAGCTAGTTTTTAATAAAATTGGCCACAAATATTCTTAAACAATGCTTTTAAATATAATATGGTCTGCCACCTTAATAAAATTTTAGTGACGAAAACATGAAACGTATTTTTTACCAACACGAAAGCCTCTTACCTCAACCAATCAGTGGCCAACCTCAACGCACCGTATTGGACGTTTATCCGACACTGGCCGCTAATTGGTCAGTGTGGAGTGACGCGTGACGGGACTGGTCACCGCGTCACGGCTGGAGTCACTCGGAGCGTGTCAATTAGTCGGTAATAGTGCGCACTAGTGTGGACGCGGCTTTAAGTTGAAGTGGTCATTATGTGAGTGGCAGTTTGTTAGTGCTTAGTGTGATGTAC
This sequence comes from Spodoptera frugiperda, assembly GCF_023101765.2. NCBI lineage: Eukaryota > Metazoa > Arthropoda > Insecta > Lepidoptera > Noctuidae > Spodoptera > Spodoptera frugiperda. Next base: position 10,926,555 of record NC_064221.1, read on the forward strand.
AGGTAAGAGGGTAGGTAGTAATGTACGATAGTCGGTACTTATAATCTGTTGATGCTGCTGCTGTTTTTGTTAGGAATGTTAATAGTTTCGTTGTAAGGGGCGATTCTAATGATAAGTAGTGATCAAATACTATTACGAAATTGTCGAAAAGGGTAGATGCCTAATTTTCATTGTAATGTCCGTCTTGTAGATACTTTCGGAGATACATCGATTGGAAATGTCGCGTGACATCACTTCTAGGTAAGTACGTTTTATACGTAGAAATGACGCATTTTCTCCCACTTTTAATACCCTGTTATCATCCCTATTATTGAAGATTTCGATAAAGACAAACTTCTATTTTCACTAGTAATCTAGGTGATTCCTATGTAATAAGAGACGGTTCAGACAAGAGGTTCCAGACTCCAGATTTGTTAATAATATTTTTCTAATAATGTACCCAATAATATTTGCTCCGATTTGGGCAACGCACCCTTACTCACAAAATGATTTTCTCAGCAAACGCAATATCAGTACAGTACTATCTACTTATACTACACATAAATCATAGTAATAAATCCATTCACTGCACATCGTTGATAACCCGATCGGGGAAATCCAATTGCTTAGGATCGACACGGCATCTGTTAAACGGCTAGACGGAGGCTAATCGGCTCCCGTCGCAGCCTGCAGCCTGCCTGTAGTCTGTCTATTCACTATTCAGCTAGTATTGTCTCGACGTGCAGGAATTAGATTATGGGGTGTGGGACAGTTTCATTGGTGAATGAGGAAATGGACATAAGTACATTACTTCTTTTGTTTCTTTTTCTTGTGGACACTAGTAATGTAGATAAGAGACTATATGGGTGCTTTTCCACCAGAGATGTGCTATGTAGCTATGCTACGAAGATGTAATTGCCAATCTGAGAAACTATGTGACTGTTTCCACTGATACTAAGCTATGTAGTTGAGTGAGGTAGATGCGCAGCCCGAGTATGCGATGTATCGATAGTAGAGAAGCCAGCCATTGCACGCATGTTTCGCGATCGCGCTTGTCTCTAAAACTACTCGTTCCATTGAAAAAATATAGTTTGTGTTGGCTAGACCATTATTGAAGAAGGCTATAGGCTGTCAAACATAGTGCTATTATCAAGAAGCCGAACAGAGCGGGCAGATATTTGGCACATTTTATGAATCTGTAAGACTAGTATTAAATTTGCCACCCATTGTAAAACAGACCCATATTATATTCTAATCTGATAATGATTACTATCTACAGCTTCCTCAAGTATGTCCTGGACCGCAACGTGACGTGGTCTGGCTGAGCGTGACGTCACGTCACGTCACGTCACGCCAAACTTAATAATTACTGTAGTTCCGGATAACTAACCCATGTTCCGTCTTGTTCTATATTAGGATACAAGAACTTTGGTGAGTGACCGTAATAGATAATTTGTGTTTATTATTTATATTTATTTGTATGTCCGTGTTTTGCTGGATAATTATTACTTAATACTTACACTTCAATGATTCGAATTCGACCAATGACTACCAAGTAGTAATTTAATTTGTTCAAATTCTATCCGAGTTGTATTAAGTTTTGATTATATAAAAGAAGTGTCCGCAGAGGCGGTGATAACCCAGAGACACTGATTGTGTTTGGGAACACAGTTGTAAGAGACGCGCTAGACAGAAACTGGTGGAAGCAGATCATCCGCCTTAAATGCAACCCTGATGCAACCAGAGATGTAAAGGAAAACAAAACCTTTTGCAAGACACAAAAGGATACTTTTTTAATTACTTTCTTTTTTCAACATAGAACGAAATAATGAAATATGCACTTTATGTTCCACTAAACAAAGTTTAAACTCACACAAAATTGAAGACAGTAAACTCACAAATACATTCTTACCAACATACTTATATCAACAAGAAAAATGAATCGAACAGTAAACAAACAAACATTAAGACGAGTCATACAAGACATCTACAGAGCACCTTGCTATGAATATACGAGGGCTCTCCAATATAAAACTCTTTTCAAAGAAACCCGTTCAAAATGAGGTTGCTGAACGGATCGCGAAGCCATTGAATGAAGTTTTATATTTGAATGAACTGTTTTGAATGAGAAAGAGCTCGGATAAATAACAGCCAGAGGATTTGCCGCTATTTCGGTTGAGACGCGCTTATGTATAGGTACCAACGTGGTACGTCATCGTAGTGGTGACGTCATTGTCAGTTATAACTCTGAAAGGGTTAGGTTGGGTAAAGTGCAGATCCTCATAATAATAATGTTATTGGTTTTACGTAAATGGGGTCTTTTAACCGAAAGATTGAAGCTACCACTGCAGCGTAACGTATATTCAATTAGCTTTGCTCTATTATTATTAATGGAATTTAACAGAATCATTTTTAGAAAATTCTTTGAGGATTCCTACGTCATAGTAGCTTTATGTATGCAAATTAACATAGTTTCATACAAACTTTCATTCTCTATTTTATTCACTTGTGTGCGCGTGCGCAGATGCAGCGACGTCACGTAGCCTAGTGGATAAATCGACGATAGTTATTATATAAAATATTCAATTTATCATAATCACGTATCACCGCCTGTCGGTATACTACGTATGTTACCACTGTCTCATATAGTACAATATCATAGGTATTTAGCGATTCATTGACTCACCCACTATTACGTACTATACAGAGTGACAAATGAATATCATTTATCTATTTTCCATTCCACTGTATCAGTAACCCTTGTACTATAAATACCTTTGAAATAAACAAATTAAATTACTCATTCACCGTCCGCCATTATCAATCAACTTACGGAACGGAACGACACGGAATCAATCTGAATGAATCAATCATTCATTCGTTCATTTATTGCGGTAATAAAACCGTTCAATTATACTCATTGGCGATTGATCAATCTCATCAATCCGTGTGTTGACACCCACTCATTTACGCGTGGAATGAGTGTCGGTTATTATGAAAAATGAGTTGTGGTGACATGTCAATACATATTTGAAATAATAAATGTGGATTAGTATTGCTTTGTTTATGTTTGTGTTGAAAATGATTGTGTTTTGATTGGCATAGTTAGGAGAAATGTATTAAGGGCATCATGACAAAACTCTGGGGTCGACAAAAGTTTATTTTGCGATGTCTGTTCTGCGAATTATGCTTGATCTTGGCTATAAGCAGCTATAGTAATTGCTATTACGTAGAGAAGTGAGTAAAACGAGAGTATCGTAATACACTTTTACAATAATTCTTATTAAAATAGGTAATGATTTATGCAGAATGAGCCCACCTTGTCCTTGGAGAGAGCAGTGGACACGGAACACAGACTGAGGATGGAAAGGACTAAAGGAAAAGAAGGACTAGATGGGAGAAGGTTTTAGGGCAACTGTGAATCATACAATACATGTTAAGTATTCAGTATGCATTAAGATGAGGTTTTCATTTTTACTCTTCAGTTCTTAATATTTCTATACTCTACTATATTTAGCACGTTCGACTTTTATACCAGGGTTATCGAAGCGGCTCGATATAATATATATCGCCATAAATCCATGCCTCAGCTCCCTCGCCGCAGGGTGCGAGTGAGAGCGATTAGCATCGTTTGTACCCGTCGCGTACAGACTACACGTCAACCTATACAAACCAATTTATCATGATCCCTCTTTGTATGGTATTTCCAAGCATTCATAGGTCAGCTTATAATGGTTGTTTAGTTTGATGTATACCCGTCAGTTACAGATGCTCGCAGACTCGAGCCACTGTTGCAAAAACCCATGGTTTAGGTTACTATAGATTCATGGGGTTTTGTGGTGACTGTGCGGTTAATTTATGGTTGAATGGGAAATTATTAATTGAGTCTTATTTTACAGTCAGAAGCGTTTCGACAACAGTTTTTATAAGGACGTTTTTATTCCACGGAAAATCACATTCAATTGCATTACTAACGACATCGGCGCGACTTCACCCGATAGCTCGGCTCCTATTAATTATAGCGTGATGTTTTATAGCTATAACCTTCCTCGATAAATTTACTATCTAACATAAAATAATTATACCAGGAGTTTTGTAGATGAGCGGGTACAAACCCAACAAACAAACCTACTATTGAGCTTTCACTCCGGTCGAGCCGGCCCATTCGTGCCGAAGCATGGGTCTCTCTTATACTTAGAGAAAACTGTAGGTACACTTGTACTTGCAACTGTAGATATACTTGACAATCAATTCCCTCAATCATTATATCATTCAACACCAATTCTGACAACCTTCCACCCAAAAATCGAAGCCACGGAATAAAGCTCATGAAGAGTAAATGAGCCATGAATATTATAGCGACGTCACTTGTCAACGAAGTGACAAATAGTTTGAAGAGAAGCGTAAACTTCGTCGATATGTTGGTGGAAGGGGGGCGGTGACACGTTGTCATAGTCTGATTGACGGGACAATGTGCTGTGGAAGGTGGCGGGGAGAAAAGTTTTGCCTGTGGACTTGTGTTTATTTATGGGGATGATTGGCACGTATGTGTTGTTAACTTAAAAATCACGATTTACTCACGCATATTGATGGAGGAAAGCGTGCGGCCTACGTCGCCCCGTTTGCGCTGGCTACTCATGATGAAGTGTCCCTCTGTGATTCGAAAACAGTAGAGATTTTTTTCTATTACAATACGTGAGTAAAACGTGATTTTTAAGTAATTTAGCATGTCTCACGATACTTATTACAGGCAGACAGACACAAATTAAAAAAAATATATATGTATATTGATGTATTTGGGGTATGTATATTCAAATGGATATAGTAAAAAGCGATTATATCAATATTACAAACAAACACTCCAATTTTATTTATTAGTCTAGATAGGTTAAACCAATAACAACTTTAACCCAATAGGCACCTCTACCTACACAAGCCAAACTTAACATTGACCCACTAAAGAAAACTCAAATACCAACTTAGCTGACATTTTACCAACATATCGAAGTAATAAGAACCGATACCAATAATATAGGATGGCAATAATAATAAGTGAACCAATTTCATCTCATCTAGATAATATAAATACTGTGAGGGATGAGGGCGCCTATTATTAGAGCGACCTCCCTCCCTTGTGACCGATGGATCGATAGCTGCGTGGATTTAAAATAAATACTGCTTTGATTCTGGTCGAGGGTACAGCAGACTATGATACTGGTATGGGGGAATTGTTATGGAGAGGATAACTTGAGAGTAACCTTTCTATCCGGTATTTACTAGTATCAATATTGGGTTTCATAGCAGCTTGGTAGGTTCTATCACTGCGATTACATATCGAAGGATAGCTAGAAGAAGCCTGCATTTGGTGATATCACTACGGCCCTCAAGCTACGGTCCAAGGGATTTAAAGAAGACCTTTTTTACGCAATGACAGGATATCTCGAACTTATTCAGATCGCTCTTTTAAAACGATCAATACTTACCATAAAACACTTTCAAACTCAATAATATGAATTTTGTTTGAAAGATTTAACAAAAGAGCTAGCCATTAATATTTGGCTTTGTACTTGCCTTACTTACTTAAACCGAAGACATATTAAGTAGTATCTACAAAAATCATAAACTTTTAGTGCATTACATAAACACATATTAGGTACAAAGAAAACTGCAAGCACCAAAATGTTCTTCATAAAATTCTTCATAAATTCCCTAGGAAATATGTGGGTATCGCCGTGCCAAGTATAAAAACAATCCGTGAAATGTGACACGTAGATGGCGCTAGTGTCGTATACTGCCGACTATGGACAGATATTGGCCGCCGTCGAATTTGTGACAAAACAATATTGCACACACCATTACCTACAAGGGATTTCAAACCTTAATACTTTGGGGGTAAAGTCGGAAATCTGTTGAAGAGATTTCGGGTTTTGGGGTAGCTTGATCTGCTGGTATGCCGATATTCACGTCACATGGTTGGAAGAGATTCTTTATTATATTTCCCGACTTGTCCTTTGTTTTTGTGGGAGAAGATTTATATACAGTGATTTGTAAAGGGACTCGTAATGAAATAGTATGGAACGCTTATGTGTGAGTGCTGACGTAGTGTAGGGATATGGAGATTGGTTTCTGGTATTTGTGATTTGTCGTTCGCTGGATATTTCGTCTATTATGGTTGAAAATGACATGAAGTTTCTTATTTATACCCAGAACTTATTTTTCTTAGAATCTGTAATTAGAAAGTTAGGCCAATTTCAAAATATATAGGTAGTCCTATCGTAAGCGTCGTTACTCTCAAATATCCGTTTGTTAAGCAAAAGATCGTGATTTCAATGTCTCTTTCACCAAAGCACTTAAAGATTTCTTAACATCAATTTCTATTCGAAATAATTCCACAATACAAACAAAACAATAGGCTCACCCTTTATTACATGGGACATATAACACAAATATGTAGTGGCATTATGTGCCGTAATGTGCACCTCTGCCTATCCCATTGGGATAAAAAGGAGTGGCGTTGTTGCATTCCACATCTGATTAAGAAAACCCAAAATTCCCATCAACTCTCTGCTCAAAAATTTTCCCCTAAAACTAGTCTCAATTTTAACCACTAACTTTAAAAACATTACTAAAAAAGTATAATACGCATGCACTCACTAAACACCTTAAAATACTCTTGCAATTTCCCCCCCTGCCTCATTGAGTTCAAATAGCATCAGCAATTTCGTCGTCAGCTGTTCTCTTCCCACGCTACACACGTCTCCTTTCCTCACAAAACGAGGCTATTCCAGGGCGTTCCAACAATGGAGCTGTTAAATTTAACCGTGTAGGCCTTCCGTCTAACTGACAGTTGCTAATGGGTAGTTGCTAGTGTTATGACATTGTATGAAGGTGGAATTGGTTGTTTTTGTTGTTACTGGTCTGGAGATTGTAATGATGTAATGTTAGGATTTGATTTTATGGTATTTCGTTTTTATTTATTATTATTTAAGGGGGGGGGGGGAATTATCCAATGTCTTCTCCAGCCTTGAACGAGGAGAGAGGGAGTGTCAGTCTTTTAGGTACTGACTAAAAACCACCCCGTTCCTACTCCTGCTTTTCAAGCTGGAGCCACAGTAACCCGCTAGGCAGTCCACAACTGAATAACTTTACATTATAATAAAAATATAGATTATGTCATTGATTTTCCAAAAACTAACCTAAGCTTTAACACTCGATTTTCTATTAGACATTTTTAACAGTTAGACCATTTCAGTTTCTTTTGAATATAACTAATACTTAAAAAGTAGATGATAAGAATCTCATAACATAAAACTAATTAAAAACTCCATGGATACTTTATTAAACATTCAAAAATGACCCTAAAACTAATTACCTTCAAAATTAAAATCGTTTGGAAACATCTGCCTACCAAGTACCAGCAAAACTCATAATGGAAAGAAATTGATGCGATCCATTTGAAGTAAGAAATGACTGCGAAGTAGAAACTTAATGAGCTCGGCTAATAATGAGAGGAATTTATATTAAAAGTTCGGAACTTACTTGCAAACTTGTACAACTGTAAGTACTGAGGAAGTTACTCAAGGTACTTAGGTCGAGATGGAACTGATATTGGAATTGCGGATTGATGATCTAAGGAGAAAGTGATAAATTACTACATAGTACAAAATAAAAAGTCGCTTTCTCTGTCCCTTTGTATGCTTAAACCTTTAAAACTACGCTATGGATTATGATGCAATGGTGATGTATAATACATGCGTAATATATCACCATTGCACCCACGCGAAGCTGGGGCGGGTCGCTAGTGTGTAATATTAAAAATATTTTTTATTTTTGAAAAGAGAATCACCTTCAATTTTCTATAAGTAAAACAGATAATATCCCCAAACCCTTCTCCTAAGTCTAAAAAATACTATGCTGATAACCGCATCAAAATCGGTTCAGTCAAACGCGAGATAATCGCGCACAACCATACATACAGGTCAAACCCGCTAGGTAGTCTACAGCACCGGGTCGGGCTTCAGCTCTACTGGACCCCATCTGTAATGGTGTGATACTGATAATACCTATGTCTAGAATAAGAACCAATTCTAGACTCTATAACATCAAACGTCTAAAAGGGCCAAACAAATCAAATCACAAACACATATATTACATCAACATACAATTATCGAAAGGGGTCATTACCCCCAAACCCAGTGCTTTATACACGACGTCCTTATATCCCCCTTACAATAACCATAACAGTCCGTCAGCTAACTTAGGGAACAGCTGACAATAACACTCTCGTTATGACCGCTCTATGACGCGGCAAGATGGCGCCGGCTCGGTGCACGTGTACTTAGATTGTAGGGTAAAGTATAGTTACATTGTTTTATGTTAAAGTTATATCAATTAATAATTTTATTGTAGCTTTCGTGAGACATACTAAATTAATTATTATGTTATCGGCTTACTCACGTATTTGTTAGACGAGGAACTCGACTAATTTCAAGCCACGCTAGAGGCTCATATTCATGAGCAGCATTCCGCGACACACGACGCGGCGATTGTCGCGCTGCTACTGTCAGATTTTTGTTATATTTCCTTTTCGTAAATAAGCATACGGATCACTTGATGGTAAGCTATCGCCGCCGCACATGTATAGTCGAAACACCAGAGGCGTTACAAATGCGTTGCTGCCTTTTGGGGAATCGGGGATTGGGGAGGGCAGGGGAGTGATTGGGCCTCCGGTAACCTCACTCGCACAATGAAACATAACGCACGCGTAGTTTTACGTCGGTTTTCTGTGAGGCTGTTCTTATTCTAATACACAATCTAATACTTTTCTCTTCACACCTCCACATTATCACAGAGTTTCCATAGACACATAAAATCATAGTATTACTATAGTAAGCGTTAAGTTGACTATTACCCTTCACGCTTGGCTTGTTTTGGGGTAAGCAGTGCTCCAGGGTGTGAATTCACTTTAATCAGTGAACCTTTTGTGGAGGTAATTTGAGTGAATTAGTGAACAAGTTAATAGCTGCGGGGTAGTAGCAGGGAGGGGTCATTTGAGGTCATTACTGGCTGTAATGAGTTAGGATTTACCTTGTGTAAACGATAGTATGTAGTATGTCTGCTACAGTAAGTTGTGATTAAGAGTATGAATGTAAGTGTTGGATGATTGAATTTTCTTTATTCTGTAGAACTTTTAGCTATTTGTCTTCTTCTTTATTTCATTATTGCCTATCTAGTATTTATTTAGTCTATTTTAATTATTTTTTTAGTTTATAGTACTAGCTGCACCATATTTATTTTGTGGAATTAATTCTCAAAATATTAGAGTAATAAATATAGTCTGCACGATTGATGCGGTGGTTGCCGGCTGTCGCTCAATGGGTAGCGGGAGCAACTCTTTCTGGATCCACAAATTGTAGTTTCGGGTCTGGGTGTGATGTGTATGAGAAAATCCTAGAGTGGGGCTACATTTTTTTTTAAGATAGGTTTACCGACAAGTTTAAAATAACTAAACTATAAAAAAAAAACAAAATATGTAAAGAAGTTGTATATAAAATCAAGCAGACGATTTGCTTATCATTTTAAACACTAAAACCGTACAAATAGTACATTGAATCTAAAAAAATATTTATGCATCTGATACCTGTATTTTGGTTCTTACTTCGGTTCGTACTTGGACATCAATAAAACATGTAAAAATCAGCATATTTACAAATTAAGTCGGACTACTCGTATCTGTCTTCAAAAATAAATAAATATAGCAACGTTTCGTTCGTCGACAACTTTTCGTACCGTTTTAACATTTTCCCCGTTTCCGAGGGAAATTCTCGAATTTCTCGTTGTCAGTCAACTTATTTAATTTCCGTACACAATTTATTTTAGTTTTTTTTCGTTTAATTTTTGTTTAGTCTAGTGGAAGTAATTTATTAAGGAGCATGAAATTCGTATTTATATAAATAAGAAAAAAACAAGATCGAAATTAGTTTCAAGAGTTTCTCTGAACTTTTTAAATGGGGATCTCTAACCCATTTACTAAGAGTAGAGATAATAGAAAATCCTTCATATAGAACAGACTTTTAGGTAGGCGTACACCATTGTCGGCCACACCATCGCTTACCACCAGGCCAAAAGCGCCATCCTGTTAAACCTCTCATGTAGAACAGGCTCTTAGGTAGACGTGCTTCATCCTCGGCCACATCATCGCTTACCACCTGGCGAGATGGTGACCAAGTGCCATCCTATTAAGTATAAAAAAACACTCGTAATCAGTTAGCATTGACTGTCATGGTTTGATGATGTATTTTTTTATGGAATAGGTGGCAAATGGGCATACTAGTCACTAGATGGTAAGCGATCAGTGCCGCCCATGGACACCCGCAACGCCAAAGGAGGTGCGTTGCCGGCCTTCTAAAAGGAGTATGCTCTTGTTGAAGGGTTATGTGACTGACTTAATCTTTTAGTATTTATTTTTCTTATTTATGTATATGCTATGTTACATATTTATGTATGTATAAGTTATGTTCTTTACATCAAGGCTTACCCACCGACGTACTTTATTATATGTATTTAGTAACTACATATCAAAAGATTACAAGCCCGGTCACCAACAGGTCTTACCCACGTACCCTAGTATTTTAGCTTAATCCCATAGTATGTATGTATAGCGGACGTGCCGCGTCTGTCCGTATGTCTGCTCACATTATGCGCTGTACGTGAACTAACAACGAACGTGGGCCGTTTTACTAGGACTACGAGCTTGTCTAACTATTATTTTGGATGCGTGTTACACCGTGCTGTAATTTGTGGCGTATTTTTTGTGCAGTGATAGCTTTTTTTGAAATGTGTACAAATGGTATAAAGTTGTAAAAAGATATGTGCTTCTAACTGAACGTATAATACCTAATTGATAAGATATCATTACTTGTTACTTATTTGCTATAGCCGGCAAATTTCAGTCACAAGAATATGACACATATGATGGATAAAAGTAATGATTTATATTATAACTTTTGTGAGACATACTAAATTAATTATTTTGTCATCGGCTTACTCACGTAACTATTGACGAGTAACTCGACAAGTTTCAACTCATGCTAGAGGCTCATATCATGAGCAGCATACCGCGACACACGACGTGGCGATTGTCGCGGTCCTACTGACAGTTGACGAACAGTGCAACGACCGACAATTGACGACAAAAAACGTCGTCAATTTTATTAATTCCCACATTACGAGTGCTAATTGTGTATTTTACCTAATTACTTAATGCAATGACAAAATATCTCCAGGTTACTCCATCACTGATAATATTCCATTCTCTTCAAAACGTGGAAGTATATACTAAACAAACAAACATTTCATTTTAATTACGTCTTGAATACTTACAAAGTAAATCAGGAAACATCTTCAGGCCATTTCATGGAGGAAATGTGAAAAGAGAACAACTTCGTGTGACGTCACAAAAAGTTTATTCAAATGTGTGGTCGTGTTTGTGTGGTGTGTGGTTGACGAGGTGTGTGTGTGTGTGTGTGTGTGTGTGTGTGTTCAATGTTGACTTCACGTGTTTGTTTGTTTGTTCTATGTTGCGTAACGGTGTGAGTGAAAGAAAAATATTATTGTAGACAGAAAGTAAGGAAGTTTATTGAGTAAATCAGCCAAGTTTTGTAAATTAGTAGGGTAATGTTTTTGTTTGTGAATTTAGTAGTAAGAATAAAAGCAAATGATGTGTGGAAGAATACCTAATATCGAAAAGATTTCATTAGTTTTTTTTTTTATTTAATTTTTTTTAAACCAACGATGATTCAGTTGACATAAAAATTAATTCTCTCACACTCAAAGCACAAGAGGCAATACAAGTCCGTTGCTGATCTTTTGGAAGTAAGGAATTTAAGGGTAGTTGGGGAATCGGGGATTAGAAAAATTGGAAAAGAAGGGGAGGAGGGGGCTGATTTGGCCTCTGGTAAACTCACACAACGCAAGCATTATTTCACGTCGGTTTTCTGCGAAGCCGTGGTACCACTCCAGTCGAGCCGGCCCGTTCATGCCGAAGCTATATGTTATGAATACTAAACCCAATATAATATTGTTTCTTTGTTCTTTTTCCGTAAAAAAATTCACACACGTAAACGTATAAAAGTTTCAAGTTACGTTAAGCCAACCTGAATATAATACGTACTTAGCACAAAAACTGTAGTTTGTTTCCAGAATTTGAAAGTGTACATCTGTGTTTACTTAAACTTGAAGGCTTATCCGACTTATATACCTTCGGGCAGGGATCGAACTTGGCACAAACTTATACAATTCAAGCCAGATGCTTGGAAAGAAATGTTACGTTTTTAAAACTGAATAAACATGTAATATATAGGTGCTTTTCAGACGACTTAACATCAGAAGATAAATATATTTGGAAAATGAATTAATTAAAGAATGTACCCAAGAGTAGACTGGAAAAGAATGCCTCAGGCATTAAGTCCCCTGGAGCTGAGGACTACCTAGCTGGTTACCGGGGCTCCAGCTTGAAAAGCAGGAGTAGGAACGAGGTGGTTTTTAGTCAGTAAGAGTCTGACACTCCCTCTCGCCTCGCCCAAGGCGGGAAAAGTCATTCTTCTCTTAAAAAAAGATATGGTACGTCCATGCGTGTTAGTGCTTCAAGCGTGAAATAAATAAATGTAAATATTATGTTAATAATCATTGCTGTTCTGTGTAACAGACGGCCATTTTTACGGTCACTATAAAGTAAGAAGAAAGAAAGAAAAGCAGTTTACTTGCACCGTAACAAAAATTATGAACAGAAATAAAACAAAAATGAACAGAAATAAATAAGTAGAGGAGTGTGTAACTGAATCAACTGTGTTTTTTTAAACACTTTATTTAGTTGATGTAAAGTATATTTTCTTATAGATTTATCTAAAAATCTAATTATTAAAAAAAAACTAGTGTGCTTGATAAATTTCATATTAAACAAACTCAGGTAAAAACTGGTTTGCAATGTAATTATCTGCTTTTTCTTGCTATATCAACTATTCTCTAGATCAATCTATCCATGGAAACTATCAGTTTTGTTATAAAATACGTTCCAGTGTTTAGTGTATAGTGTTTAGTGAACACGTGCGTCATACGAAGTGTAGTGATGAATCATTAACGTCTGATGGAAACCACTCGCCTCTAATTAATTATTTTAGTTCATGATTTTGGCACGTTTTCCAATATCTATTGTACATATCTGCAGAAAATATTCGTTTAATTTATTACCTCTTTCCGCGGATTCGCACTACTGATGGCTTATTAAATTGTACTTACTGCTACTATTGTACTTACTGCCGTACTCAGAGACAATTAAAGGATACTAATCAATAGCTACGGACTGGTCGTTATTGATAAATAACCTATTGTTTTTGTAACATTCATCATTGTAACAATCGTTACTGATGAATAGTTTAGGTAATGATGTCTCTGAGTGCGGTAGAGAGATTGACGTTGTGCTGTTGGATGCAGGTCGCTTCCAACCGGTCCATCTGGTAGTCATATCATAATATATGGATAGAGAGTCCTTTTAAGGGGAAAAAACATCCAATGACTTCTCCCGCCTTGGGCGAGGCGAGAGGCAGTTTTGGACTCTTACTGACTAAAACCACCCCGTTACTATTCCTGCTTTTCGAGCCGGAGCCTCGGCAGATAGAGAGAGTCTTGGGACTGATATATTGCTGATGATTGTGTTGAAAAATACAAGGAAATATTTAGTAAAACATATTCACAGGTATTTCATAGTCTGCTGAATATATGTAGCGGAACACTAAAGCATCTATTTCTAAACACATAAACTACGGCGTAATGTATCTACCAGACTACAAACGTCGGTTTATTTTCATTGTACAGTTAACTGCAGCTATAACTAAAACGTTAACGTTTACGTTTACGTTATGCTACATTTTGTATTATTATTGATTTTCATGTAAATATTCCGTTTTGTATTGTTTTTTGAGACGTTCTTGTAATCGCAATTAAGAATTATTTTATTTAAGGTCGATATGCAATTACGACTGGATCAAAATGAAATATTGTTCTTTTTGATATTCGATATTTTTTTTAATCGTAGTAGAGAGCCTGATATTGTGGCAGGTCAGCTTGTTTTGTTAATAATTAATTGTGCTAGGTAGGTAGCTTTTCTTCAAAATACCACGTTTCATTGTCACACTTTTTATCGCCGAAGGGGTAGGCAGAGGTGCACGTTATGGCACGTAATGCGTTAATTTTTCACCGTTTGTGTTATAAGTCTCATGTAATAATGGATGAGCCTATTACCATATATTGGGCACAATTCCAGACTCCCTGCTACTGCTGAGAAGTTGCCCGACCCAGGGATCGAACCCGATACCCCTTGCTCGGGTAGTTGCAATTGCAACCACTTTGCCAGCGAAGCAGTCAAATCTTTAATACACTGCATAAACAAATGAACAAACCATTACCATTGACAACAACTAAAGAACACATAACTTTAAAGCCCAACAGTACCAATCAATAACTCGACAGTTTCGCTATTATTAAGTCAGTGTCCCCTCCCTAGCGAAGTGGGTTAATTGTAACCATTCTCGACAAACAACGGACTAGCTAGTGTTGTACCCGATGTCTATCGATATCGATATTGGGTCAGCAGATGTCGCCGTCGTAACTGTTATTATTACTTCTAGTTGGTATCGGAAAACCGATACTGTCTCAAGTTTGTAATGTTGCTTGCTTTGTTTGTAAAATTATCTTCAGATATGGGCTTTAGATTGTAGATTTTATATTGGAATTAAGAAAGTGTTGGTTATTTAATACAGAATCGATATTATTTTAAAGGCTAGTCTAAGTTGACTGCACGGTTAGTGCAGTGGCTAGGCAACCAACTCTTTGTGTGATTCACAAATTGTGGTTTTAGGAATGTGTATGTGAACTTGTATATTTGTAAACGCACTCACGATACAACTACATAGTGTGGGGCAACGATTACTAAAAAAAAATCAATGTCAAAATTGTTTATTTCAGTTAGATCTTCATCACAATAATTTATTTTTAACGTAAACCAAAAACAAAATAAATTGCGACTGCTGGGCAAGGGATCTCGGATTCGATTACTCGGCAAAATATTTCTGGGATATTTTCTGTATTTCGTAAATTTCTCAGTAGTAGCACGGAACCTGGAAAATTGCCCGGTATATGGCAATAGACTCACCCCCTTTTACATAGGACTTATAACACAAATGGTGAAAAGTATTACATTGCACAGTGACATTACGTGCCGTAATATGCACCTCTATTTCGGAGACCACAGATACGTAGGTATATGTAGTAAAACAGAATCAACAAGTGACAAAACCCGTTTCACAGTGACTTGTAATCAACAATGAAAATAGTCTTATTGTACTACAAAGTTACTAAGGGTTTAGAGCAAATCCTCTCCATTCTGACTCCTATTTGTTAGACAATACGGTTCTACGTCAGTTTCTAAGAGTACTTAGACACTACTGAGAAACGGTGAAGGAAAACATCGTTAGGAAACCAGGGCTTATAATTTCTAATTATAAATTTGAAATCGCTTACCAGCATTGAGTAAGCGTGGTGATTAATGCTAACCTTCTGAGGCTGAAATTGTGCCCAGTATATAGCAACAGGCTCACCCCTATTAAATAGGACTTATAACACAAATGGTGAAAAGTATAACAATGTAGAATGGCATTACGTGCTGTAATATCCACCTCTGCCTACCCCTTCAGGGATAAAAGGCGAGACATTACTTTTAACAAGAACAGAACCTAAACTTAGAAACTCTATTTCGGAAAATCGTCTACCAACTCATGTATTTCTGTCCCAATACAGATACATAATACGTACATTAGTTACAGTCGATGTTTGGTATCGAGTGACGTCACGTATCCTTGTCCCTTCTACCGTGGGAAGGTAGGCAGCTGTCCAGCAACATGGCTCGTTTCTGAACAGTTGAATATGTCGCTAATGTCGTATAGTATAATGCTTCTTGTGTATCTCGTATGGCCACTTAATGGGAGACAATAGAATATTGTGATTGTCTTTTGTCTTTGCTGATGGTGTAGAAATATGATATGTCATGGCATTTCATATTTCTCGCAAGACATGGTCTTTTAGGGTGCTTTTCCAGCAGAGATGTACTACTTAGCTACGCCTTCGCTACGAAAATGTAATATGTCTGTTTCTTCTGATACTAAAGTATGCTGCTGCAGCTGTGCGAGGAAGATGCGCAGCTCGAGTATGCTACGTATCAATAAGTAGGGCAGCCATCCATAGCACGTATCTTTTCAAATAAAAAAAAAACCTACCTGAATCCGTTTCCCCAGTGCTAAGCTGTGTGTTACAATTGGTGAAAGCCAAATGCATTCCTGACCTGATGTTTGCGAATTCAAGAATAACGAAGCAATTATTTTTAATAAGTAACTGCCCAAAATTTCTCCAACAATATAAAGTCATAAACAAAAAACCAAAAGCATAAAAACCATCGATAAAAAACCATAACCACATCCCTACACAGCCCATAAATATTAAAGAGCCAATAATGTTCTCTCAATTCAAAAAAATCTGACTCCAATAAAATCTCGCGACCCCTGTAACCTAAGTTCAGCATTAGGGCGTGCTGTAATAAATCTCTCAAGACTTCACCAGAGCTAATAAATCTTCCGAGTGTCATTTTAAGCGCGAACCCAGCCTGATTTAGTGCTCCGTTTGGCGACCGTCGGCAGACAGTAATGCGAAAACGAACTTATATTTTCTTCTTGCTTATCAACTTTCTTGGCAGGACTGAGTTGGGGGAAATAATTGTGATGATGAATCAGGAGGAGAGATGTTCTATATTGTTTTTTGAGGGGAGAAAATCATCCAATGTCTTCTCCCGTCTTGGGTGAGACTAGAGGGAGTGTCAGACTCTTACTGACTAAAAACACCCTGTTCGTCCACCTGCTTTAAGAGGCGAAGGTTAGTCGGCAGCTCTGGATCAGAAATCAGCCCTATTGGGCCTTTTCAATAATTCCTACGGTTACAAAAGTTGGGAATTGCATTGTAATAAAATACAACGAATGCTGCTGTCTTTTTGTGGCAGGTTATACATTATCTGGTATTGATATAATTATGTATTATTTTGTGAGCTACGTTAATCATGAGATTTTCAGATTATCGACGTTTACTCACAAATTAATCTTGGTTACAATCGGACTGGTAATAACTCCAATATATTTAGGGCTTAGATCTGACAACAAACTAACAGAGCAAAGGCCTGAAAGTGTACAAAACTAATTGACATTCAAAAAAGAACCACAATTGTAATAAAGTTAAGACTTATTTTGTCTGTGCAGTAGCCAAAGTTATCCATTGCAGTGAATAGTGTAAGAAGTTGGCGCGGACCGCGCAGCCGCCATGTTGCCTGTATTAATAGATACTTCGCCAATAGTTCACGAGTTTACTGCTAGAAACTTGAAACCTTCATTGTATTGGTATGCAAGTTCTGTTTATTTGAAACATGTCTTTATGTTCAAGGACAACCTTCCAAAACCACTGCAATTCCTGTAAGCCAGGATCTACAGTAGATACAACTATCATAACTCCGGAACGCTGAAGTCCGGCGCGTCTCAGGGACATGAATGATTGTCTTGGATCCCGCAACGAAATAAATCAGAAGATATTATTAGAGGAGAAGAAAAAGAAAACGATAGTTTCCTTCCTACGGTGAATTAATTTAGTATGTCTCACGAAAGTTATAATAAAAATAACTCAAATATAATAATATAAAAAAGTCTGTCTACCGGTCAGTCCTCTAGTAACACTATTTGCTCGTTCCAAAGTGTAGATTCCTTCTTGACATAGTAACCTTAGATTACCTTAGATTTACTTCAATCAAATGTGTAATCCCTTCTTTTACAAAACCTGCGTGATGTATAGAGGCGATGACAACCACATATTTTACTGTGTCGTCCGAACATGGGTAAAAGTTCTATATTCCGTATTTCAAAGCCAGTCCAAAGGATTTTCAGAATATTGCTAGAATATACTTGGACTCGGAACATACTAAACAGTATCGTATTAGTAGCTCTGTGAAGGTTTAGGATTAAGCTACACAGCCGTTGCTTTATTCCATGACTATTTAATACAACTGTAACGAATGTGTGGCTACTTGGAACCGCATCCAACATGAATCTGAGGCTGAAATTCATGAAAACCGCAAAATGTTTCCATACATAGTTCACTATGTATGCGAAACTAGGAAAATTGACGCTTTGTATGTGTTTTCAGAGAGATTCTATTTAGTCCACCGCATCGACAGCTGTTACATCGTATTTCTGTTGTTGGGAATGTTTTTGTATTTCTACCAGTGGTCGTAAACCAAGCAAAGAGATCTAGTGGAGGATTCTCGGGACAAAAAAATACTATTGTAATTTTTCAATATTCAACGCTTATATTTTGATTCTGTAAATGATAAATGATATTTATTTTTGCAAGTTGGTTATAAGACAACTCACTTTTACGCGTCAATAGAAAATAATTTAGTTCATTATATTATGATAATATATAATCTATTTATTGCACCTATGTAGTTAATATTTCACAATCAACCCAGATTCTACAAAATGAAATTGCATAGAATTAAAATAGCGGATCGGAAAGGCTTTTACAAATCCGTTCCCAAAATAGTCCATTTGACAATGATTCGACAAGAATGGTACGGTACGGTACATTGAACTTTTGGTACAAATCGGGGGCGCAGCCAAATGATTATAATATATCCAATTTATGGGTTTTGAACCGAAAAAGAGTTACTCCTGATTCTAAGCGGTTATGGTTCCCGTCAAAACGACGTCGATGACGATTTTATGCGGGATTTTTTATATATTTTGGCACAAGTGTGTGACCAGCGATTTAATGGCATGTTCCTACGTGACGATACTTAGTAATGGAATGGTTGATAGAAATTGGGATTCGTATTAAGTAGTTTTGAAATTTATATAACGTTAAGTAACGACTTAGACTACGTTATTCGACGGGAAGTAAACGCTACCGCTGAAAATGAGAGTTTCAGGTCCGATTTCAGGGTCTGATTTTTTTATGGAATAGTGGGCAAACTAGCATACGGGTCATCTCATGCTAAGCGATCAGCTTCGCCTATGGACACCCGCAACACAAGGGGAGTCACAGATGCGTTATTGGCCTTTTAAAAAGGATTGTGCTCTTTTCTGGCAAAACAATACTGGTATTTTCGGTTATTGAAAAGTTTAAGTTAATAACTATAGAGACTAGGATTGAGCCGGGAGTGTAAAAAAGATTCACCCCCTTTTACATGAAACTTAATGGTAATTGGTACAATAACTCGCCTACCTCTGCCAACCTTTTAAGAAAATAAAAGGCGTGACGTTATTTTAATTACACTGAGCATAAAAACAAGTAATTAAATAACTTCTATAAATAATTAAATAATACAAATATTTACAAAGACAAAGGAAAAAGGTTACTGTGTCAAGGACGAGTTATTGACGTTCTGCGTAGCTTTAAATTATATTATTGCTATAGAGAGTTTTAAGGGGGAAGCATTCTATGGAAGATTTATGCTTTATTTATAACATAATAAAGTATAAAATATCTTATTTGAAATACGTAAAGGGGTAGAGAGAAGTGCATGCGTATATGAAATGTTAACATCTAGTTTTCACCAGATATGTTATAAGGGATATGTAGGTAAAAGAGTTAATGTTTTTGCTACTTACTGGACACTTCTAGATTTTATGCTACTCTTATTTTTTATGTTAGTGTCACTAGCAGTTTTGTAAGCAAGCGTAGCTCGTTGCCAAGTAAAACCCTGGTGTATGACGCGCGCGGAAGAGCCATTATTAGACCAGGTAGAGCCCAGTAGGGCAGATCTGGAGCTGCGGACTACCTAGCCGGTTTACAGAGGCTCCGGATCGAAAAGTAGTAGTAGGTATAGAGCGACCCAGGCTCCAGCAAGGCAAGGAAAGTTCTATGTATGTGTATAATTGAAAGTCGTAGTCGCTTAGGAAGTCGAGATCAAATGCAGATGCCAACTAGACATATTTTCTTGAGCAACGAAGCAGTTCAAATATACATTTCTATACACCAATACACGCATATATACACAAAATATTATGAAGTATATAGGCACGAGGGGTCGTGCATTCGGCAGTCGGCACGGCTGTCAGTCCCCAAATTGTAAGTAATGATGTTACGCTACTCCGACAAATGTATGACTTATTTGAGCCTTTTATACTATATCGGTACGAGGTTACTTTATCGTACATTGGGCTCAAATTGTGGGTGGCACTGGGCTATGATAGAGCATTTTGAATGGTGGAAGGTTTAAGTAATACTAGTAAGGTATCTCACCTTTTTATGTCATCACCCTGAAGAATAGGTTAAGTGTTGTTCCTAAGAAAGATTGCCATTATTATGAGAGTCTATGAGCTATTATTCCAAAATTTTAAGAAAAATCCATATGATGAATGAGGCATTCGGAATTGCATGCAAATCAGAAACTTCTCAATTTTATAATCAAACTAGCTTCTGCCAGCGACTACGTCCATGGTCCCGTGGGAAGTATCGTATTACCCAAGTCAGCTCATAGTTGTTGTTTCAGCGTGATTGATGGACAAAATCAACAAAATGACTGTACGGTTGGCGCGGTGGTTAGGCAACCGGCTGCCGCGCAACGTGTAGCGGGTTCGATTCCCGCTCGAAGCAACTCTTTGTTTGTCCTACAAATTGTTGTTTTGGGTCTGAGTGTCATGAGTATGTGAAATTGTATGTTAGTAAAGGCACACATGACATAGGAGAAAATATGAGTCTGGGGAAACGTTTATGTAAACAAAAAAGACATTCTAACACACAAACAAACTTTCCTATTTAAAATATTAGTGTGATACACCTAAATAAGTAAAAATCGTTTCCTAGTTCATAATATTGTATCCACCGTTTAGCTACCAGGCAAGCAGTAGTACGAGTAGTTATATTTGTGGAGGCGCGTCAAGGGTTGGGTCGGTTGTCAGAACCACAGATTGTAAGTAATGATGCCTTCACTGACACGGCGCTGTAGCGGTGCGGCGGAAGGGAACTTTATATATTCATTGCTACTATTATTTTAATTGAGGTCATCGTTCTAATGGAAGATAGTCAGGTTTGTAATGGGGGCTATCGTAGTTTTGCACACCAGATGGCACTAGTGTGAAGTTCTCGTTTTTCGTCCAGTAGGGAATTAGCTAAATTACTCCTTGAGTGAGGCAAGAGGGAGTGACTGACTCTTACTGACTGAAAATCACCCCGCTCCTACGCGTGATTTTTGAGCCGGAGCCGCGGTAACCCGCTAGGCAGTCAGGGTGGCACATCATTGGACGTTCAATTTTTAACAGTTGCAGTGATTGGACGAAAACCTTCTTCCTACATTTGCTCCATCGGCTGAGCATAAAACCCGTGATAAAAACTGTAGCCACAAATTCACACTGTAAAGACTAAAAGATCGATTTCAATATTTTACTGTTTCAGAGAGTGAAAGCTCAAAGAAGTAAATGATAAATAGGTACTCAAGAATAAGATTAAACAATATGTGGTTACTAGAAAAATAAGATGTCTGATTAATTTCAGCTCATTATTGTCAACAAAATTCTCTCGATTCTACTAATTAACATGAATCACGTGTTTAGTAACACTAAACAATAAATCCTATCACATAATAAATTTGTTCTCACTCGGAAAAATTGCGACACACTTGAATTTGCAGACGGAAAACAAACGAACTAATAAAAACTAGTACAACATGACCCATTTCACGAAGACACTAGCGCCACAGACAACTGCAAAGCAAAGTCTGTTTTATTTAAGTGCTACAATAGTCACAGATAATAAACGTAATAAATAAAAGCGCGCCATTAAAAAAGTTGCCAGCATTAATAAACTAGTTTTATGTGATTTTTTAATTAAAGCTTTTGCTAACAAATTGTTGTAATATATTATTGTAATTTGTGTGTCGACTGCCAATTTGTTGGTGATATATTTTAGCTAGACTTTGTAGTAGATTTTCAAACACGAATATACATTTTTATTTGCTATTTACTTACTGAAGTCTGTGGGCGACTTGTATGTGGGTTGTATGTGAATATAATATTAATCAGGTTATATATATATTCTAAGGTGTTCTAAATGTATCTGCCACGGCTTTAATGGGAGGTAGTGTTGTATTTGAAGATTACAATAGTGAATATAAATATTAATTATAATACCTCACAATGCCATCAATAAAATCATCTGCCATGTCTCCAAACTCCAATAAACTTACCTGTAATAAAGAAAAACCGATTTTAAAACATAATCACATAATATGTATAATTAGAATAATAATTTATATACCATTAATAAGATAGTTATAGACACCTAAAATTAATCTTAAGTAGTCCGTGGGTACTGCCGTACGCAGCTCTAGTAGGAAGTATCCACTATACCTAGCTCCGTTACAACCGGCTCGGAAATCAGGAGTAGGAACGGAATGCTTTTTAGTCAGTGAAAGTCTGACACTCCCTCTCGCCTTGCCCGGAGAATACATTAGATGACTATCCCCCTTAAAAAAGTAGTCCCATAGTCATATCATAATAACCTAAGAAGTAACTTTTTCTCAACAGAATAAGACATAACAATGTCTCCACGACATTATTATTATCATCATCTATACGTTTAATATAACAATCACAATACGGCAGAAAGTAAATGACTCGACACACAAAGAAAAAAAAACATCCAAAGTAATCTTACAATAATCCAAAACAAAGCACCTTGCATTGTGTTCAAGGAATCTGCGATATTTTCCCCACACAATATGGCAGCAACGTATTATCAGTATTACGCCATGACACGTCATAACGATGACGCAATAACGGTGACGTCACGCCCCGCTGGATAATCCACAGAGATGAATATGGCACATTACTTCTGTGTCTTTATTAATGCTCGGAGATGGATGCTGTTGTGTATTGGGGAACTTCTTTTGTTACTCGCAGTTAGTGTACTGGTTTGTCTTATAGTATACACTGGCTACTTCCTCGCAGTTTCACCCACCCTGCTCGGCGACTTTTGGTCATAGCGTGATGTTTTGTAGCCTATAACCTTCTTCAATAAATGCACTATCTAACATAAAAACGATGATTCAAATTGGACGAGTAGTTCAGGAGATTAGCGCGGACAAACAAACAAACAAGCTAACAAACATAGTCGATAACTTTTTTTTAAGATATTATGAGGTTCATCTTTGTTATTTGACAAATTCAGTGCGCTTTTCTAGAAAACTTAGCTTCAGTAATAAGCAAACTGTCAATTGCATATTAACGATTAATAGATTGAAAAAAATAATATAAATTTGTGTATTAAGTACCGAAGATTTCACATTAAGATTCTATATCATAAAACCTAAGACTTAATAGGCAAGAGTATTCACATATATCTTTTAACCAACGAGCAAAGGACATCAACCAAAATGGGCTAGAGTTTTGAACAGCTGTATTGAGAAAGTTCACAAATAATTTAATAATAATATTTAATGAATTCTATTCGGGAGTGTAAATATAAATAATATTAAATAAGAATAAAAACAGTTTTGTAATTGATTATTGTTATTATTGGTGACACTGCCATGACAACAGTTTTGTGACAGTTCTTTTTCGTATTATATTGTGAATATTATTTCGATTTTGGCTATTTTTGACGACTGTGCTATTCAAAATGGATTCTGGTGATTTTCTATCCGATGACCCCGGCTCACTCTTAGACTCAGTACCCGCTCAAACGTTAACCCTGGCAACGAAGCCACTTTACATGACGACGACCCCGTAAACTTGGACTTTCCGATTTTGCCTAGTGAATCTATATATTGTGTCAATTGTGGAGCTGAAATCACTCACAGGAGAAGACACAATGTTAATCTTGTGGAAGTGCAGCGAGTTATACTGCAATGGATCACCCACAAGTGGTAAGTCATTAAGTAATTAAGTGTAAGTGGTTGCTGCGCTCATATCATGTCTGTGATATAGTATTTAAGTTGGGCAAGGCATGAAAATGTAACTCCACCAGCTCAGTTTCTAGAAAATGTTTTGTTAACATTATGAAAATGAATAGTTTCACAAATAAACGATTTATTTTAAAGTGTTGAAGTTTTTTCATATATTATGTTTAATTATTAATTTGATACAAAGTTTCTTATCTATACGTTTTCTTTGTACTGTAAGCCGCTCAATAAAGTAAAAAATAGTACAATATTTTCATGTTCATGTTCAAGCCCAAACGCCATACAAAGTGGTTGATGTCCTTTGTTCTAAAATAATTCGAAAGAAATACCGATTGTTTATCCTACTTATAATTACAAAAAACCCTCCGTACTGAAATCCTCTTAAAATAATAAAAAAAAAAACACTTATTCACTGAATTCGTTCTTCGATTCTGTACTTGAGTGCGACAATACGACCGGCCACAATACACCATTGACGCAGAAGTACCACTCGACACAATATTGTAACAGGCCCTCAAGTACACACGAGGCATTCGTGACGAATCAAAGATTAAACAATTTGAATTCTCGTTTTATTTTCAGGAGGAGGATTGTTTGTGGAAGAAGAATTAAATTAAGATTGTGTAAGTTTAGTGGATGATGTTTATTGTCAGTGTCTTTGTTTGTATATATGGATTGGTGGTATTCCAAAATTATCTGTCACAGCTTTAAAGGGAGGTGGTTTTGTGGTTGGAGATTACAATAGTGAAGAAATTTCGTACATCAGAACAGTTAATTCAATTTGTGAATATAAAGAAGTAAAATAAACTCTACGATACGAGTAAAGAAATAAATAATAGTCTGTCAGTCTGTCCGTCAGTAAAGCTAGGTGCTCGTTCCAAAGTGTAGCTTCGAATGGAGAAGAACGATTAAGAAACTCCATTCGTTACTTTTTTAAAAAATATATGTTTACAATTTGTCTGATACATTTTTCCAATCAGTAATTGTACATACTGGCTACTACATATTGGCTCTACAATTTACATGCCAATAATGTATACGTGGCAATAAAAATGGTTATATATTATGTAGCTTGTAAACCTTCTCTCTCTCGCCTGTATCACGCCACTCAGCACCCATAAAGTAATTATTTAGATTACTCGCAGTTTTTAGTTTATTCTCTAAAATAAACTAGACATAACACTTTATATTACATCGTTACATAGTCCAGTTAACTTTAACCGTTTAATGGCCAGGACGGTGGCAAAGTTAGTTATATTCGCAGTTAAACTAACTGCCGGTGATTTATCAAGCGTTAAAAATGTTTTGCTATTATTTTTAGTCGGTGTACTATTTTAATTTTAACTTTGTTTTCTCTTGATGAGTTTTTGCAGGAGATTGGGTTATAAAGAAGTGAGTTGTTGGTGATCGAGGTCTGTTATTGTGTATTATTAGAGAGGCTTGAGGGTAAATCACAGTCGCTATAGAAGGAAATTTATAATCGGTTCAGTCTGGTCTAAACACAAAGCTCTAATCAGCTGGTACTATGATTGGATTAAACTTAGCCCTTATTATCAGGCTCTTGTATATCAGGAATTAGGAACAGATTACTTCTTTTAGTTTTTAAGTCAGGTAATATCCCTAAACCCTTGTCGGCAGTCTGAAAAATACTATGCTGAAAACCGCTTTTAAAATCAGTTCAGACAAATGCGAGATAATCTCCCACTAATACACACACAGACAGGTCAAACTGAGAACCCCTTTTAAAAGTCTGTTAAAAACTATAAGCATATAAAATAATTAATTAATCAATATAAAAAAAAAATAATAATTTGTGTACACAGAAGAGTATGTAACCAGTGCTAGTCTTAGAGCCCACGTGTGTGAGAGCGTGTTACATTCCGGCCCGTGATACAGGAGCCGGCGCGTCGCAGGTGAGGCGTGGAATGTAATTACTCTCGCCTTTTGTTCCCTTTAAATACAATACAATGAGCTGAATATATGTAGGAGGAGTAGGATGTTTGTTACTTGTGATAGCAGCTCCGTTTTGTTTGAGGAGTTTGTAACTAGTGTTGCTGTTCATTTGATGATAAGTGTGTTACATAGATTATGATCTGTCCAATAATTTGCTTGTTATCCCATAAAAATTGAATCTTTTTTTTTACGTTTGGCCGCTATCTTGCCTGATGGAAAGTGAAGATGCGGCCTATAGGGCACGTCTGCCCATAAGTTACCTATTCATTCGGGATTTGAAGACACACAGGAATTACAGACACCGGCAAAGAATTCCACTCCCTAGCAGTTCGCATAAGGAAGTTAGAAGCGAAGCGCTTCGTGCGAGTGAGTGGGCTATTTACGTAAAATAAAAAGCTATAAATAATTTTGAATGAATCTTCCATTCTGAATGATTAGTGATTTTTATGTTAACAAAATAAAGCCAAAATCTTTTTTAAGCTTCTATAATCCCCCGTAAACACAAATAATGATACAAAACAAACTCCCCATCCAAATACAATAACGTACAGCGCAAACTTCGTAAACGCCAACAACAATATTCCAAAAGAAACAATTGTCCATAAAATTGGATTATCCCAATTATAGCAATCTTGCTTCCAAAAAAATATTCTCCATTTTGTTTTTTTCTAATTTCTTTCTATCCAATTACGGAGCACAGCAGCGAAGCGGACATTAATAAAGCTATCATTTATTACGTTTTGTCTGCAAGGATTATCCGTTTGCGAGTTTTTTCCTCTAAGCTCCTGTGTGTTTAGCCTTTTTAACTGTACAAATGGGGTTATGTGAGCGATTAAGCGATTCAAAATGATATGGGTTCGTAACAGAGAGTCGTTATGACGGATTTACTCAACCAAGTCAATTAAAAATGCTTTCTCATTTAGGCTGTTTACATATTCATGGTTTTATCTTTGATATGAGTACAAAATTAGGACATCTGGTCGATATGGCTGTCTGTAATAAAGATGTTATTGTATCCTTTGTGTTTGTTTTATTTTATAGTTAGTTTTAGAGGTAGCTTCACATTTGGATTAATATTTGATTTGAGAATTAATCTGTTACGATTGTTTGTTTAGGTCTGAGTTTAATCTTTGTATTAAAAGTCAAAGAGCTTATAGATAGTAAAATTGACAGGAAATACCGACTGAACATATAGATTAGAAAGGGGTATCCACCTCGGGGGGGGGGTAAAAGTACCTATATACACTTTTCCGTCATTCAACTATTTCCAGACATAACATTCATACCATAAAATTGCTCCATTGTGACGTGAAAGAAAGAAATACAAACATTTTCGCATTTATAGTATTGATAAGGACGATTTAAATATTTAAACTTTTTCTATTTAGGACAATAATGTTATGCAAAGTCCTACTGGAGGGCAATTAGCTCCTCACAAATTCCACCAAGTTACCACCATATTCCAGTCCATCTAGACTCCGACAGACTATTAATGAGCACTAACTTTTCTATCAAACTTCGGCAGATTTGAATAACAACTATACGTAACCATGGCAACCATTTGCATACTTTTGAATGGAACTGCAAGCGAAGTGGTGAAGTTGGAAGACCTCAAGTTGTCAGGCCAAGTTTGTCTGAAGTTGGAGATCACTTACCAGATTGATTATTATGGAGATTGGGATTAGGATTGGATTAGGCGATATTACACTGGTTTAAATTACATGGTGTAATGATTGTAAAGCTGTTTAGAGATAGGCGTTGTTTGATCGGCGAGTCGGAAAGGGAAAGGGTGAGGAAATTACACCTTTGACAAAAGTGTACAGTTCTAAAAATAGGATTTTAAATGAAATCAGGACGACTGAACTTTTTGTGTCATAAGGCGATAAACGAGCACACATATCATCTGATGGTAAGCAATTGCCGTCGTCAATGGACATTCGAAACTCTAGAGGCGTTACAAGTGCGTTGCCGGTCTTTTGGGAGTTAGAAATTTAAGGGTTGTTGGGTAATCTGGGGATTGGGAAGATTGAGAAGGGGGGAATTAGGCCTTCGGTAACCTCACTCACACAAGAAAACACAAGGCAAGCATTATTTCACGTCGGTTTTCTGTGAGCCCGTGGTATCACTCCGGTTGAGCCGGTTCATTCGTGCCAGAACATAGCTCTCACAAGTGTGAGATTATTTTTATAAATAAAATCGCATAATAAAGAACGAATGTTGCCGTGAAGACATAAACAGTCGAATTAAAAAAAACTCTTTTCGTCGTCTATTATAAATAGACGAGTAGAGATTAAAGCATCATGCAAATAGCTTCGTAAAAACACATCACATAGCAACAACAAGTCCTTTTAAGAAAAATTACGGCAATAAAAATATAATTTATGAACCTTCTGCTTTGTCACGGTACTGTGGCGTAACTTTATCCCTAATTTCCCCGGGGGGTGGTCTGATCAGACCGCTTTGCACCACATCCGGAGATCCAGCCGCTAAGTCTCACCAGGGAGCGTCGCTTAATTGGCCTGTCATTCGGTTTCAGATTATTTTCCTTCAAGACAATTTAAGTTTCCAGTTTTAAGTATATCATAAATCTTACTTCTTTGAGGCTGGTGTTTTTGTAATAATTTTGGAAAAATAATAGTCAGAAATCTTTGAATGAAAAACACTTCACGGAGTCACCGATCTGAAGGTTATTGGCGGAGATCTTATTTTTTTATTGGTACAAGCCTGCCACAACCCCCTAAAACCACTGCAGAGTTGCACCATGAAAACACAGGAACACTTGGATCCCGCAGCGAAATAAAACAGAAGATGTTATTGAAGGAGGAAAAAAAAAACGCTAGTTTCCACTGGCTATGGTCTATGTTCGACATCAAACCCCTTTGGAATAAGTTAAAGCACACAGTAAGATTTACTTTTCGCCAATCAAGCCAAGTATTTGATTTGAAGAATTATTTTTGAGTTGGATAATCCAATAATCGAGGAAAGTTATAGGCTATAAAAATTACGCTGCGATCAAACGGAGCCGGTGAAAATAGCTAGTTATGTTATAAGTCATATTTTAGTACTATAAATTTTCGAAAATCAAAAGTAGGCACCCAATTAAAACACATTAATTTATTGTAACAAATTCACATGCTTCCCCGTATTTGATACGGATTCCGTTAATCAGATTTGAGCTACCATTACCGTGTGTAGCCTCGTGTTTAATTGTAAATGTTCCACATAACATCTATGAATAACTTAGTAAACATCCATTCGAATTAAGCTTCATACGTGTTACAAGGATGTTTCCAGACTGTTCCATACACTTAAGCAAGTAATCTGCTCTATGAGATTCCAGAGATATGGGGTTAATTGTGTCGCTCATATCACTACATAGTATAGAACAAAGTCGCTTTCTCTGTCCCTATGTCCCTTTGTATGCTCTTAATCTTTAAAACTACGATTCAAGAGGAAGTTTAATATATCACCATTGCACCCATGCCAAGCGGGGGCGGGTCGCTATTATAGAATGAAAAGAAGGCGTTACTTTACGTAGTTTCACGTCGGTTTTCTGTGAGGCCTTGGTATCACTCCGGTCGAACCGGCCCATTCGTGTCGAAGCATGGCTCTCCCATACTTATTTGTGATTAGCAGTCTCAATGTGAGACTCATATTTTATAACAACAAAGTAGGTAGTAAAATGACACCACGTCTCAGCGACAAGACCAACATATTGCCAACAATATTACATGGAAGTTAATGCAACATGTAAGACATGATTCCCCCCACTCCAGTATTCATAGACTCGCGATGTAAATACGCAGCTCACTGTATCTACTTGATATTTCTACTCTTTTTCACGTTAAAATCTAAATTTTTAAGTATTCTGGTTTTGTCTTAAGCGTTTAGGAGTTAGTGCCATTAGGTTAACTTATTTTGGTAAATGCTTTTTTATGGAACGCGCCGCACACACACGTAAACGAGTAGACGTATCACCGTCCAGAAACACTTGAAGCAGATTAGGAAGGGGGAATTGGGCCTCCGGTAACCTCGCTTACACAACAAAACACTAAATAATACACTCCTGCTTTTTCGTTCTCTGATCGCCGTTTCAAGATATACCCAGGGCAACTTCTAGCAGTTCTAGCACATTGTATACTGTAATTAAATTCGTGTCTGCTATTCATCTCACTGCATTAATACAATCAGCGCATCTTTACGATGAAATGCAGCGCAGTTTGTGAGTTAATGTTACACCGCTACGTCACAGCACTAGCACATAGCAGTGTGGTTTATGGGCGACACTAGCAATTGTTTGGACGAATGGAGCTGCAATTTAATCGCGTTTCGGAATCAGTGTTGTTTTTGTTTTACAGGAATTGTAGTTCCAGGGAATGTGTTTGTTTGTTTTATGTTTGTGTTTTGTTTTATTGTGTTCGTGTGTGATGTGTTGTTCTGTTGGGTAGTATGTGATGTTGGAAGATTATGATCGCATTATTCAATTTTTTTTTTAAATGTGTGTTTGTGCCCAATTTTGTCGCCTTAAAAGCTAGTAACAGAACATTAAATAAAGGCGTTTTTCGTTTAATGTCGGCTAAGTTCTTTATTTGTAAAAGATTTACAGTTTTATAAAGCTACCAAATTGTATAAAGAATTTAATTAAATTATAAAACATAAACCCAGAAAACTGAATCTACTATTTTTAACCGACTTCAAAAAAAGGAGGAGGTTCTCAATTCGACCGTTTTTATGTATGTTAATCGATATCTCCGGCAGTTATAGACCGATTTGAGAAATTCTTTTTGTGTTTGAAAGAGTACGATGTCAGTGTGGTCCCATATAATTTTTTTTAAAGTCTGACCATAAATGTGGAAGATAATCCAGGGAACTCCTCAAAAATGAACAGAATGTGCTTTGCGTTTGAGTTTAAGTGATGTATATTAGCTTATCTTTCTGAGTAACCATACAATTCAGGACAGATAGTAGCATATCTGGTATAGAATGATGGGTAGCTTGATGTGCTGTCTGAGTTACATGACTGTATACCTATGTGGGTATCTAATCTGTTTGTGTGTTTGACAACTGACTATGTATGTTATCTATACATATAATAAAATCGTAGAAAAGTGCTGTCTGTACATTGAAAATAAAAATAAAAAAAATAGCAGGGGTTATTGTTATGTCGATGTCGAACCCAAAAATGTAATTAACTTTTTTTTTGTCTGTTTGTCTGTTTGTCTGTTTGTCTGTTCGTCTGTGCGCGCTAATCTCAGAAACGGCTGATCCGAGTTGGATGCGGTTTTCACGAATATATTGTGGGATGCTTAAATTTACATTTAGTGTTTGTTTCATGTCAATCGGTTCATAAATAAAAAAGTTATGTCAAATTAAAGAATCACGTCGAACATTCTATGCTTATACCATTAATCTCCGCAACTATTTGACGGATTTGGTTGAAATTTGGTACAGATATAGTTTAGAACCTTAGAAAGGACATAGATATATTTTTATTTCAAAAATCAAAAAATAAAAATAAGAAATAAATTATTTATAAATAATTCTATGTCGATCGTTACACGACTTCGGTTCATGTTATTGTTTTAATTTATCGAAAAAAAGTAAATAAATAGTAAAAAGGTATGAAAAAAATAATATCAATATAATAAAACATTTAGTACAAAGAAAATGCTATAACGGAGTATAGATAATTCTATGTCGATCGTTACACGACTTCGGTTCATGTTATTGTTTTAATTCATCGAAAAAAGTAAATAAATAGTAAAAAGGTATGAAAAAAATAATATCAATATTATAATTAAACTTTTAGTACAAAGAAAATGCCCGAACGGAGTATAAATAAATAATCCAAGTTGTCTTTATCCTCGATAGATGGCGTTGGGATCGAAATAGATCGCGCTATGGTTTCGTTACATTCATTTGGTTGGGTATCGGCCGAGCGCTTCGGTACTATCGTAGAAAAAGTGTATTATCAGTCGTATGATTATTTGTCTGTAGTGGTCCTGCTGTTTCGTATATTCTAAATTGGTTTCGTTGTATTTGTCAATTAATAAGTTTATTTGTTGGGTTTTCCTGGTTTTTTGGTTAAACTATTTAACGTAGGTTTAGTTTGATATCGATTATTAGTAGTTACTGTAGTTAGTTGTTTTAATAAAATTGTAAGTCTAATTTTCTTTTTAATTAGATTTAAGTCGTTTCTTTTAAATTATTTAGTTTAAGCTTGGTTATTAGAGCATAGAGGATAGGTTGTAATATAGTTTCTTTTTTAATTGTTATAAATTCGTAATTCGTAGCTTTCTTTAGTTTTAAGTTAGTTTAAGTCCGTTTTTAAACTATTTTTTCAATGCCCTAAGTGAGTATACATCTATTAAATTCAAACGCAGAGCTCATTATGTTGATTTTTGAAGAGTTCCCTGGAACATCTTCCACATCTCATTTTTGAAGAGATCCCGCGAGATCGGGAACTATGTGGTTATTATGAATAAATATTAAATTATGAACAGGTTACTGTTAGCTGTCGGCTCAGCAGATCATAAGTAAGGGTATCAGGTTAATATACATTTGAAAATAATGTAATTATGCGTCAATATGGATAGATATGATATAAAATGACAGAGATAGCACGATATTTCAGTACAACTTAAAATGTTTACTATGTCTAAGCTTCAATCTAGATTTTCATTCAAAAATATCTATCTCAATTTCAAAAAGTCGCACCGTGTATGGCAAACCTATAAAGAATAATGCAAGTGTAAAATGAAGAGACTAGCTTCGTGTGAAGTGGCGTGCCGCTGGGAAATACACGGCGCGACTCAGACGGCGCGCTCTGTCGCAACGAACTTACTTTAACTTAACAACTATGAGGAGAATGTCAAAGTTAACTTAAAGTTACTTGAGATGCTCTTGTTTATGAATATTGGAAGTTTTATGTGTTTCAAGTAATTTTATTGTTCGATTTATTCCCTGTTTTTGAGATGGAATGCAAGTACTGAGCATCATAGACTTATTCAAAGTCAAAGCCTTTATTTTAATTAATCCTAAAATAGGTACTTTAAAAACGATAAATGGAATTGCCCATCAGTCTGTCTGTCAGTGAAGCTAGGTGCTCGTTCCAAAGAGTAGCATCGAATGGATTATTTTTGGATGAATGGATTATTTCGATGGGTTTCTTATCATAATGATACACCCAATAGACTTTAGTAGGCTAGAAAAGAGCACTCATTTCACAAAAGGCACACTCAATCGACTCTCTTATATTACATATTTGTAGTAGGTATATAAACAGTATTTTTTGAGCTAACAACATTATCATCATCATCATCAATAGCCCGTTGCGGCTTATGGGCTTCCTCTACATTTAGAAAGGGTTTGTCATGATTTTCTTGACGCGGTGTAGATTAATAAACTGCGACTATAATCGTGGGTTCGATATTGCCGTTTTGAAGTTGGAATTTATCAGAAAACGCTATTAAAATCTAGTGTCAACCTCAAAAATTATCGTTAAAAAGACAAGAAGATCAAAATAATCCAACATTCGTTTCAGCGAGATCTATTTCAGTACATATAACATTTCTAAAAGAAAATCAAAGGTTTTTGTAAAATAAACGATTTCAGAGTTTCTTCACAATAACAAGGCGCAGAAAATATTCAAATAAATTTTTATCTGTCGGTAACATGTAACGTAAACGGGACATAAAAAGCATTTTTATTTATTTGTACTAGCGGTTTCGGGTTCGATTCTCGGAGCTATAAAATCGGTATCGGTAATCAAAGTCGCTTTGAACACCTGTGCGTACGTTTATGTTAACTCGTTATACCGCTTTTTATTATTATGTTGTCGGTTAAGGATTTTCGAATAAAGATAAGTCGGTATTTGATCGTTTGGTCTTTTAGTGCTTAATTTTGTAGGAGAGACGTAGAAGATCCTGCCTTAAGAATCTCGGCAATGATTTTTAAAGTTATTATAATTACTTGAACAATGTATCATTGGCCAGTCTTGTCCTTATTACAATACGTTTCATTATTGTATTTAACGCAACTCATCATCATCAGCTTGTTTTCATCCACTGTTGCTGCACATATGCTGCAGAGAGACGTGGTCTGCACTCCAGAACTTCAGACCCAATTGAGTTTCCTATATTGTGCTGCCCAGTCATGTGTATACTTCTTCGGGTCTCTCTCTTTACTTGTTTCTACCAATTTAACACAACTGGTGATTATTTTACAGTATTCCTAAAATACAACATAACATGAAATTATAACAGTAGATTAACTTCCTTTATAAACAGTTAGGACCATAAACAGAACTACACCTACCACTCCTTTGTGACCTCACAAACATTCAAAATATCAATACTTAAGATTATTACAACAGATTACAGTTTCCAAACTGTTTAGACTTTACACTGCGGACAATAGGACCAACAAAGGACCAAGTTATTGAAAGGTGTAGGAACAATACGAAGCTTTACAGGACCAGTTTAGTAGTTGTAATATGTGACCACAGTCACACATGTATACAAGTGTGTTTTGGTCTTTATTTTGTATTTGTTATGTAACTGCTAACGGGGTTTATATAAATTATTAATAATTCTCAGCAAATAGTAATTTAAAGATCACACTAAAAGTTTTTAGAGTCTTTGTACAATTTTCACTTCAGAAAAAATACTCCACAAATCTACATTATAAACGAATTTTACTACACAACTTGGTTTAATTAATATATTTAAGTATATTTTGTCACAGGACTTTTGATTCATTATTTCAGCATCTTAGATTTACAATATTAAAAGAACTGTACACAAATATTTCTCCTGAAATAAAATACCACCTCTCAACTTAGGTACATTTAAATTGAAACTAACAAAAGTCTAGAATAAGATTCTCGCGTAAAGTTTCAGTATCTTCAGTTTTCAGCTTAGAAATCTTCAGTGAGATGTAATACGAGAATTTCAGGTTTAACTCCTAGAATCGGAAACTTAATTCCGGACACGCCTTTATCCGGAATCGATGCCTTAAACCGGGATTTACGGGCTTTACCTTCGAGAATCTTAATTCTGAAAACTGAAGTGTTTGTGTCTAAGATGCTATTTTCAAACGAATTTTTAATCTCATACAGTTCGTGGAAATATTTTCTTGTTTCTTTGAATTTATTTATTTTCTAAAGTAAATTATTATTAGAATTAACACTCAATTCTCAGTATAGTAATATCTGCAGAACAGTAAAAGTGAGACTTGATAAAAACGGTGTTAAAAATAGGTATGACTAGCAAATCGTCACCAATGATTTTCCTTGTTTTCCTGAAAGTTTCTTTATTATAAACCTCAAGGAGCCCGAGATCTTTCCAACGAATGGAAAACCGTAAAAATCGGTTCGTGTGGTTGTAGTTATAGTGTCAGGAAGGAAAACCCCACTTATTTTTATATTATAAATAACTAAACGATACCACCTCAAACTCTTCAACATTACTATAATATCCTAACCACAGCTTACAAGGTAACCTGGCTATTAATAAATCACTCTAGATTCCCTCACAGAAAACCAGTGACCTATATAATCCTCAAACGGAATGTATTTTAAAGTAGCGACAAAGAACTGTTCATAACCCGATGTATATAACATAGTATATAGGTAGGTATGTACATACTGTCCCAGAAACAATAGAATGGAAATAAAGAAATGAACGATATTAATATTCATGTGAATTTTCACTCGTAAGTGTAGGTGCAGAAGGTTCGTTTTGGTTTGGTCATCAAATTAATGTAAAGGAACTTATTCTTGTTTATTTTTCGAAAGAATAGATTGTGATGAAGTTGTACTAAGTACGAAATATAGATATAGATTATCTTAAATTCCATGTTATGCCATTATTTAAAAGAGAAAATCTTAAGTACACAGAAATTCAAAAGCAAGCAAGAATTTGTGGGCTTCTTGCGGTCAGCCCGCACTTGAAACTTTAAGGAATGGACCAACATGTCGGAAACTTTAGCGTCCTTGGAACTTCACGTTAACAAGTATTAATAAAGAAATTGTTTAAGAACCGTACGTATAGAAAACTTGAATTTTGAACCAAAATGAAAAGGACTGACCACAAAAACACTCGTTTCATAATATGAATATTCAGATGTCCACATATATGTAAAGAAAATATATTTCTTTAATTCAATTATTTTGAATATGGTAAGTCATAGTTTTTGTCTATGGTTGATTTTAAAGGTGATGGAAGTTATCATGTAATGTTACGAGAAGATAACTATAATTGAGATATATTTTGTGACAAACGATTTGAATTGGTGGAAAAATAAACTATGAATGTCGTTTTATAAGACTTTATTTTCAGAAGCAACCCATGAGTTTATTTAAATCCTTATATATATTTCGAGTTCACTGCTATCTACATCACTTATTGACAATTGACATTTGGTCGTTGGTCTTCTGTACTAGCCTACAATGTGTGCAGTGGCCGGTACAAAGGCGAGTAGATTGGGTCTCCAAAACGAACGACATTGTGCCGCTGCAGTATTGTGCATTGAGAGAATCTGCTTATCATTTTATGCAGGCCGGGAGCTGATGAATGTGAGAGAGGTTAGAAAGATGAATAGATAGAAAGCTTTAGTAATTTTTGCAGAACCTATACTCCTTCATGTAAAATTTTGTCTGTTTTATTATAACTAGAAATACTACATTCTTTGATTCTTTCTTCTTTTTTTAAACTTTGCCCCACACTTGTATTTTCTCCTGTGTCGTGGGTGCGTTTACAAACATACAAATTCACATACATATGACAGCCATTCCCGAAAAAACAATTTGTGGATCACACAAAGAGTTACTTCGTGCCGGAATCAAACCCGCTCACGTTGCACGGAAGCCAGTTGCACAGCCATAAGTTACTCATACATGTGACTAACGAGATAATTCGACTAGATTCGAGCTAAGCTGGGGGCCTTATAGTTACGAGCAAGCTAAATATTTAAATACAAAAAAAAGTTAAATACGACCCAATACACGAGTCTTTATCTAATACTTAGATTCCAACAAGCTAGTTAAAGCTCTCCTTAACCAAACAAAGTAATTACAGAGACAACGTCCACCCATCAACAATTACTTCTTAATTAGAAGAGGACATTTACAAGAACAGGACCATTACTTAGCCGTCTGAGATCATTCGGAGAACTGTGCTAATGATACGTTTGGCTCCTTAAATGAAACGTCAGCTACTCTTTGAAGATAAATGTGGTGATAATCTGCTAATGTAGGTGTAATGGAGTGCTTCTGATCAATGCGTATCAAAGGACCACTTTCGGTGTCACTTTTATGTTTGGGAAACAAAAAGTAATGGATTATGTTTTTGGTAATGGATTTGTGTTTGCTTTGGTTGATTTAATACTGGTAATTAATTAGTGGACGTAAGGACCAGAAGGAATCTGTCTGTGATATATATTAAGTTTTATGATATAAAAGTGTTAATTAACTGCTATTTCACTGCAAAAATGCTGTTTACTTTAATGAAACTTTGGTTGATGTGGTGGCAGGGTTACTGTCGTGGTATATCGTCACGGGTTTGATTTCTGCACGGAGTAACTCTTTCTGTGATCTACAAATTGTTGTTTCGGGTCTGAGTGTCTTGTGTATGTGAAATTGTATATTTGTAAACGCACCCACGAGAGAGGACAAAATGCCGGTTTGGTTTAACAGTCATTTATAGATAAAAATGTCAATTGCATAGGTAAAGACATCTATTGTGTTTTTAAATAGCATATAGGAACATTTCTGCGTAGTACTTCAGATACAAGTATGTAATCTCAACACGTCTCGCGTGTAAGCTGAAATGTAAGACTCGTATGAATATCAAAAGGTCACGTTTCGGACCTCTCAAAGGCTAGTTAGAGGGTTAGTCAAAATGTAGGGTCCTGTAAACCATTGGACTAGGCAATTACAATCTTAAATGTATATCTGTAAGGTACTTTTTTAAAAGATCTCAAGTAGCAGTAGTAGTAATTATTGGTAGCGAGTCAAATGGTGTTAAGAGGTAGAAAAGTGTATTATGATATTCACCATCCACGAGAGATTGGTGTCAATTTCAAAATGTTTATTTTTCGACGTTTTTTAAAAAATATATTTAAGTCCCACCCACTCGCACCAAGCGCTTGGCTTCAAGCCTCCTTGTGCGAACTACTATGGAGCGGAATTCTTCGGCGGAGTCTGTGTATCATGGTGGGTATAACCTGGGTGTCTTCAAAGTCTTATGGGCAGACGTGCTCCGTCGTAGACCGTATTTTCACTTACTAACAGGTAATATAGCGGTTATAAAAGTTCCCTAAGAAAATGAGGATCATAAGACCATGCCCAACGGTTGTCCGTCGGGATTTTCTATGCAAGTTTATTTGTACTGTAGTCAGCAGTGTACCTACTAGCTTTATTTAACACGAAATTTCGCTTAAAACAAGAAAAATAGAGTATTAAACAAAATTTTTCCTATTCAGCAAAAATTATAAAACGCCATTCAGATCATGTCAGCAGTGTTAATAATTGTGGAGCGGTCGCTGACAGACAGTTGCTGAACAAACACAAAGCGTGAATAGCTAAACATGTTACGCGTCACGTTACACGTTACATGTTACACGTTGCGTTGCGACACGTCATTTGTTCGCGGCGGCCATTTTAAATTAAATTAATGGCGTTAATGATCGTTTGAAGTCACGTTTTCTGTTTAATTTAGACGTTTTATGTTTAATGTTTTTGGTAATTAGGTTTACGTGTGGTAGAAAATTGGGAAAATTATTTTCGGTAGTGTTACTTTTTTTTTTTAAAAGAGCCTGTTTTTTTTGGGATGTTATATATGTATAGGTTAGTTTAAGTTTATAACAAGCTGTATTTTCTACTTTACTATATGTATACATAGGTACTGACTGACTAGCTTAAGAAAAAATAATAAGTACTTACCAAAATTAATCAAGACACATTATCAGTATTTAAAAATAAACCTTATCACTAAGAAAATAAAGTAGACTATTAAATGCAGCAATCAACAAAACCACAAGGATTTTATTATATTCTAATAGATTGATTTTCATTCCAATTAAAATTTTGATTGAAGGTTTAAAACCAATCTGATTGAAAACATTTTAGAATAAGATCTTTTTTTCTTGAATGAAGGGATGTTTTCGTAAACAGGAAAGTACCTGAAGATTTGTTGGTTAATATCTGTTACAAATTCTCCAAGTCAAAATACGTAGTAATACTCATTTTGATGCGGTTTTCAGTATAGTACTTTTCAGACTTAGGCCAAGGTTACTACTATATGTATACAGTGTATACTATACTTTCTAATATTATTTAGACACCACTGATAAACGGTGAACGAAAACGTTTTGAAGAAACCTGTCTTTA
Organism: Spodoptera frugiperda; assembly: GCF_023101765.2. Lineage (NCBI taxonomy): Eukaryota > Metazoa > Arthropoda > Insecta > Lepidoptera > Noctuidae > Spodoptera > Spodoptera frugiperda. Next base: position 10,965,923 of record NC_064221.1, read on the forward strand.
TAATTTCTAATTATAAGTCTGAAATCGTCAACCCACATTGAGCAAGCGTGGTGATTAATGCTCAAACCATCTCCGTGCGAGAAGAGGCTATTGGTCCGCTGCGACCACTTATAGGTTTTAGATGATGATAATATGTCTCCGTCACACACAATGACACTCCAATGGTTCGACACAGTTTTTGTTTCATCTAGACACATTCACATTGTTCTACATCTTCGCTTTGTTATAATATATTTTTATCATAAGAAAATTAACACAATTTCATTGAACACCAAACAAAAGACAGTGTGAGAACAAAATATATTTCCAATTTCAAAAATTGACAAGCGATGCATTGTATTGTAGCAATGTACGAGTATTATCAGCGAAGGCTGGGGCTATTCAGTTGTCTCTATTGTTTCTCCTGGTCGGAAATTAATATCGTTATAGATGCTTGAGAGGCTGGAGTGCTCTCATGGAGCCGGCGGTAACGTGGAGTGGAGGCTGACCTTTCTCAAGTGGGTGGGATCTACCAATCACCAGCCACGCGCTAAATACGCACTTATACGCCATCTACAATTCAATTTCAGAGTTAAATTCTAATTTAAATTTAAATTATGAAGTGGTGAGTTTTATTGGAGGTTTTTAAAGTTCTGGAATACTTGATTTGGAATTAGAAAATTTAAACTACATTGAAAAGAACCGACTTCCATAAACTAAAAACAAAAAGAAATAATTTAATTCATTGTACTGTTTGTGTTTACCCACTGCTAGTTTAGAAGTCGGTGCCACAAGTATACTAGACAAAACTATATTAAAACCTCATCAGATATATATTAGTAGGACAGATGCCTGATTCGGAGCTGTGGACTAACTAGCGGGTTGACCGGGATCCGGGTCCGGCTCGAAAAGCAGGAGTAGGAACGGGGTGGTTTTTAGTCAGTAAGAGTCTGACACTCTCTCTCTCGCCTCACCCAAGGCGGAAGAAATCATTGGATGACTTTTTCCCTCAAAAAAATGTGATACATATACAATGTACGTATAGGGAGTATCAGTAAGTTACACTTTGTTATGGGCTCATAGTTCTAATCCTAAGGTCTACAAAATGAAACGTGAAGAAGTCTGTGCAATTAGTGTTATCAAAGTATAGTACCACCGCACTCAAAGTCATTTAACGGTCACCCGACTTAGACCTTAAGAATTGTTTTCGGAACAAAATCGTTACTAAGGAATAGTTTAAGTAATCATTAAACTGTCTCTGAAACCTAAACTTAAAATGTGTCAGTAAAAATTAATTGTCTCTGAGTATCGCAATAAGGTGTGCAAAAATGCAAAATCACGATTGTTATAAAAACAATAAATATTCAATCTTTAAATGCCGTACCTAAGTAACTTATTTTAATATAACAAGAACAAATCCAACTACACAAACTAATATTGAAAAAGTTTATGAAAATTCACAAATTCTCAAACTCTGAATATTTGCTTGAGAACTGTCTAGGTAGGCAGTTGTTTTAAAATTCTACCGAGAGATAACAAGTCCGAGAAACTTGTTCGCGATTCGGACCCTCGAGGTTTCGCGACAACGAGTGGAAGAAACGAAATAACATAATATTTTTTGAAACATTTGTTCAGCAGTGGACGTCTCTCGGCTGATGATGATGATGATTAAGACTCCTACATTCTACATTCCTATAAATACAACAAAAGAGGTCTTGGTATGAGTTTGCTTTACGTTTAATGAGATTTAAATGTGGTAGCGCAATAACCCTCTGATTGTTGGTCCAATGGAACACTACTATGATTTCGAAAATCAGAACATCTCATTTTTCAAATGAAAATGCATACTTTGATTATAAAAGTCTCTATTTTGAACATGTTGGCAATAACTTGGAGGAAATTCTTGAATTGATCAAAGCCCTTCATAACAAAAAAGGCATAGGTTCAACAGACAAAACAATCTTCTGCCCTCTTATAACTTAACCAAAGCAATAATGAGCATTACATTAAAAGGAAGAAAAACCAGTTTAGTGCAAAAATTTAATTTCAATACTTTAGTAAAAAGAACAAATACTAGTATAGTGTATGAACTAAATTCCCAATACGTAATCAAAAGCCAAAGCATTGCTCCCAATGCTTCAAATAACTCTAGAAAAAAAATATATGTAGGACTTTACTCAGTAGTACCAACTAGTATTACTACTAGTGCAGATTTCCTAGCACTTGACCACGTCCCAATAAATTGACGACTGATTTTTATATCGGAATAAGTACTTATATTTTTATTTGCGAACGCGAACGAAACTGCTCGTAAAAGCTGTACGTAATATGACAGATATAACTGAACACCTGTGCTCTCCAAACGACAACCAGACCAAACTTAGAAAGCTGCTATTCTTTACTCTTATTGGTCTCATTGTTATTGGCTATTTGCAAAACATCTGGACTCCATTAATATAATTCCAGAAAATTTGAAAATCGGAGTTCCTAAATCTTTATTTCTGTTTTTTTACATTTGTTCTCCATGCACTCTTGATCCGTGCCCTTGTCATACTTTCTGTTTCTGAAGCACGAGAAAAGCTCTACTTGTTTCGATTCACAACAGGGCTCTTATTCATGAGCAGCGTAAGTTTACCGTTATTTTTTTATGGAAAAATAGGCAATCGAGCAGACGGATCACCTGATGGTAAGCCATTAGCGCCGCCCATGGACACAACACCAAAGGAGTCACAAGTGCACACATTTTCAATTAATTTAGTATGTCACACGAAAGTTGTTACACAAAGATACTTCTTAATGAGACGCATGTCCCTAAATATGAGTTAGCTTTACGTTGGTTGGTTTATTCGAGCTGACCAATCAGAACGCTGAATGCGCTTTCATTTTGATTACTTAAAACGTAAAGCAATCTCGTCGTAAGGGTACTACTGGTGATCGATCTCGTTATCTTTAGCTTGGCAGTCAAACGTGCAACCTTCGATGAATGAGGAAGTGGAAGCTATAGTTTTATACAAACGAAGGCAAGCCGCGCCTTCCTCAGTGTGTACACAATCTAAATGTGTATCGACCGCTTTGATTGGAGCTTGCATTAGCAATCAGGAATAATTGGGTAGTATCCTCGGTCAAAAATAAATTATTACAACTTTTCAATACAATAAAATATTCAAAAATAATCACACTCTCATTCATAAATTTGATGAACTACTTAATTTTCGATTTTTTCTAGCTAAATTTTTAGAAATAAGTCTGCTATTTGACGTAAAAATCTGATGACGTCATAATAGAGTATTTCATACAAAGTTCACAAAAAATATCGTTTTGACATTTCGAAAAAAGTATTGAATTTGACTAGTAGGAAACTAGCCTATTCTAGCAAATGGTTCTCCTTGGATGAAATAATGATATCGCAGTTGTTTGGGCCACAGTAACAAATAACTTAAAATGATAATGAATGGGTCTTTAAGTGAAATGTAGGGCTGTACTCCGCAGATAGCTCGGGGGACGGCGGTGAAAAATTGAGGGAAATATTTATGGGGGGAATTTTCTTGGAGCGAAGATTTTTGTGGGTCTGCGGTGTGCCAAGTTGGTCTATATCAAATGTAGTATATAGGGAAAAGGCACATTGAAACATTATCTTTACAATTTAATTACATCACATCATCAGCCTATGGGCTAATAGCTTTGGCCACTGCTGGCCAAAAACCTATTCTCAAACCTTCTTGTCTCTCACGGAGAAGGTTTGAGTATTAATCACCATGCTTGATAAATAGGGTTTGGCGATTTCAAACTTATAATAAGCCCAGGTTTCCGTCACAATGTTTTCCTTCACAATTTGTCAGTGGTGTCTAATCTTAGAAGGTACATATATCATATTGGTACTTGCCGTTGGTAGGTTTCGAAACCGCACTCTCATACATGAGAAGCGGGCGTTTTAAACCTCCAAAGCACCACGACAATTTTATAAACATAAATTAATTACGATAGCTTTTATTTCACAACAGCTAGTTAAGAATTTAGTCCGTCTCATTTTCCAATTAAGCCCAACAAGTAATAAGAAACGATGTCTACCAATTTCAGACAATGGTCTATTACAGTAAATTCAATTTTCAATGTCCATATTATAATACTTTAGCAGAATAACTAAGGCTGCCTCGTTGGGTGAGTGGTTGCAAGTGCAACTGCCAGGCAAGGGGTTCTATTCGGTCAGGTGAAGTACTACTGGGCTTTTTTTAGATTTTCGATAATTGCTCAGTAGTAACAAGAAGTCTGGAAATGTGCCCGGTATATGGCAATAGGCTAACCACCTATTACATGGGACTTACAACATAAATTGGGAAAAGTGCGTGTACATTGTACAGTGGCATTACGTGCCATAATATGAACCTCTTCCTACCCCTTCGGGGATAAAAGGCGTGAGAGTAAAAAAATAACTATGACAATTTCATATCGACCCTATAGTTTCATTCTCTTTCTTCTCTTTTGTCTTTTGTTATCAAAGAGTGTCATAGTTACTGCCACACTCAGATTCATTTAATGGTTATTAAACCATCCCTTAGCAAACGTTTTCGATACAAAATCGTTACTAAGTGCTAGTTTAAGTTATCATTAAAACTAAGTTAATTCATATCCACCCTACACCTTCATTCTCTCTCTTCTCTCTTTGCCTTTTGTTATCAAAGAGTGTCATGGTAAGACATATAAGTATAGTTGTACCCATATGTGCAGAGTAACAAAGCTCACGTACTGCTGATCCCAGGAGGCACGTGATTGTCTTCCACTGCCGCCGACTTAATTAAACTCCGGGCCTTCGACGACACGAATATTATTTTATACAACACCAACATGGCGACATGTGTATGTAGGCACCTACTTTATTTAGGAAATATGATTATATTTGTAGGCGATATTATATTATGTAGTTGGTGGTTATATGTTTGTTATTGCTGTTTGGTTCGTCGTCAGGCAAAAGGAATCACATGTTGTGAAAATCTGGGTTGGTAAAAAGATATCGAGTTTCGGTGCAACGTCACGCCTTTTATCCACGAAGGGGTAGACAGAGGTCCACATTACGGCACGTAAAGCTGTTATACATGTACACCCACTTTTCAACATATGTGTTATCAGTCCCTGTAATAGGTGAGCCTAATGCCTTATACAGGGCACAATTCCAGACTCTGCTACTACTGAGAAATTTCAAAAATTCGAAAAATACCCAGCAATACTTTGCCCGATCCGTGAATTGAACCCGAGACCTCTTACCCAGCAGTCGCACTTGCGACCTCTCGACCAACGAGGTAGTTATCAAGTTTCCTGAATTATAAATTCCATGTAATGACCCGTGCAGGGACATTAGTCATCAGTTTATCTTTCTTTAAAATATTATCGTCTTTATAACAAAACAACAATTAGATTAAAATTTACTAAAGATTCCGAAAGAATTGGAATAGGTTCTTATTCTATCTTTTCTATTTAAACCAACTTTAAGTTACGAAGAAAGAATACTCCGACACAGTAGCAATGCAACACCGTATAGTTTTAGTGTGTAGTTTGCTGCACAGCAGTTAATGATGGGAACACACAAGTGTGGGGAATGCAGTTAATAGCATCGTCGCTTGTAATGTGAGTTAGAACAGCTGACTGCAGGACTGTGGAGCTAAAACATGGCTTCCAATTGTTGTTGTTTTTCTAAAGTTATTTTAACAAAAGTCAATGTAGTATGGAGTTATATTACACTAATATTATAAATGTGAAAGTTTATTTGTTTGGATGTTTGTCCGTCAATCATGCTGAAACTACTAAACGGATTTTGATGAAATTTGGTATACAGACAGGGTGACTTGGGTGGTAGGACAAGGGAACGCAAAAGAAGCCACTGGCAGAAGCAAGTTAATACGAAACGAAAGACATTAGCCTTCATTGTTTCGGTATTTTCATGGTTATATATTCTGCAGATTCAGGTATAGAATGCAGATGAGTGTGTCAATATCGTAGGCCACATCATCGCTTACCACCAGGCGAGATAGTGGCCAAACGTCGACCCATCAAACATAAAAAATATCCGAAACATTGACTGATAAAATATTAAACTTCCATGTTTGTTACCTGGAATAATATTTATGTAAATTACAGTAAAATTTACATCAGTTCCATTATAATACAGTTCCAGTTGAAAGATTGCAGCGCAGTTTGATGTATTACCGTGGACTTTGATTTACTGGGTAAATTTTTGATTCTGCATTATAGTTATTTCGCAAATATTGAAATAAATAGCTGTTAAACATACTACAAATTGACTGATTTTGGTATGTATATTCGTACTATTTATAGGTATTATTTCAATAGAGTAATTTAAATTGACTTATCTCCTTTTTACCGTAATTTAAATTGACTTATCTCCTCTTTACCTTAAAACTAATTAATTTTTTTATCCAATTGTGTCATTAACGTCATATTTTCAAAATTTATGACTTATCCCCTTTTACCGTGACACCACAGATATTTTCCAGGTCAAAAGATTGCAGCGTAGTTTGATGTATTACCGTAGACTTTGATTTACTGGGTCAATTTTTATTTCTACGAAAAAGTTATTTTACGAAAATAGTGCTTAATGATAAACGTACTACAAATTTATAGATTTTGGTATATTCGTACTATTTATAAGTATTATTTCAATAGAGTAGGTGATTAATTTTTATTTTTATGTCCGTTTTGTAATTAATATTCTTTCATTACCTAACTGACGGTCAAAATAAATTATAAGTTTTCAGACTCCGTCATCATCCTAATTATTTTTACCAAGGATCATTATGACTTGCAGTCTACAGACTATAACGATGCAGTCGAGCGATAGACATTAATTTAAAAAGTTGTCATAAACACGAAATTTCTATAAATCATCTTTAACGTTTTAAAAGAAAACACAAGGTGGCGATTTTATTACAATAACGTCACACCTTTAATTAGGCACCTTTTGTAGGCATAGATGCTCATCATGGCAAGTAATGCCATGTACACCCACATTTTACAATTTATGTTTAAGTCTCATGTAATAGGCGGTGAGCCTATTGCCATATACTCGGCAGATTTCCAGACTCCGTGCTAACACTGAGAAATTTTCGAAAAAAGTCCAGTAATATAATTTATTACAATCTATCCTTACTATATACTAGTAAAACACCCTATTTTTATTGCAACGAACAGACATAAACATAGACACATGCGTGCTATCACATAATGCCATATTTTCCGACATTTTTCTATCCATATTTCTAGTTTTTTTGTCCTATAATGTGAAACTGTCTGGCACGGCGTTTCACCGTCTGATTTATACAGTGACGTCACTTGACTTTTTTATAGGCCACTGTATAGAGAAACGGAGTAGGTTTAATGTGTGCAGGAAATGTGTATAAATCAAGTTGACTCCTACTGTGAAATGTCTGGTGTCTGGTGTCGGCGGCGTGTGTCGAATAATCGGTGAATGTATTGCTTTTTTGGGTTTTCTATTTTATTCTTTGTGTAGGGAGTTTTGTTTCGTATTGGCTTTTATATTTTTTACCATCGTTTCTTTTAGGGGAGAAAAAGCATTCAGTGACTTCTTTCGCCCTTGAGCGAGGGGAGAGGGAGTGTCAGACTCTTATTGCAAAACCACCCCGTTCCTACTCCTGCTTTTCGTGTGATGGTAGACTGAAGCATAGTTTAGTATACAAAATGTTTGTCGCATGGACCGACATATGTTTTTGGGATTTGGAAGGTCATTAGCTACCTTTTACCGTTACAATCTATCTTTTAGACGGACATTAGAATTAGTAAGAAATAGTTTAAGTAATCATTAAATGTCTCTGAGTATGGCAGTTAGAATATTTTAGAGTCTAGATTATATCGTTTAAAATGAACCTTCTAACAAATATTTACACATTGCCAAGGGATTGTGGCTTTTATTATTTGTGTACGAGGGTTGTTTATCTTGGAGAGTTGGTTTTTGAAGGGATTATGATAGGATTGCTGGCCTATGATTGTTTAGGTCGTAATGTTGGCAAGTGGTGTGTGTGTGTGTGTGTGTGTGTGTGTGTACAGATTATTGTGTAGGGAGTGTTGGATAAGAGGCTCTCTTGTGTATGTATGTATCTTAGGGGGGAGTTATTAAAAAGTATTTAATGTGTTGTTGAAGTGAGAGTATTTAATTATTGATAATGAAGGCAAAGTTTGGATTATTGATTCGAAATATTTTTTTATTTAATGTAAAATCCGGTTGTTTTTGGCCCTAGGAGTAACTTTAACACAAACTTTGTCAGACAATCACGCTGAAACTACTGAACGGATTTTGGCGAAATTTGGACAGACAAGATATGAGCTGACTTAGGTGATGGGATGCGTTTTATCCCTCGAGAATGCGGGAGAAGCCGCTGGCAGAAGCTAGTTTGTTATATTTTCCTTTGACTTTGAAATAAATAAACACTGAAAAAAGTAGCAGCGCGACAGTCAAAGTGTCGTGTGTCGAGGAATGCTGCTCATGAAGATGATTTCTAGCATGGCTTGAAACAAGTTGAGTTCCTCGTCAAACATTTACGTGAGTAAGTCGATAACATAATAATTAAAATAGCAAGAAAACAGAATTTACTTTACATAATCTTTAATCCTTTAATCTCCAACGTCGTAGAACAGATTTTATCAAAATATTATCCTTGGCACTGTATCAATATCTACACGTGTCTAACTAATACATATTAGGCCCTCCTCCCCCCTCCTTACATAGTACAAACACGTGTAGGGCGTCTGTTCCCGACCTACAACATCACAAACTTCGCATTAATTATAATATTAAACTATTTGTACTTGTAAATTCATTTTAAAGATTTTGGTAGTGTTTCTTAATGTATGTGGTGTGGTATGGATGTTACTGTGTTTGTAGCTTTGGTTTTTAAGGGATTACTACACTCGTGTGTAAATAAACGTGTGTTTATTTTCTTTCTGTAGTAATGAATGAGAGGGAATCGGTTTTTCTTCTACGTCGTAGTTGCGTTAAACAACATTTGGAGCTGCGGACAACGTAACAGGTTACAAGGGGTGGTTTTTAGTCAGTTAAGAGTCTGACATTCTGTCTCCTCTCGCTCAAAGCGGGAGAAGATATTCGATCATTTATAACCTCAAAACAAAAAAAAACTAATGCGGGAATCGAACCCATTACACGTTGCGCCGAAGCAGGTTGCCTAACCACAGCGACTGTGCTGTTTAAATTCATAGACATTTTAAAAGCAACTATAATATAACTCTCTTAATACAAATATCATATTTATTCATTATCAACAAAGAAATATGAAACTCTACAAACTCTAGACTCCACGTGCGCGTTGTAAATTAAAGAAATTGCCAACAATTTATTGAGTTAACAAACTTAGTTGGAATAAGGTGAGAATGTTAGGGTAAGCTCATTAATTCGCAGTAAACTTTACTAATAGAAACATTATATCGACCCCCAAGTTTGTTCGCTTCAACTAATTGTTCAATGTGAAACGTTTCGCTGGCTTCGCAAGTTAAAAACAACTTTTTGAAATTATTAAGTGGGTATATGTTTTGTTTTGTGTTGCGGGTTGTGATGAAAGAAAATAATGAAGGAGTAGACGGATCACCTGATGGTAAGCAATCGCCGCCGCTCGCGAAACACCAGGAGGCGTTACAAGTGCGTTGCTGGCCTTTTGGAAGGTTTAGGAATTTGGTTTCTTGTGGAATCGGTGATTCGGAACATTGGGAACAGGGGTAATTGGGCCTCGGGGTAATTGGGCATTCACCAGTCCATCATTATCCAGTCACCTTACTCACACAACGAAACACAACGTACACGTTGTTTCAATTATTACATTTAAAATATTTTACAGAACACTACTTTATTTTTTTAAGAAATCCATTGCTTTTCTGTGTTTTTTTTTTCTATAACTTATTGAAATGCAGTCTTAACATTCCTTTTTGAATGGATTTATAATTAACAACCTGTACATGAAATCTCCAAAATTTTCCAAAAATACCCCTTATTACTCGTACAATAAACAATTAAAATTAACCCATTTAAAAAAAATTACAATCGGATTTTAATTTCACGGAAATCCATTTTAATTTCCCATAAATCCAAGGTTGGGAAAGTATTCGGTACAAAACGTAATCCTCTTCCAATAAAAACGAATAAAGGCGGCCATTAAATAAAGGCTCGATGTAAAAATAACATATTATGAAAAGGCCACAGTCTTTGCAAAGAAAATACTCAAACACAAGCCCGCGGGAAGAATCTCATTATGGCTGGTCTTATGAAGCGGAAGTTTTTCTTCAAAAGCGAAAAACGACCTTGAAAATATGGGGTCTTAAAGTCGATTTTTAAATTTTAATCAGCCCGTGCTTAAGACCTTTTGCGTGTGAGCTGAAATTTTTTATCGTTGTCTTGTATTGTTTGTCAACTATTTTGTTTGAAGGAATTTTGTTTCGTTTAATTGTCTATTTTTGATTTGGTCCTTTTTGTTTGTAAGGACCAAATATTGTAAGAAGATCATTTTGGTTGGATTTTCCACTGTGTAAATTGACAGTGTTTGTTGTTAAACTACCGAATATTGATTCAAAGTGCTATGTTAGAAAGAAAAGCCGAGATTTTATAATTTTAATTTAGACTTTAGTTGACTGCACGGCTGGTGCGGTGGCTGGACAACTGGCTGCCACGCAACGTGTAGTGGTTTCAATTCTCTCACGGAGCAACTCTTTATATGATTCACAAATTGTTGTCTGTAAATGCGATATAGGAGAAAATCCTTCAGTGGGGCAATGTTAAAAAAAATACAGATTTAAAAATCGCCACTCGTTTCTAAGTACTTTTCACCAATTACTATGTATATAAAGATAGACTGAATATTCCACTTTCAAACATACTCTATCTCTAGGTATATAGCTCCAAAATTACAACCTCAGTATTCCTTGAACCTAGGTATCCTATACACTAGCGTACCAAACAAACTAATCAAACGTGTAGCCGTGTTTGAGGCAGCCGATCATATTGTGTGCATCGGCCATCAGAGCTACAGTCTACACACAGAGACCAGTACATAGAATCTCAACTTTATATGCCAAGGAATAGGGTTGAAAATAGATTGAACTATAAGGTTCCATGTTACAGACGACAGCATGTCAAAGTACCCTGGCATATCAAAATGCTTCAATCGATTTTCAGCTTTATTGCAAAATGATAAAGTTAAAAGTCTATTGACAGTTTAGGGTATTTTGATGTGCTGTTGTCTGTATACAAGAAGTAATTATAAGGTCCCTGGTGAGGTTGACAATCAATAGCCTTGTCATGGCGAGCCATGGTTTGTTAGATCCTCTATGGGACTTGGAGGGAGAGGTTGCAAGTAATTGGATGGTACTGATTTGTGGGCAGGTGGTGTTTAAAGTAAGAAGGCACAATTATTATGTAGGTAGGTTATAATTTGGTAGAAAGTAGGCTAATGCTAGGTTCTAGAAAAATTTGGTACATGTTGCTATAGCTTTAATTGTGTGGGTTAAGAGGCAAGGATGCCAAATGACTCAATTTTGGCATACCTGTCCAATTCTTCTACATTCATTAACTTTTATGACACATTAGCTTCTGGCAGCAGCTTGCGTTGTGTTTCTTTGTGTGAGTGAGGTTACCGAAGGCCCATTTATCCAATAACCTTTAAATTTCTAACCCCCAAAAGGGCTGCAACGGACTTGTAACGCCTCTGGTGTTTTGGGTATCCATGGGCGGCGGCGCGGCGATTGCTTACCATCAGGTGATCCGTATGCTCATTCACCGACTTATACTTACAATAAAAAAATAATACATTACACAAAACATTTCATCTACTTCGTTCTTGGTAAATGCATTCCGTTGTATCAAATGCCATAGCAATACACAGCAATAGCGAGTCCCGTAGCAATACACAGTCCCGTAGCAACAACAGCAATAGTACACAAAGTACCGTGGACCGATACTGCGCTGAGTTTACACTATTACTGCACAATCCCCGCGTGTTGTAACGTGTCCTACGTAAAGTTCGTACCGATCACTGATGTAGATAGCTTACAGCTGGATGGTGCTAGCGATAAGGTTAATTGAAGTGAAGTTTGTTTTGAAGAGAATTGCTATGTAAATTTTTTATGTATGAAAATGAAATATGACTGCACGGTTGGTGCGGTGGCTGGGCAACTGGCTGCCGCGGAACGGGTAGCGGGTTCGATTCCCGCACGGAGCAACTCTTTGTGTGATCCACAAATTGTTGTTTCGGGTCTGGGTGTCATGTGCATGTGCATGTGAACTTGTATGTTTGTAAACGCACCCACGACACAGGAGAAAATCCTAGTGTGGGGCAACTTTAAAAAAAAATAATAGTATTGGTAGTTTTGTGTTTGATGTGAAAACGCAAAGTGAGACTTAGACTACGACTTAAATAAGCACTTAACGGACGGCCATAAGTGAGGCGCAAATAATTTAATTTCTTGTATTCACTTTTTTTTTAATTTTCTTCATAACTTTAAATATTTGTAGACTCCTGTCCGTGCCAAATAAACGTATTTTCTTTTCTTTTTTTCTTTTCACATAATTATCATAAGTTTAGTGTGTCATATGAAATAGGCCACATAATCTATAGAATATGTGCATGTGAAATTGTATGTTAATGTATACGAAACGCACTCACGATACAGGAGAAAATCCTAGTGTGAGGCAACGTTTTTAAAAAGAAAACAAAATACTGTTAGATGTTCTATTGTCCATTTTGAATCCCTCATTCAACTATAGTAACTTAAGAAACCTTAACCGGTTTTTAAAAACCATTACTGACGAATTAATATAGTATTTAAGGCAAGAATATATTATGTCCATTTTCTTTCCACTTAATTCCAAGCACATGCACGATCCAGTATCTGTACACAAACGTCCCAATGCAATGCGTCCATAAAATATTGGCAGCGGGCTCCGATGCCCGCGGCCTGCAGCTCCAGTTGACTTTTACAATCCCCCCCCCCCACGCTCGATGGGATCATCGTACGTCGTACCTGAGCTTGCTTTATACTTTTTTAAACGTTACGCAATTGTATTCAGAGCAAAATGAGAGTTACGAGATCTTTATTATTAAAAAAAGGATTAATGTAGTGATGAATAGCAAATAGAATATGAAGAATATATGAAAAGAAGACAGCATGGTTGGCGTGGTGGCTGGGCATCCGACTGCCGGTTCGATTCCCGCACAGAGCAACTCTTTGTGTGATCTACAAATTGTTGTTTCGGTCTGGGTGTTATGTGTATGTGAAATTTTATGTTTTTAAACACACCCACGACATAGGAGGAAATCTTATATGGGGCAACGGTTTTAATAAAAACATTGTAGAATAAGTGAATATTTGCCGTTTAAAGTGAATTTGGTCGTATCCTTTAATGGCCACCAAACGCCACTAGTACGACACGAGGGCTAGATAGCAGCAATCTCAAAATTGTCAGTGACTTGTCTGCGATCTTTAGACATAGCGTCATAGAAAATTCTGCTTTTATAAGGCAGGATTTTTCAAAACTTAAATAGAAATACCCAACCTATTTTCAATCTAAACTCAAATGTATTACAAAACACTGTAATATTTTATTTACCAGTCCTGTACCGTGGTTCAAAACAGGGACTCTTATCGCCAATCAATGTGTAATACATAAAACATCAAGCCAAACTTGTGACGCTGTCATAAGTTTGACACTTCGATGACGTTGTACCTCGGAGACACGTCACGACTTCACGAGTTTTGGTTTACAGCGATAAAGAATGTATAAAGAAAATACCCTGTTCCGTGTCCTTAATTGTGATTGCTGGGTTTCTTTTTTTATTGTATAAGCCGGTAAACGAGCAGACGGATCACTTGATGGTATGCAATCGCCGCCACCCATGGACAAATGAAACACCAGGGGCGTTTGGTGTATTTTGGGGGTTAGGAATTTAAGAGTTGTTGGCGAATCAGGGTTTGGGAAGATTGGGAAGGGTTATTGGGCCATTTATGTTTTTTGGATGTTTGTCCGTCAATAACGCTGAAACTACTGTAAAAAAGAACACGGCTCGATGGAAAACGGTTACCGTAGTCTATGATACCGTTTGCAACACATGGGGCATTACCGACCGTTAAGAAACCTATTTACTTCCTTCTTGAAGTACCCCATATTGTAACCTACTGGGAAAATCTTGACAGGGACTTCATTCCACAATCACAAGGCCCTAGTTCAAAAATTACAATCAAATGAGCTTGCCACTTAACCTTCATGATTGTGAAGCCAATTCCTTAGCACAAGTCGTGTGTCATTAGCGGTACATTAGCAGGTACCTACTTCCTCCATCAATAATATTGCATGTTTGCCTGTCACTAACTACTCGTATGTATGTATGTATGTATGTTGCATTACTAGTGAAATAACTAGTTGTATTTACTTGGCTTACACCGCTAACGAAAAAGCTATTGAAAAAGGAATGGTAATCTAGATACCGTATCTATATGACCATTCCTTTTTAGACAGGGGATTGTCACAGGGCCAAAATAAATACATAAAATTGTATCAAAAGTTTACGATTGAGAGAGTTCTATCAAGTATTTATTTTACAAATAAAACATTGTTATCCTAATAATATTAATTTCAAATAAACACATCTTTGTAATTGCGTCAATAAACTATTTAGTAGTTACGGTAGACAATTTAAAAAGAAATGATCTAATTTATATCCGTAAAAACATTTTCCTTTATGACGCTCCCGAGCAAAAGGTCCTAATTTCCCTGTGTAAAGCTAATTTATGTACAGGTAAATGAGTAGTTAACCCGGCAGCAACTTTATTAAAACTGGTTGGGTTCCTTCCTCAGCAAGAACCCTAAAACAGAGCTTCAGTTGAATAAACACTCTAAGCCATAAAACACAAGGTACATTATAAGTTGGGCTTAAAATCTCTGACAAAACCCAGGCAAGTCCCAACTGGGTCACTAAAACGTCGCTGTACAAAATCTTAGCAACCAATTCTCTCACAAATGTCCTATGAAAATTCACCAATTTTAATACGAAGCGACGCGAATATCTTTCGGTAATGCTATAAACTTGGCTCGGTAAATTCTAAGGCGGGGGCACACGGCTTGTCTCCCGCGTTGTGAAAAGGGCCTAATTTAATCAGTTAAGCCGTCCATTACGGTATTGGAGTCCAGGTTTTATAGCTGGGAATGAGGGTCGAAAGTGTCGCCTCTATTTAAAATAGTTTTGGGTTTAAAGTGAAATATTTTGTGACATAATTTGTTTGAGTTTAAGTAGGTGTAAGTTTTGGGTTGGGTTGATAATAAATAGACGCTGTAGTATAATTAGTTAGAAGCGAGTGAGTCCGTTTCGTACAGATTTATTCCAGTATATATATATATATCTTTACGAAAATACCTAAGTGAATCTAATCCTGAAAAGGTATTTAATTAAGTAAATACTTCACCGAACTCAAGTCTAAATATGTCTCCTTAAAAGGTGAAAGTAACCTAATTGCTATGCTAATATAGTCTTATTTTGAAGAACAACGGAATAATTTATTTTGTTCGTAACATTCTCACGGCATTTGCGGAAAATGTCTGCAAAGTGGAGATAATGTTGTTTTAAATTGTTTCGTTGCAAAGTTACGTAAATACTTGCAATTAATTCTACAGAAGTACAGGTCTTACATACTCCGGATTGAGTAGCTTAATATGGTGGTACTCTTTGTTTTAAAACAAAAGTGACATTTTAGGGATTTTCGGCAGAATAATTGAATAACAAATTGTCTGTACGGTAACTTTTTTGGTCTTTATTATTTCAGCCTAAAAATATGTGCGAAATGGAATTTTTTATACCCTTTGGAAAAAGGACTGAAATTAGATTCAGACATTAAAAGCTTTTTTAGCAGAAATATGTCGTACGAAAGATAAAAAATGATTAATTAGTTTCGAAGAATCTTCGGATTATTCCTGAATATTCTGGAGCTATATTCGGATCAACATTTGAAGAATTTCTTTCTTCTATCTAGGTATGATATTTATTTATATGAAAAACAACAAAAAGTGAAGAAAATACTTATTCTCAGAAAATTATCTGTGTCGAAAAAGAAAACCGAAAAGAAAAAATCCCG